>NC_088621.1:1288000-1610000 GCF_036013475.1 Columba livia
AGCAGAGCAGACCTTGTTCAGCTTGAAAGCCAAAAAAAACCCTAAAAAACAAAAAAAAAAAACAACAAGGCTGTGCAGCTGTCCTGTGTTCCCAGCCACAGGCACCTCCTGGTGAAGGCTCGGGCTGGTGCCTTCCCTGGGCTGGGAAACTATGTGCTCCCAGGCCTGCGGGGCACCCATCGGCCCCCCGAGCCGGAATGACCACGCTCCTCTGCTGAGAGGAGTTAATGAGCTGTGCCGGACAACGATGGGAAAAGGTGGATTGCAGAGAGGGGCCTGCGCTGCTCGGAGGAGCTGGGCGTGGAGGAAGGGGGAAGAGCAATAGGGTGAGAGAGATGGACCAGAAAACGATATCCACTTCATTAGCCAGGTGGCTCCAAATGTGTGGAAACAGGACAAGGTCCAGGTCACCCACTGTGGCAGAACATTATTATCATGCGATGCCATGAAGCCTGTGCAAAGACCAAGTCAAAGCTCACCAGCCCACTTGAAAGGGAGAGGGGACGTTCTCAGAACAAGAGCCAGGCTGTTCCCAGGCTGGTGCAGGGTGGGGGGTATCTGCAGGTGGGTGCAACCTGTGCTGGGGGGTCTGGGCATGCAGCCCGGCTCCTGCTCAGCCCCAGCACCCACAGAACCTCCCACAAGCTCTGCCATGGGCAGGAGACTGTGAAGGGGGCAGCCCGGGGGGCACAGTGGGACTGAGCCCATGTCCTGGTGGCATCGTGTTGTTGCTCAGGGACAGCAGCGGCTCTGTGTGGACCCACAGATGGGGGTGGTTTGACGTCTCACCTGGGATCTGGGGAGCTTTGGGGTGATCAGAGACCCACCACAGTCTGAAGGATGAGAGCACCCATGGGTGCAAGGGACCTGGTGGGCATGTGCTGCTCACTTGCCCTTGTGGGTGGGACAGCTGGGTATAGTGGGGACACTCACCCAGCATGTTGGTCCCTGCATCCTATAGACACAGGGAAGTTCATCCATCTGGGCGATGAGCTCCTTTGGAGCAGGGCCAGAATCAGGAGAGGATCCACTTGTCAGCACCAGGCATGGTAGAGCCCCCGCCTCGCCACGGGCACCACAGCGCAAGGGCTCACCCGGTGCAGGACAGGAGTGGAGGCGCCTTCACCTCCCCGGCTGTGCAGCCCCCAGCTCACGGGAGCAGAGCTGGGGAACAGGGTCGTCCAGGCTGGGGGCTCCAGGCTGCAAGATGGGGGGGCTTTTCAGTCCTGTTTTCCATGGGTGGTGCTCTGTGTGCCATCATGTGCTTGTCCACAAACTCTCTCCCAAGCACACAGAGAGGACTCTTGCTCACTTTGGGTTACCCTCGAAAGGCAAGGGGCTCTGATGGTGCTGCGCTGCTCCACGGAGCAGGAATGGTTTCCTCTGACCCCGCACCAGGGTGTTCAAACTGTGCAGCTCCCAACGCTAACGCTCTCGCAGGCTGTTCCCAGATGGGCTGCGGAGCTTTTCCCTTTGCTCTCCCCGGCTCTGCTGGAAGCCAAAGTGCCACCAGCTCCCTGAAGTGTTTTGCCAGGAGGGGGACACGTGGCCAGCAGTGGCAGAGACCCACAGCTCCCGTGGGGCTCCGGGGCCACACTGCAAAACACTTGGGTTCTGCCATGGGTGCTGGTGGCTGGCAGGATTTTCTGAGGGCTTTTGAGATGGGCAAGCAGCTACAGTTCTTGGTATCTCGTAAAAGTCTGAATCTGGGCTGGAAACGCTGGTTTAAAGCTGTTGTCCTCAGCCAGGGTGACATCCAGGTGCCAGCCAAAAGTGATAGGGACCCGGGCTACCAAACTGAAAGTGCTTTGGGAGGCTGGGGAGTCATGACCAGAGATTTTGGATACTGGCCCTGCCTTCCCCTGCAGAGTCACAGGCCCCTGTGTATTCTGAGTTGTATTCTGAGTGTGGTGGTGTCTCTTGTATTCATGCCTGTTTTGATTTAAGTGAATTTGTTGATTTTTTTGTGGGGGGGAACCTCAGTGAGTTTACAGCATCAGGAAAAGCAGTTTGCACTCAGATCCCAGAGCCCAGCTTGTGTCTTTTCTTCTGCCCAGTTCCAACCCTGGTCCCTGCTCCCGTCCCGGATGCTTATCAAGGTTCAATGGGGACTTCGTGTCCCCAGAGCACCCCTGTCCTTGCAGGGTCCCCTTTGCTCACTTGCTGAGAATCCTTCTGTGTTCTGTGCAGCTAAACTTTGGTCAGCCTGTGCTGTGCCTGTCCCCAAAGCTGGTCTGCAGTGGGGGCCAAGACCCCTATTGCAAACCCCTGTCTTCGGGGTGCTCTCCTGTGATTTACAGCCTACACCCGCTTGGGTGGGGGTCCCTGCATGGTGGTGGATGGAGAAAACTCCCTTTGCCGGGTCTGGGGGGAGTTTTCTCAACTTGGACCCCTCTCATCGTGGGGTGCAGCACCTGGGGGAGCTGAACCCCCTGTGGAGTTGCAGCCCGGCCCGGGGGTGCGGGCAGAGCGGTGCCGGTGCGGGGTGGGGGATGCCCGCGGTGCTGGAGGGTAGAGTGCGGCCCCATCCCGGGCGGGCGGCTGGTACCGGGACCGTGCCCCCCGACGGCAGCCGGGGCTCCAGCGCTCGGGGCCACCGTCCCGTCCCTCCCCACCGCTCCTCCGGGGCCTCCGGCGGCCGCGGGCAAAGTCCGTCCCAGCGCGGGCGATAAGGGCCGGGCCGGGGCGGGGGCGCGGGGGCCCGGGCGGCGGCCGGAGGAGAGGCCTGTCGGCGCTGATTTGCATAAGGTATATTGCCTAATGGTGGCGGTCATGGCTTGGTAGAGGGCGGCCCGCGCCCCGCAGCACCCGCCGGCCGGGGCGGAGCGGCAGCGGCCGCAGGGAGGGCGGGAGGCGCGGGGCGAGCGGCGGGGCCGCGCCGCCGGCGCCCGGGAGGATGGTGTCCCAGCTGAGCGCCCTGCAACGGGAGCTCCTGGGTGCCCTACTCAGCTCCGGAGCCACCAAGGAAGGCTTGATCCGTGCCCTGGAGGACATGGTGCCCGCCGCCGGCTTCGGCGTCAAGCTGGAGAGCCTGCCGCTGTCCCCCGGCGGGCCGCCCGACGGCAAGGCCGCCTTCCCGCCGCTGGCCAACGGGCACGGCAAGGGCAAGCTCTCCGGTGACGAGGGCTCGGAGGACGGCGACGACTTCGACACACCGCAAATCCTCCGCGAACTGCAGGCGCTCAACACGGAGGAGGCCGTGGAGCAGCGGGCCGAGGTGGACAGGATGATCAGGTACCGGTGGGGACAGGATGGAGACGGGGCGCACTCTGCAGCGCGCCGGACTCGGACCGCAGGTGCCCGATCCGACGGCCCTGGCACTAAGCGCCCTCCCTGGGGGTCGTTCCCGGTGCGCCCTGCCCGGTGGCAGGTCCCGGTGCGCCCTTGCCGCCCCGTGGTTAATCCCGGAGCTGGGTCCCGGTGCGCCCTGGCCCGGCGGGGCTGTGCCGCGGTCCCCGCGGTGTCGGGGAGCCGGGGGCGTTGGGAACCCGCTGCCGAGGGGAGCGGCAGGAAGAGGGGCCGCGTCTGGGGCAGGGAGGCCGGAGCCCGCCGGCCGCGTCCTCCTGCCCCGTCGGGTGCTGCCAGCCCGGCCGTCGCGGCGGGGCCGGGGGTGCCGGGGCTGCGGAGACTCGGAGCGGCCGCCGGCTCCGTCCCTCCGCCCTCCGTCCGCGCCGGGAGATAAAACATAAACTGCAGCACGTGGAGCCCGGAGTGTTATTAATTTATTTCTATAAATCATCAACAGAAAAATACACAAAGGGCCGCGATTAGGGCGAGCGGAGCGGCGGGTTATTCATTGCCGAAGTTGTAAACCGGGCGGGGAGGGGGGAAGGAGGAAACCCCCAACGGCGGCGGGCTGGGCTCCTGCCGGTCCCGGGGTTGCCGCTCCGGTCCCAGCCGTGCTGCCGGGAGCGCGGCCGCCGTCGGGGCGCGGTGGAGCAGCCCCGGGGCTGTCGGGGCGCGGGCGGCAGCGGGTCCGCGCCGTGCACGGGGTGAGGAGCGGGGCCGGGGCAGCCGGCGCTTCTCCCGCAGCCGGGGCACCGGGGCGATCATGGGTCGCCCCACAGCGCACCCGGGCCCGGTAGAAACAGGTCGGGACCCCCGCGGGGGGGCCGTTCCAGGGTGCGGTGGGGGCACCTCTGTGTCCCCCCTCACCTGGCACTGCAGTTTTTATACCTGTTTTGATGCCCCAGTGGCAGCCAGACTGCAGCACTGATCCTGCCCATACCATCTGCCAGCCCGCAAAGCCCAGGCTCAGCCTCGGCTCTTGTCCCCGGTGCCCCGGCAGTGGCATGCCAGGGCCTGGCAGGGGACGGGGACGCCACCATGGTGTGCGGTGTGCGCGGTGCTTGTCTCCAGGCCTGCCCCGGTACCGGCAGCACAGATGGTGCCTTTTGGGGACAGGGCTGGGCGGCAGCACCCGTGTCTGCCAAGGGGCTCAGCTGTGACATGCTGGGTGCTAAAGAGCCTCTGTGCAAGGGAGAAATCATTGCAGGCCTTGTCCGCTGGGTTCCCACCCCACCTGCGTAGCCTGAGCCCTGCACCCCTGGGTGCTCCTGCCTTTCCCCAGTCCCTCCTCTTGCTGGCTGCGTCTGTCCCCAGGGGTGCCCAGGCTGGCAGTGGGGGTGCACAGGATCTGTCCTGGGGTGGCTGCGCTCCCACAGGTGTTTCTGTGCAAAGTTTGCCTTTGGTGCAAACAAGAGCAGGCACATGTCCCTGAGGAGCCTTTGCAAAGAGCTCGTGTTTGCTCTAAGAGAGGCCTTTGTACTTGGAGAGGGAGCTGGGTAGGGGACTCAGGAACCATTTATTGCAGCCACGCACAGGGGCTAAACCCCCTCTGCCCCTGTTCCCCCGGTGTCAGCCTCCTGACCCCAAGGCAGGCTCAGTCTTGGGCTGTTTCTGTGTCCACGCTGCCCTTTCCTAAGACTGCAGCATGATCCAGGCTTGGCCACCCACCCGCGGCATGGGCAGGAGCTGCCTGCCATGGTGCCGCGGTCCTGAGCACTTTGCCGCGGCTCCTCAGCGAGCAGCACCTTTGCTTGGGCTCATTCACAGTGCCCAAAGGGCTTCAGCCGATGCGGGGGCAGAGGGGCCGTAGCCGCACCGCGGGCTGGCACAGCGGGTTCTCGCACAGCCCGACCAGAGAGGTGCCGGCAGCACATGGAGCCTGGCTCTGGGGCGAGACGCCCCACGGCTCCCTCCCTGCCCCGTCCCACCCGCCGCGGCTCGGACACAGATCCCAGGAGCATCCAGATCCCGGGGGCCGCGGGAAAGCCGCCCGCTGCTGGGGATGTGGCCACAGATACCCCAAGGAGGCTGAGAAATGTGTGGGGAGCGGCGGGCGCAGCAAAGCTCCCCGCGCCGATTCCCTGTGTGCACAGGGAGATGCAGATTAGATAGATCATTTCTGTAGGGAGCCGGGTTTATAATCCATCTGTATAAATTCTTGGCATATTTCTCCGAGGATGTGGAGTGTATTTACCTGTTTTCAAGGCTGACAAAGGGGGTGAGTGGGTCTGGGAGTCCCTGGGGAGCGGGACGGGCTTTGCCCCGACCCGTGCGTGGGGTGGGAAATGCCCCTTTCTCGGGCTGCGTTGTGGCTGCGCTTCGTTGGGATTCATTTTGTGCGACGAAAAAGAGCTTTTCCTTGCTTTCGGTGGACAATGAGTGCGGAGCCAGGGCTTTGAACTGGTTTTACCCTATTACAAAGCGCTCCCGGCTTGGCTGTTTGAATTTCTTTTTGCACTTAAATTCCTGGTGAAGATTGGACAATTAATGGGCTTTTTTCCATTTTGGTGACAGAACCAAAAAAATGGGCTTGTGTTGAATCAAAAGGTTTTCCCCGCTGGCTTTTTAGGTTAACCAAAAAAGAAAAGGAAAAAAAAAAGGGCCAAACAAACACTCAAACATTTCATTTTGGGTCAAGTCCAAACATTTTGTTTAACATGAAACAAAATGTTTGGGTTTGGTTTCAGGTTGTTTAACCCTTTTGAATACGGTCAATTTGATTTGTAAAGAGAAATCACTGCTGAGAAATGAAGACTTGAATAACTGTTTTGAAAGTGGAAGTGTGAAAACTGGACATATCAAGGTGAAGCCTTTCTCAAGAAAATGAAGGAAAATTTGGGATTTTTTTTTTCCTAATTCTCACATGTTTTTTACAGCCAAAACACTTCTCAATTTTATTTCAATTTGGAAATCACGTCTGTAACCACAAGTTACTTGTTTCACATTTTTAAGCGTGCTCTATTGCACTGGCTCGAGACTTAACGCTGGGAAAGCGATGCCCTTGGCTTAGCTGTGGAGCAGCCTGCTGTTAGAAACGCTAATGAGCTCCGTTCCATTAACTTATTATTAATCAGTAAATAGCCGGATCAGTTGGGTGACACGAACCGCTCACGGCAGAAGCCGTGGGCAGCCCCTGGGCGTGGGGACGGCAGCGCTGGTGTCCTGGCCATGCGCTGCCGGGCGTTTTGGGGACAGGAACGAGCTTTTCTGTTTGCGCCGCACTCAACCCCGCCGGGCATCCGGGAGTCGCTGTGTCCGTGTGTCTGTGCAGCTCTGCAGCGCTGTGTAGCAGGGTTCCCCTGCATGGGGGATGCGGGATGGGGCGCAGGGACAGCATCTCTAGAAGCCCCCGGCCCCTCCTGCCCGGGGGTGTGACAAAGCCCCCACCGCTAGCTCTTCTCAGGTGCTTCTGCTTTGGACCCAACCAGCTTTGTTTTCATGCTGCATTCGGGACAAAAAAGTAAGAAATATACTTCTTCTTTTTGTTTTTTCCTGTGACAAGCTGAAGGATCCAAAATAAGTGATGAATTGGGAGAGCGGTCGGACGGTTATTCCAAGCGCAGCGATCCAGTATCGCATTATTTGAGTGCATGACTGTGACCGGGTTCAGGCTCCACACCGATTTTTCGGCATTAAGACATTTCCTTTTAGTCCAGTGTCCTGCATTATAAATCTGGGCTCCTGAATGCAGCGCAGGTGCATTGGCCGGTTCCTCTGCCCCCGCGCTGTGCTCTCGGTGGAGCTAAAGGCACAGGCAGCGTTTTGATTTTTGGCTGTAATTTCAGTTGTTCCCTAAATTGGTGTAAGTTACCCCAAAGACACCAAAGTAATGCAGATTTTGGAAAGAGTCATTTTACATCGGGATCCTGCAGGAGCCAAATTCAAGTGTTTAAAAATATTCAAGAATGAGTTAAAGTTATTGGGGGGGAGGCTGGTTTTGGTTTTCCATTCAGGGTCTTGCCTGGGTTTGTGTTTCTGGTTTGACCTTTGCTTCTCAGCCCTTCGCATATGGCCTGTGTCTACGTTTTGCAGTTGCGGGAGGGTGGAAATAGGGTCTCTTTCACATGAATATTGAGATTTTTAGATGATTATCCCTGCAGGAATGGAAGGGAGAAGGTAAAGCGGCAAGTGGGTGGCTGGGGTCTGGTGGCCGTGCGGGGGTCCCTGATTCTATGACGAGCGCTCGAAGGATCTTGTGTCCTGAAAGACGTTTTGGAATAATAATAATGGGTTTCCATCATGGGAAGAAGCAAATACCAGGTGTCTTTCCCCCGCCAGGAGAGATTAACCCTTTGTTTCCCTCCCCACAGCGAGGACCCGTGGCGGGCGGCAAAGATGATCAAGGGCTACATGCAGCAGCACAACATCCCGCAGCGGGAGGTGGTGGATGTCACCGGCCTCAACCAGTCCCACCTCTCCCAGCACCTCAACAAGGGCACCCCCATGAAGACGCAGAAAAGAGCCGCTCTGTACACGTGGTACGTCCGCAAGCAGCGGGAGATCCTCCGCCGTAAGTACCCGCACCAGCGCTCGCCCTTTGGAGATGGAGGGGGGGAGAAGAGGTCCCCGTGTCCCCGTCCTGCCCGTGGGTACCCGATGTATCCGGAGCTGGGTGAAGAGCAGCCAAGCATCTTCCCCTTAACAGTTTTACAAGTAGAATGCATTTAAGGTGCAGGAAAACCAGGGCAGAGCCCGTCTTGGTCACAGTATTCTATTCGGGAAAGCAGTTAGATGCCTTTCCCACCTTTGTCCCCTTTTTCTCTCTGTTTCTTAAGACTGCTCATGTTCTGCAACTACTTGCAAAAAAAGTAGAGAGACAGAAAAGGAAAAAAAACCCTATAAATTACTCCTGTGTGTAGCACGGTCTTGGGGCAGCGTGTGCTATTTGAAATGCAGATGATTTTGACCAAGTACACAAACTATTGCTCTTGTGCACCTCTCCCACCACCTGCCCTGGGTCGGTCCCTGTTGCTGGAAGCAGCCGGTGTTTGACTGAGCTGCAGGTTGGGGCCCTGACCCCCCTGCAAAGGGCTCTGCCCCGCTTTTCCTAAAGGATGCAAAATACAGCGGATGGGAAGTACAGAAAAGGATTTAGCACCAAATACCATCGCTTTGAAAACACACCTTGAGACGTTAGAGCAAACAGAGCCCGCTCCAGCCTTGCCCTTCGTTTCGCCCCTTGTCACAGGGGGAAAAGCCATTATAAAAAGAGGGAGAATTCCCCTGCAAAACTGAGCATAATAAAACCCTCCCATTAATCTCCCTTTACTGCTGTGGTGACAAGCGCTGGGTCTGAGGCGGGACGCCGGGGAAGGTCACCTCTGGTGCCTGCCCGGGCGCGGGGCCGTGTCCCACCGCGCTGGGACGGGAGCGGGAGACGTCCCTCTCGGGGGACTTTGCTGTTGTCCTGCCTGGCTCCCAGCTTGCAAAAACCCACCCAAAACAAGTGCACAGTGGCAGAGACCCAGCCCATGAATATGCATGTGCTGCGCATGCCTCCCTATTAGACACTGTCCCCAAGGGATGGTGACAACTCCCTCACCCCCTTCCTGGGGTTCCACACCCGCTGGGGGGCAGAGAGCCGGTGCTGGGGGGCACTGCGCTCACTCCAGACTGTGCCAGGGCTGTGGGCTTGGGGTGTTGCAGGACGGGACACGGGGGTGCGGGACAGTGCCTCCGAGCAGCGGCAACAGGCCGGCTCACGTCTGCTCCTTTCTCTTTCAGAATTCAACCAGACAGTCCAGGGGTGTGGAAATAGGACAGACAAAAGCACTCAGGATCAGCTGCTGTTTCTCTTTCCAGAGTTCAATCAGCAGAACCAAGGGGCTGCCCAGCTCGACGACGCCTGCTCCGAAACCCCCAGCAAGAAGATGAGGCGCAATCGGTTCAAGTGGGGGCCGGCCTCCCAGCAAATCTTGTACCAAGCCTACGACCGTCAAAAGAACCCCAGCAAGGAGGAGCGTGAGGTTCTGGTGGAGGAATGCAACAGGTAAAGGCTGTCCTGCACCTTCTGCCGCATCCACGCCTGCCCCACAGCCTTTGTTCTGAAAACTGCATATGATGGTGGGCTCTTGGTGTGCAGCCCCAGGCTGCCAGCTCGCAGCTCGGCTTTGCTGAGCTTCCTGGCCCCTTTTTGTCCTGTTTTCCCCATCTGGGTGGTGGCCAGGGCTAAGTGAGCTCCATGCTGTGCCAGGGATGCCATGGGGATGCTGTTGGGATGCAGCAAGGGTGCCATGGGGATACCATGAGGCTGCAGCGGGGATGCTGCAGGGATGCTGCAGGAATGCTCAGGGATGCTGTGGGGATGTCGCAGCGTTACAGCAAAGTCAGAGGGCACAGGGTTGGCTTTTACACAATGTATGTAGCTCCAAAGAGCAGGCAGGCTCTTAGGAAGAGCTTAAATGCCCCCAAATTCACCTGTCCTCCCCGAAGCCCCGTCCCAGCGGTGCTGGCAGAGGACCTCCCGGCAGCACCCTGTTCCAGTGTGTCCCCTTGCCCCCACAGGGCTGAGTGTCTGCAGCGAGGGGTGTCACCCTCCAAGGCGCACGGGCTCGGCTCCAACCTGGTGACGGAGGTCCGCGTCTACAACTGGTTTGCCAACCGGCGGAAGGAGGAGGCTTTCCGCCAGAAGCTGGCCATGGATGCCTACAGCTCGGGCCAGCCCCCGCACAGCATGAACCTGCTGCTGTCCCATGGTTCCCCCCACCATAACCAGCCCAGCGCCTCACCTCCCAGCAAAATGCCAGGTGAGACCTCGGCGGGGCTGCTCGGGCAGTGGCGCGGAGCAATTGCAGCGCTGGCTCCTGTTTCTGCTGGGGAAAGGGGTGCTGAGCCCTCAGGGCCATGCATGGGTGGCCTTCAGGGTGGGGAGATGGTCATCCTGGTCCCTGCTGCAGCCTAAACAAGTGATGCTGGTGCGGAGAGCAGCAGGGGCTGTGGCTGCAGCGTTATGGCTGGGCGAGCTCATGGCGGGGGCTGGATTTCCACCCTGCCAGGGATAAATCAGCATTTGCTTGGTTGGTCGAATTCAGTGGAGTCCCCGTGCGGGCTGTGCTGGGCAGGGCAGGGAGGCAGGCTGACGTGTTGGCGCTGGGGCCTTGGGGTGCAGCCCATTGGTGAGCACTGGTTTTGGGTGGGGGAGTGTGCAGGTGATGCTGCAAAGCCCGTAGGAAGCTGCAGCAGCGTGTCCCAGCCTTGATGGGTGTGCAGTGCTAAACCGTCCCCATGCTGGAGCAGGAGGAGGTGGGTGAAGAAAGCTACTTGGGGGGTGCAGGGCTCACCCCAACCTTCACCTCTCCCTGCCATGGTCCAGCCCCGTAGCGAGGAGCTGGCTGGGGAGAGCAGACCCGACAACTCCCGAGGGATTTAAGCAGGAGATAACGCCCGGGGAGGGGGCTAATCAGGGTGGGTGGGGGTGGCGCGCCGTGGGGCGAGAGGCATTGTTGGGAGAACAATCCCCATTGTCCCCCTTCTTGCCCTCTGCCGCCAAGGTGGCTGCAGGGGGGTCAGCGTGTGGGCTGCACCCCAACTGCCCCCACGTCCCCCCTCGGCCACGGCACCGGCACAGCCCGGCCGGGGAGGCTCAAACCAGCCGCCTCTTGGAAATGACCCTGCCTGGCTCGTTACACACACCCAGCTCATTACAAAGGCAAATTAAAATAACCCCATGTGGCAGAGAGTCCCTGAGGGAAGGGCAAGGAGCCTGGGGAGGGGAGGCTGGGAGCTGGGGACAGTGCCAGTCCGTGGCTGGACAGGGGTCCCTGGCCGTTAGCAAGCGAGAGCAGCCCCCGAAGTGGTACCCGGGGGATGCAGCAGCCCTGGATGGGTAAGCAGCATCTGACCCCACTGCCACCCGTGGGGGACAGGCAGCATCTGACCCCGCTCCTGGGTACCGCTCATCACATAGGGCCCGCTGGCGGTGACCAAAATGTGACCCTGCCCCAGGAATGCCCCACACAATGGTGGGGACAGGGAGGAAGGACGTTTGCCCTCCTGTCACCGGCTGATTGCTTACAAGGTGCCCTACAAGCACATTGTCAGCAAAATCAGCTGTTTTCAGTGTCGGCTGGTGGGTTTTACAATACCCCACCAGCATGCAGCCCCGCGTTGTCATGGCGTTGTCCGCCCCCCGTGCATGCTTAATTGACAATTAAGCCGGGGCTTTGAACGAACCCCCCTGCCTTTGATGTGCCCCGTCCTGGCAGCGCCCATGCAGGCACCCCTCGAGAGCCTTTGTTTTCTGCTGTTAGGGGATGGCAATTCCCGTCACCGCGGGCATTTATCTCGGGGCTGGAGGGCCGTTAAGCCCCAACCTTTATTTTCCCGCTGGAGCGGTGGCCAGCAGGAGCCGGCTGCGGCTATAGGGCCGGTGACAGCCCATTTGGAGGGGCTTTTGAGCAGGGCAGGAGTGATGGCCGCGGCAGCAGTGGAGGGGTCAGGAGGGCTCAGCCGTAGGAATTTACTGGTGACTGGTGGTCGTATCCATCAGCCTCGCTGAGGAGGAGTAGGTGAGCATGGTGAGTGTGCCCACGGGGTTGTAGGTCTTGTTTGGGGGTGACAGGCAGGGGCAGAGCTGAGTGGTGACACTTTGGGGTCATTTGGTCCAAGCTGGGTCTGGCGGGCTTGCAGCTCCCAAAGCATCACTGAGGTCATCGCCGCTAAAACCTCTTCCAAGAGATGTTTGCAGTGGTGGGGGACCCGCTGCCTGGGGGGTGCAGGCTGTGCTGGGGCTGTCCCCACTGCCCGGCTGACCCCGCCGGGGCTGCCCATGCTGGGATTTGAACTGCCCTTGCACCGCGCGGCTGGGGCGCTCAATGCTTTAACAGCTTAATGACGGTGCTGGGACGCTGCCCACGTCCCACCCTGTCCCCCCTGGGATGTCCCCCGGCACAAAACGATGGGGCTGGTGGTGAGGGGCAGCTGCAGAGCCGCTCCGGTGCCCGCAGACAAAGGGATCGCCCGCTCCTCGGGACGTCAGCAGGGTCTTGCAAAAGGGCACAATGACGGCCGGGCAGGGGTGAGAGCTGTAAAAGTCAAACATCTTCCCGACCTCTTCTGGGGGACCCATCTGTCAGGCCTGGAGCCATAGTTTTTAACTATTTGGAGGTAAATACTTAAAGCCTATCTATCTCGGAGGCTTCTCTCAGACTCTGGACTTTTCCCTTCCTAGGGGGTATTATCAGTGATCTTGGTTCCGTTTGATTTGAAGGTCACTCGGGGCTTTATCTTGGTGCTGTAGACTCTGGCTTATGCCATTTTTATCTTCAAGAGCCCCGCAGACAATCAGCGCATTGACGAGATTAGGTGACACGCCACCCCGCTCGCCAGCCACCCCCCGCCTCGTCCTGCATACAAAGGGCTGCCCAGTGCCCACTGGACCCCCCGAATCCCCGTCCCCATGGTCGGGGGTCGCGGTGTCGCCACCAGCGCCTCCTTGGGGGTCCTACACCAAAATGTGCTCAAGGCATCCCTCTGTCCAGCAGCACCTACGCTGCAATATCAGAGTATCAGAGCAGTATCAGAGCAATCAGTGCACACACACACACATATGAATGTACAGCATTTATCTATATTTTTTAGATATCTCTGTAGATGTAGATAACAAAAATAACTCGGTACCACCCTGAGATTCTTTCTAAACCCAAAGGCCAATTTGAGCGTCTTGACTTTCTCTTAAAGAAAAGCCTGTCAATAAACCCTCAGTCCAGAGGTGCTTCAGTTTCTATCTGGATCCTAAACGTTGTTCCTTGGGGTATGTGCTGGTTCTGATTGTGGACCCGGTGCCAGTGGTTGTAATATTTTACTGTCAGGCACATTGTGGGGCTCGGTGGGTACAGTGCACTGTTAGGAGCTTTTCCCCGTTTTATGGGGGGTAATTAGGACTTTATGACAGCAGCAAAATGGGAGGGTCCAGTCCCCATAAACAGGTTTATAATGGATATAAACTACGCACCTCTGTAACTTAGCAAGATTAACACTTTAGGGACAATTTGAGTGGCAGCCTGAAATCAGAGGTGCCTGGACCTGCGTTTGGGACGGTGAAGTGGTCCCGTCACCCACCCAGCTGCTCCCGCGATGTCAATAGCTGCGGCATCGCTGAGTCCAGCGTGACCCCAAAAATGGCACTTTGCCTTTTTCCCCCAACTTGGGGGGGCAGTCCTTGGGTCCCTGCGGCCACTGAGCAGGCGTGGAGCGCCCGGGGCCGTTGTGGGGTTGGGCATCGCTGGTGATTTGCAGGATGTTTGCAAAGCTGCAGGCAAAAGTGCAGCCAGACACTGGTGAGTAGCAGAGGTTGGGACGTGCCATGCAATGGCCAGGGCTCCTGCTGCATGGGAAATACATTTACAAGTACAGTGAGGTTTGGTTTTGCTTTGGGTTTTCTTTGAAGTACAATTTAATCATAGCAATATGAATTAAAGAAGAGAACGAAGCTGCTTCTTTGCTTTCGCCTGCCAAAGACACCAGACTGGTGTCTACCTAGAAAATGGCACAAGCCTGCAATGAAAACAGCAAAGTTATTGATTATTGCCCCAAATCCCCCCATTGCTCTCTCCACCCCAAAAGCTGGGTTGGGCACCTCCTAGAAGCCAGAGGGTGCTGGGGTTGGCTGCTGGGAGCTGTGGGTGCATGGGACCCCCAACCAGCCGGGGGTCATGCTGCCTGTCCCCATCCCCCTTGGCTCAAACACAGGGTTAAGGCTCCACGGCCGGACCCTGCGGCTTGTCTGGAAACACGGGAAAGCAGTAAAACATTTCACGGGCAGTGCAGCTCAGAGGCCGCACAATAGCTGGGTCCCATAAACAGACTTTTATATTACGGCTGTAGCTCCAGTAAAAACCAGAAAAGCCTTAAAGAGGAAAGGCTCTGCGGCCAGGGCCGTTCCCGCTGATCCCCATCCAGGCTCCTCTCTCGGTGGCTGCGGGGAGAGGCCGAGGAGGAGTAAATCTCTTTGCGCGGGGTGGGAGAACAGTTGTGTTGGGCATCGCTGGCTGTGAGAGCCCCAGGAAGAAACCCCCGTGTCCCCCTGAGAACCACCAGAGCCGTCCCCAAGTGTTCACCCCATCCCGGGGGGGCCTGTGGTGGGGACAAGGGGTTGTGCTGGTGGGGGACAGCTGGTTCCCAGGGCTGGGCACCCCTGCCATGCCTGGAGCCCGACCTCGCGCTGTTCAGGAGGGTTAATCTTCATCGAGACTCGGAGTCTTCAGTGGTTTTATCTGGAGAACCAAAATCTCGGTCACCCGATTATCTGGCAATCCCAGCGTTGGTTATTGTTTCTCACACAACAAAAGCGTAGTCCTTTGGCTTGCGGGGAAAAGCTTTAACATCAGCTTTTAACTTTGCGTATGTTTTAAAGACAACTTGATGACTTCGGGTGTCTTGGCTCGTGGGTTACAAGCATCCTCAGTTGGGTAAACCACGATCTGGGGATTAAAATGGCTTTTCTTTTAACTGAAAGCTTCACTGAACCCAAAAGAGATTGAAGATTGAGCAGAACTCTGATTTTCTTTCCAAGAGGAGCTGCCTGTGCTCCTTGTCTATCTTGAAGATCATGCTCAGAAGAAAGGGCTTTATTTTATCTCCCCCCATTGTTTAACCCGCGCTGCGGGATGTCGGGCGGCAGCGGCCGCAGCACACGCTGCACGGGGCCGGGGCCGCGGGAGGAATGCGTGTGACAGTGCCCCGGTTGGGTAATGTTTACCCTGTGCGCAGCAGGGACGTCCACTCGGACCGGCAAATATCCACCTGCCAGAGGACATTCTTTTATTATCAGGGATAAAAGGGGTCTGCTGGGAAATGATCAGGAACCAGACATCGCGGGGAGATTCCTATCTGTGGGGCATGTTTAACCAGCTGATGGGGAAAATTTGGAGGTAATTAAAGAGTGACTTTGCTGTAGTTTTGGAGGAGGGTGTGAGTAGCCATCTGCACTTTGACAGGTGCTTTTGGAGCTTGTGGAAAGCTTCTGGACTGAAGTTCTTACTTCTTTCCTGTTCCTCAATTCAGCGGTTTTCAGAGTAGCCCTTAGAGCATCCTCTGCCGAGCCAGCCTGCGTCCGCTCTTCCCCCCACACACCTGGGAGAAGGAGCCCCCCAAATCCCAGGAGGAACATCCTTTACCTGGGTGGGTTTGGGAGCTGTGCTGGGGCAGCCGAGAAGCCACCAGCTTCTTCCATAGGCAGAACTGTTCTGGCTGATGGTCATTTTGGGGAAACATCCCCAATGCCACTCTGCAGCAGCCGGGTTCATGGGTGGGCGATGCTCTCGGTGGTCTTGGTTGGCAGGGTGGGCTTCAGCCCATGGGTTTCTTTCCCAGGAGAGCAGTCGGCTCTCTGTCTGTCCATCACCTGCTTCGATCCCGGGGCAGTTCAGTGAACCCAGCCGCAAGCACAGTGCTGGACTCCTCGTAATAAATGGCTTTTCACTGTAGTCATCAAGGCAGTCTCTTAAAAGACGCTTTTGTTTCCCGTGGGTTTTCCTCAGTTAATTATTTGTGATCTGTAGATGCCTTTCCATGACACATGGCTGATCATATGGTTATCAGTGCACGGCGTTTTAGCCAAATTAAATATATTTGTACAGAAGACCTGTGCTTGAGCCAGATTTCCCTTCTCGGCAGTGGTGGGCTGTGCTCTGATTGAAGGTTTGTATGTGTCTGGTCCCTCTGTTTTCCTGCAGTAACCTGTTAATCATACACTTGTCGAGAGGGAAATCGGATGCAGAAGGGCCTGAGAAGAAAGCGAGAGGAGTCGCTGTAGGGAGCTGGGCAGCGCTGGCCTTGCCGAGGGAAGAGCTCTGTGCAGAGTCGCTCCCCACGGCTCAGGGTCCCCGGGATGGTGTGTGAGAGCTGTGGGAACATCACAGGGATTTGCACAATGGCTGCAAACGAAAGCACAAGGGACGAGGACAGGTGTCCCTGGCCCAGGTTGGCCCTCCTGGGGAGCAGCTTTTTCCACCCCATGGCATGGGGACCCATGGGCAGCGTGGGGGCTGCAGCCCTGCCTGGGTGCTCAGCACCCCTCATGGTCATTTTCTGGGTGTAATTTCAGAAGATGGGGTTTGGGTGAAGCTGGAAAGGGAGGGACACGTTGTCTGGTGCCATCCCATGTCATTCAAAGGTGTCGTTTAGGAGCTCACCCATCTGTTTTGCATCCTTGTGCTGCGCACACCAAGGGAGCTGGGGAGGGGTGCGGAGGGTCCCCTTGGCAGGGCCACTTTCGGGGTGTTGGCACAGCCAGGGCACCCTCACCAAGGTGCCCATGGGTGATTGCGGCTCCTGGTGATGTTTTGCAGGGGTGCGGTACAGCCAGGCGAGCGGCGAGGCGGCGGCGTCCTCCGGGGCCATCAGCCACCATGGCGGTGGTGCCATGGTCACCACCAGCCAGGCGGTCCTGCAGCAGGTCTCCCCGGCCGGCTTGGACCCAGGCCACGGTTTGCTCTCTCCCGACGGCAAAATGGTGAGTACACCTGGGCTATTGTGGCGGCGGCGCTGATAAGATAAGAGGGCCCAGCGGGCAAAGCAAACACGCTTTCCCCGGGTTTCACACGCGGCCCGAGCCGAACAATGGGGCATTGTGGGGACGGGGACGCGGCGCGGGTGTGCGACTGTCCCCACCGCCCGCCTCAAAGGCGGCACTCGGCCCCCACGCACCCCGGCGGGCAACGGCGTGTTTTCTGAGTGCAGCCCATAAATCTGACAGAGCCCTGCTCGGGGTTTATTGATTGCATGCCTCGCGGATTGAATGTGTGCTGGGTGGATCACTGTTTGTTTTCTCCTGCCAGTGACATGGGTATTGATAAAATGCTCATTCATTAGTTTTTCCCGGAGCCCTTCCCAAGCCTGGAGTCTCTCCGGGGAAGCACTTTCCTTGCAAGCAGGGACCTTCTTGTCCCAGGGCATCTGACTCGGTACTGCCAGCTCCAGACCTCCCGCCTGTCCCTGTCCCCATCCCCGCCTGCTCGGGCTCTGCTGCGAGGGCTTTGCTGGGCAAACACCAGTGGTGACAGGCGGCAGAGACGGGACATTGCCATCCCCACAGGGTGCCTGATGCCTCCCATGCCGGGTGCTGCACAACCACTGCAAAAAAGTGGTTGTGGGTGCAGGTCTGGGCTGGGTTTGCAGTGCCGGAGCGCTCGGGCTGCTCCTTTCTGTGGGTGCCTGGCTGGCGCAGAGCGTTTTGGAGGAGTCCCGAGGGAGCGGGGCGAGGAGGGGCCGGGGGTGACGGGGAGGACGGGCCGGGGAGCGCAGCCCTTCCTCGCAGCTGGCTGCTGGAGCTTTGCGTGTGGCCGCTGCTTTTTCCGGGAGGAGGTTTTCTGCTGAAAGCGAAAGTCAAACACGGCACTGGGTGACAGGGCGAGCCCGCTCTTCCTCGGTTTTCACTTCCATTTTCGGAGGGTTGACCTTCTTGGGCTGTCGCATCAGTCTCCTTGCACAGCTGGGTGGCTGTGTCGGGCTCGGGATCCCCTCCCTCAGTATGGCATGATTTAATTTTGCTTCTCCTTCTGCTGCTCCCTGACTCACGAGGGTCCCCGTGCAGCCCCTCGGGCTCCGACACTGACCCTGCAGAGCCAAGTGTCCCCCACCAAGCAGGGGGGATGTTGCCAAGCGAAACCCCAGCCTTCCCACACGCTCCCTCCACCCTGAGAGCACCCGTATCTCCCCAGGGGTGTGTTGAGCCTCATAACCCTGAGCCTTGGAGTCATAAAATGAGTCAGGATTAAAGGCAGCAGGAGGCAGCGAGCGCCCAGGGTGGGGGACCTGGGGACGAAGTGATGCAGAGCTCAGTGGCTGGGGCTGCCAGCACCCCCCTGGCAGCTCCTTTTGCATGGCCCGCATCTGAGGGGGTTTTGCTGGAGGGACCCTCGGATGGGGCCGGGGGAGCTCACAGCAGCTGGGCAGCACGGGAGAAAGCCGTGGGGAAACGCAGCGGGTTAAACTGGGAAAAGCAGCGGATTAAGCTGGGAAAGCAGCCTGGTGCAGTGCGGTAGGCAGACATGCAGCAGCAAAACTGTGGAGTTGTCCCCGCTGCACGGGCATCGCACAGCACCCGATGGGACCGCACCGGCCCTCGGCCGCATGCAGCTCTGCCAGCTTATCTCTGATCTTCAGGCAGGGCTAGCTAGTGCTTGCTAGTGATTTAATAAAAATATGCTGTAGGCTGTGGTTTCTAGTAAGTAAACATGTGCCTTTAATACCCCACATGAAACCAAGAGCTGCCAAGGAAGTTGCAGCCTCTGAAGGCAATGGCTTTGTGCAGGGAGGAGCGTTACTGAGGCTGCAGAAAGTTTTGGTGGTTCACTCTTTCACGCTCCGGTGTTGCTCTGAGCCGTGGTGGTGCCGGAGGGTCTCTGTCCAGGGTGCAGGGACTGAAGGGCCTTCTCCAGTTGTGCAGTCTCCGGAGGGTTTCTTTTGGGCTCAGTGCTTTGGGTCTAAACCCACCGCGAAACGAGCCCAGGCTGCGGGCGAGCAGCGCACACTTGCCGCGAGCTATTTGTCTTGTGCAGCCAAGTGTGCTGTAACCTGGCCTTGAAGAAACTTTGAAAGTGGAAAATACCGGATCAGGAAATATGAGTCACTCCTGGGCTTTGGAATTTATTGATGGATTTGTTTCAATTGCAACGGGGCTATCTCCAACTCACATGTGCAAAATAAACAAGGCGCTGGGGCTGGTGTCCAGAAGTGTCACACGAAGAGCTGAAAGAATGGTTCGGGATCGAGGTTGCCCAGTGCAAGAGGTCTAATTAGAGGGACTAGGA
This sequence comes from Columba livia, assembly GCF_036013475.1. NCBI lineage: Eukaryota > Metazoa > Chordata > Aves > Columbiformes > Columbidae > Columba > Columba livia. Next base: position 1,307,041 of record NC_088621.1, read on the forward strand.
GAATGTGCAGCAATTAAAGAAATCAGGCACTTAGCCCCTGTTTGTGGTGGGGACCAGCTCCAGTCCCCTGGACACACTCCGAGTGCCTTTGTGTGTCCGATCCCTGAACACTGACCCGAGATCCCAGGAGCTGGCTCTGGCCAAGCACACCTGCCCCATCCCACCAGCACCCTGCCTGTTGGCAAAAGTGATGACGAGGATCATCGCTGTGAGGTGCTTTCTATCTCCTTTCTGTCTTTTTTCTTTACCTGTCCACGTTTATACTTCCCATTTTCCTCTACAACTGTGAGGGTGAGAAGTTGAATGTTGAGAGTCCTCAGCTGTCCCCGAGAGCTGGCGCTTGGACTTGGGGGACAAAAAGGCAAAGTCTCAGGATGTGCTGTGTCCTGGTGCCATGCTCCGATGGAGCTGGAAGCCGGTGCCAGCAAAATCCTTCCTGCTGCTGCTGCTTTGCTGGTGATTAATGCGAGGCTCAGCATCCCAGCCGGGCTCTGCAGCCCCGGGCGGTGGGAGCTGGACTGGCGTGTCCCAGCGAGGCTGCAGCCATCCCGCCTCTCAAGAGGGGTTGTTCCTGACCCCCCGCAATCTCCCTGCCGAGGCAGGCAGGGCAGGGGGCCGGGAGCATCCCCGCGGCTGCGTCTCTGATGGGGGCTGTCCTGCCTTATTCCTTTGGCAGATCCCCGTTTCAGGGGGTGGGCTGCCCCCGGTGAGCACCCTGACCAACATCCACAGCTTGTCCCACCACAACCCGCAGCAGTCCCAGAACCTCATCATGACGCCGCTCTCGGGAGTCATGGCCATCGCACAGAGTAAGCGCTGCACCCCGAGCTCAGCCCCGCGTGGGCCCCCTTCCCACGACGGGGAGGGGGACACCCCATCTGCTCCCACCAGTGCTGACATCCCTGCTCTGCTCTCCCCCTGCTCCCAGGTCTGAACACCTCGCAGGCGCAGAGCGTGCCCGTGATCAACAGCGTTGCCGGCAGCCTGGCGGCCCTGCAGCCGGTGCAGTTCTCCCAGCAGCTGCACAGCCCGCACCAGCAGCCGCTCATGCAGCAGTCGCCCAGCCATATGACGCAGCAGCCGTTCATGGCCACCGTGACCCAGCTGCAGAACTCGCACAGTAAGGGTTCGGGCAGTAGCTACGGAGGGAAAAGCCTGGAAAATAAGTTCAGATGGAAAACAGGCTTGTGCTCTCCTTGTGCTTGCTGTCCCCTGCCTCAGCTCATGCCCTTGGCTGCCGCCTTTCTCCCGTGGATACCGGCCAGCGCGGGGCTGTGAGCGGGATGCAGGCGGTGCGGGGTGGCCACATCTCGCCCTGTCCTCTCCTTCCCCTGAGCCACCACCGTGTCACATCCCCTGTAGGGCCCCGCTGCTGTCCCACAGGTGGGCTGCAGCCCCCACCGGTGTTTTTTGTACAAACTTCATTTTTCCTTCTGAGTTCTTATTGCTAAAACACATGCTTTGCCGAAGGAGGCAGCCAGGCCCATTGTACTCCCTGCAAAGCAAACCCTTCCCTGCTGTGCCCCGAAGGGATCTGGCTTTACCCCTTGGGCTCATCCGTCACCCCAGCCCTGCTCCAGCGCCAGGCTGGGATGAGCTGGTAGCTGAGAAAGCAGTGGCTTACAGGCAGGTGGTGGTTTCTTTCAGTGGCTCATTTTATCTTGCTTATGTCCCCGCGATGCTCGTTCCCTCCCAGCACCCTGCAACCTGCCGTAGCGTGGCGCTTGGATGCTCTGCCCCGGTTTTCTGTGACGGCTGCTTGTCTCCTCCTCTCTGCAGTGTATGCACACAAACAGGAGCCTCCCCAGTATTCCCACACCTCCCGCTTCCCCTCGGCGATGGTGGTGACAGACACCAGCAGCATCAGCACACTGACCAATATGTCTTCCAGTAAGCAGGTAATGGCCGGGGTGCGTGGAACAGTGTGTGGAGGTGGAGCGGGGCTGTTTCTGCTTTTCCAGCACTGAAAACCTCATCCCAGCCCCTTCATGGTCTCTGAAAACCTGCTTGGGGATGGCGTAATGGGGAGTGGGGTGATGGTCCAACCGTGCTGGACAGCGGGGACTTGTCGTGGTGGCATCGGCTGGACCATGCTCATCCCTGGGGCCGCTTCCCCAGTGTGGGAGCATCCTACTGGGGTTCAGATTGGGCTGGGAAGGTCAGGACCAAGCAGGGTTTAGTGCTGTTGTGCTCAGGGTGAATTGACCCCGGTTGGAGTTGAGCGGAGGAGCTGGGCTCTGATGTGCCCCAACTTCCCCAGCCCATAAGGCAGGACATAAGGTAGGACTTATCCTTGTTCAAATCAGGTGTGCGAAGCCTTGCTCAGACAATAGTCCCTTTCTAAAAGCCACCTCTGGGGACTGTGGGAAATATGTGGCCCTTATTGATTGCTAGATAAATAAGAGAGAGCCTTGAACTTGCATTCAGATAAACTTTCTTACCGGGGTTTGACAGGGGAGAGGAAAAAAATGTCTGCAATGACCACAGAGTAAATACAGTGTGGGATTGCTGTGAGAGCCCCCTCCTCGGAAGAGGCTGGGGCTGCAAAGGGGAGAAGGGGAGCTGCCCGGGGGTTTGGGGTGCCGGGGAAGGGGTGATGAACACCACTGTTCCCAGCTCGGATGGGGCTCTAGCGCTTTGCAGTGACATTTATCTGGCGCTGGGTCGGGAGGCGGTCAGGCCCGGCTCCTCGGCAGCACCATTTCCTCCGCTCGGCTTTATCGGCCCATCTGCTGGGCGCTCAGCCCGAACCGCCCCTGATTAAGCGTGTCCCCCCCACCATGGGCGGCCTTTGATGCCGGGACTGGCCCAAAGAAGCCCAGGGCGCTCAGGAAATGTCCCTGGCTGGGTGACAGCGCCCGGCCATCCCTGCTGCCCGGCGATCAGCCGACCCTGACGCCAGCACTGCCCGGGGTGATGGAGGCTCCCTCGATTTTCCCCCTCCATCACGCTTTTGCACTTTAATTAAAGCAGGAGGAGGTCTGGCAGCTCAGGAGGGGGGAGATGGGGCCAGGCCCCTGTGGCTGCTGCCATGGGTGGGTGCAAAATGCCACAGGGACACCCCCATAGCCCCTTGTACGTGACAAATGAGCGCAGGCTGGTTCTGCAAGTGCTGAGGCAGCATCTGTCCCCTGTCCCCCTGCGCAGGGCAACAGAGAGAGCTGGGGTTGTGTCCCCCAGCGCAGCCTCCCAGCCCCTGGGGCCTCTTTTCCTACCAACCATTCCATGTTCAAGCTAAAGCTGGAAAAATGCATCCCTGAACATTGATTTGTATTTTTTTTCCCAGCAGTTGCCCCTTTTGTTAGCAAACTTGCCCTGCAAATGCTGCTCAGCCCCCAAGTGGCTCAAATGCCCAAATATTTTTGCACAGCCCACACGAAACCCCAAGCCCTGGGTCTTGGGGTGCTGCTCCCAAGCAACCCCGCTTTGCAAGAGGAGAGGGATCCTCCTGCAAAGCACAGAGCGAAACCTCCATCATTGTCCAGCAGCTCTTCTGCACCTGCCGCCCCCACACCAGACCCTGCAAACCCAGCTGCTCCCGGTCCCGCTGGCGGGGACAGAGGCTGGAGGGACATCGCAGTCCCCCCCGCTGTCCCCTCACAGCCTGATGCTGCGGGGTCGCTTATCAGATGTTGTTGTTTAGACCTGGAAGGGGCAAATACCTCCCGGTTCCTTTGACAACGCTTGAGGCCAAGCCACCATTTTTATTACGTTAGCAAACACCTGATAGCCGCAGCCCATCCCTAATGACATGTCACAGGAGGCTCCTGGCGTCTCCTTATCTCCACGTTACGATGTTTGCTGTGTGCTCCAGCCCACAAGGTCACCCCCAGCCCCCCACCCCTGGTGATTGGGGGGGACCCCAGGTGTGGGGCCCATCTTGAGGGAGGGAGAAGGAGCCGCTGTGGTGGGATGGATGCGATGGCGGAGGCTGCTCAGCTCTTTCCCCGCCGGTGACAGCAGCTGGGGGACAGCGATGCCCGTGGTCCCCAGCCCCGCTCCCACCCCAGCACGAGCTCCTGGGCTCAGCCTCACACCCGGCTGCTCTTGGCAGCGCCGCCGGGCTGCGCGGCACCATCTCTGCCACAGCTGGGCACAAACAGGCCCTTTTGTAGTATTATTATTTTAGGGAGGGGGTGGTAATATCTGGCTCAGAAAGTACTTTCCCATTGTGTCCCCCTCAAGGGTGCTGGGGAGGGCTCAGGTCCAAGCAGGGCTCGTGTGGCACCACCAAGGTCCTGGGGTGGTGTGAGAGGTGATGCCTCCAAACGCTTTGCGGTGTCCCTGGAACCCCCCACAGTGCTGCCATCACCTGCCCACCAGTGACCGCGCTGCTCTCTCCCTCCGCAGTGTCCCCTGCAAGCCTGGTGATGCTTCACACCTCGCTGCTCTCGCTCATAGCAACGGGACCTGATTTTCCACAACGTGCTGCTGGAGACCCGTGCGCCGAGCCCGGGGGGTCGCCGCAGCGAAGCCCAGCGCCGCAGCGAGGAGCCCGGCGACCCCAAGCGGGGCCGGCGCCTCCGGACGCCCCGTCGCTCTGCTGTGTCCCGCAGGGACGAGCCCGGACCCGTGGGGTGCCGCGGACCCTGCCTCTCCTTCCCTCCGCGCAGTATTTCCAAGACATGTCTTGGGGATTTTGTTTTTCCTTTCATAAGTATTCGCCTTCCAAGAGGCCGTTGGCTCTCCCGAGGAGCGAGGAACAAGCTGTGCTGGGACCTGGCAGAAGGGGAAGCTGGATAATATTTAAGTTGTACTCCACCCGACGGACTGAGAGAGACTTGGGTCTGTTACTTGGCATTTGGAAGGAGAAATAGCGTGTGCTGTTGAACTGAGCCAATTAAACTGTAAATATAGGTACAGTCTGCTCCATCCTCACCCTTCCCCACTCTTATACATAGAGATTTATATAAAAGAGGTAAATTTTGTCTAATGGATGTAAACTGCTGTAATTAAGTGCAATTCCCCTGTCTGTATATATTGTTCCCAAAATCTCTTTGCCTTCTCCTTTTTTTTTTTTGTCTTTGGTAAAGGTCAGAGCTGAGGATGGTTTTGTATTTCTCTTTTTCCTTTAAATGAGTTAGTTCAAAGAGCTGGGCCTACGCAAGGGGCTGGTCAGGCAGCACCGGTCTCGGCTCTGCGGGGGGACAGGCAGACGCGTGTCCTCCCGCGGTGACATCCTGCGGGAAGGAGGGGTGCGGGGTGAGCCGAGCGCAGTCCCAGCAGGTCCTGGATGATCCCAAGGGACTCTTCTGCTTTTGGAGACTCTGACGTGGGCTGTCGTGGGGTCGGGAAGCGCTCAGTAGCCCTCTTGACACGTCCAGACCGTTCAGCTTTGGCTGTTTGCAGGTGAGCCGGTAGCATTTGCTGCTACAGAGATGAGTGAGGCCGCAAGAAATTCTGGTAGGATCTTCCTCAAATGGAGTTCAGAGACTGTCGCCCTGTCCTCCCCTCCTTGGGGTGTGGAAGGGACTGGGTGCCCAGTTACTGCCTCATCTTCTGCCCAGTAAATGGCCAGTATGGGTGGCTTATTTCCCACCGCTAGCATTTTTCATTAGCAGGTTGATGATGAGCCTTGCTGGCTCCATCCTTATGGAAAAACATGATGCTCCCGTCCTCGTGGTGTCACCTCTGGGCTGCAGACAGACAAAGGGACAAGCGCTGGGCTCTGATGTGACCCCCCCAACCCACGGTCCCCACCTGGCAGCGGCTCCTGGAGGAAAAGCTTTGCAGTGAGATGTCCAGGTTGTGAGCGAGCCCCGCGCTGCGGTGAGGACACGGGGCTCCATCCCCCTGGCCAGAGCCCTGGGCTGTTTGGGTGCCCATGTCCTGCCTCCCGGAGCTGCAGAAGCTGCAAAAGGCGTCTCCCCCCTCCCGTGAGACACAAGCTCCTCCGTACCTACGGCCCTTCAGAAGTGCATCTAATGCTCCCAGTTGTGCAAAGTTTTCAGGAACTTGGCAGCTTGTGCCGACTGCTAAGAGTGACTTGGAGAGGTGGAGAGCAGCAGAGGTGCCTATGGATGGATGACTACTGCTAAAAAGAAAACCACTGGATGCTGTCTTTGGGGCAAGAAAGGCTCTTTTGCTCTGTGTTTGTACAATGCCTCGTGCAGTGGGACCCTAACCCTTGCTGGGACTAATAGGAGTTGCCCTGTGGTGAATAAGTCATCATGAATTGGAGACCAATATGCAGAATGACATTTAATTTAATGTACACCATAATTAAATACCACTTTTTCTGACTCATTGCTGCGACGTGGTCTGTAAATTCCCCAGCCCTCACCTGCCGTGGTTCGGCAGACGTGGGGCCGGCAGGCGGGACGCAGGCTGGCACTGGTGACATGTCCCCTGCTGTCCCCTGCAGTGCTGGTCCAGGCTTCCCCTGCCTCAATGTGGTGAGTCAAGCGGTTCATATGAAGCCCCAGGTACCAGCAAGAGGCTCTGGGAGGTTGGGAGACCCGTGTCTTTGCCCTCCTGATGATGCACTAATGATGTTGCCCTTAGTCCGGCGCACTTTATTCCTCATCCTCTGCTGAGTTTAGCAGCAGAGTGTTAAGCAAACCAATTAGGAGCTGAGTGCCAGACAAAGCCAAACCCCCTTCCTCCTGGATACTGAGCCTGGGGGTCCGTAAAGCACAAGGTGGATGGGAGGGAGCACAGCAGTCACGGTAAAGCTTTTGAAGATCTTTGATTGCGAAGAGCTAACACAGCTGAGTGACTCAGAGCACATCGGCAGGAAAGGGCGGCCCTTCTGATGATGGGCAGGCGTTTGGATCACCTTCAAAAGTGTCTGGTTTTGGTTTGGCACCCATTTTTTTTTCATAAGTTAGGTGTGGGCTGCTTCAGAGCGGCCATCTGGTGCTCCCCTTTATAGCCGGGGCAGGACACCCTGATAAAATCCTTCCCACCGATTTTCTTTGTTTATGTGATTTTTAGCTACTGCAGACAGAAACTGGAAGTGCAAAGCTGGAGATCTCAAAGATGCAGATTTTATTCTGAGATCCCCTTTGCACCTTCCTGCTCCTGAGTGTCAGGCTGAGCCCTTTCAAATTCTGCTCCTAAATATTGCATTCTCACCTGTCAAGGTGAAATTACTTGGATTCTCCTACTTACGCCAACTATGTTTAACTCCATGAGTGGCTCGTGAAGCCACCTGGGCTCAGCTTGCTCCAGCTGATGTACATCCAGCATCAGGTTGATTTGGTGCTGCAGAGGAGCGGTGGTGACCCAGTGGGGATGACGGGAGAACCTGCAGCAGCTGAGCTGATGCTCCAAGGGGAGCAGCACCTTTTGGGGCCTGATTTCTGCCCTGGCTTTAAAATAGACACAGACTGAGAGGCACAGGGTGTGAAAACTATGTGTGAATCATTGTTTGATGAGTGGCCTGATACCAGCGCTGCCCTACAGAAATCTCTGCAGAGAAGGTAAGTGAAAACCTTGGGTAGATTCTGAGACGCAGCCCCACCAGAGAGGGGAGGGGGAACCGTGCCAAAAGAAAACTGGGGCCAAAAACGCGTCTGAGCAAAGCAACAAAAGGAGAAGGTGGCTACCATGGAGCAGAGTGTGGGACAGAGCAGGCAGGTGTGCTGCCACCCACCCCTGGGTAGCAGGACATGGGAAGGTAGAAAGCACGACAGAGGGTGTGGATGCTACACATACCAATGTGTTCATTGGGAAAAAGCTTCCTCTGATTTGGATTTAACCTCTGGCTGAGGAAACCTTTCTGCTCATGGAAGTACCACCCAGAACGGCTTCTCTGAGCAGCTGGGCTGGGGCCGTCCCTGCCCAGACCTCACCTTGTACTGGAGAAGCACTGGGTGGGGTGTTTGCTCCTGCAGATGCCCTGGCTGTCTCATTAACTTGTTGGAAAATAGGATGTAACGTCAAATGAGGCACCTGGAAGAGGTTTTTTTTTTTCCCTCCTGTTGCTGTTGGGCATGTTGTGTTTGCGATGCAGTTGTTATGGAGCAAAGAAACTAGCAGAAACATGACAAAGTTCGTTTATGGGCAGCACAGTTTTACAGGGCTGGGTGATTATTTTACAGTTTAAAGCTGTTCCAAGGGAATTCCTTGCACGGGAGGATCTGTGGGCTGCCACGAGGCTTTACCGGGCACTCGTGTTCATAATGAACTTCAGCCTCCTTCATGGCACAGCACAGGGACACCACCACGTTTAATTTGAAGTGTAGATGCGGGTGCAAAGGCAAAAAGGGGAGGGCCCGGGAAGTAAGCAGGTGTGGAGGTGGGATGTGGGAGGGCTGGGCAGGAGTGTCACCTCTCCTTCACCTCCTGGGGAGAGCACAGCCCGGGGACACCTGCCCGGACAGGTAAATCCCATGCCCCAAACGCCTCCTCTTTGCACTGCAGCACCGGCAAAGTCACTGGGTGAAAACCAGGTTAGTACCGCTCTGACCGCCTGGCCCGGAGCTGTGACAGGGCTTTATCAGACCGTGAGCACGAGTCCTCGGCGTGGGGCTGCCGTCGCTCCCAGGGAGTGAGGCTCCTTGGTGCTTATCACCTCCGTCATTGCGAGGAGGAGCGGAGCCGGGAATTCCCATCCAGGGCCAAACCCTGCATACTGGCTGCTGGCCAGAAGGCTGGAGCACGCTGGTGCTGGGCTCCCGGTCCCCAGGTACGTACTGGCAGCCTGGTGGTGGTGCAGATGTTGCTGCCAGAGCACCGGGGCTCAGCTGCCATCTGCAGTGCTCCAGTGCAGACTGGGCGCTGGCCCTGCTGGGGCCAGTGCCGCTCGCATCGGCCGGCACCGAGCACGTGTATTGCTGAGGAAGGGCCAGGTCAACCCCACAGAGGAGCAGGTGTCTTGCTGCCCGCGAGGGCAACGGCCTCTCCAGGGATACCGAAATACAGCCGAGCTATTTCAGCAACTTTAAAAATGTCCGTTTGGAGCGCGTGCAAATGTAATGTGCAGTTGCACAACAACACCTGGCTCGCAAATGTGTGGTCTTTCCAGACTTGTTCTGCCAGTCCAGCCAGATGGCTGGATCTGCTGGAAATTTCGGCAGGAAAAGCAGCGGCGGTCGCACGGGGCTGTGCTCCCCACCACTGCCCGGTGCTCCCAGCGCTGCCTTCCTGCACGGCGGGTCAAAAGGGAAAGCATTGTCCGTCCCCTGCGGACAGCAAACACGCTCTGTCCTTTGAAGCCTTTGAGCGGATTTGGTTGGGCTGGCGGTGGAGTTTGAGGAGTACACAGAGAGGAATGCAGAAAGTGCTTGCGTTGGGAGGCTGGGCTGTTTGCAGATGTTGCTGGCTCCCCGCTGCGCCACGGTCTGGCTGCTGGAGCAGGTATAGGGAGCTGGAGGAGTCCCCATGCCAGGCAGGCGGCAGGCTTGGGCATCGTACATTGATCCCGTGCCCTGCTGACATGGGATTTCCATGCTGCATCTGCTGGAGGTCTGTGCAAATGGGAAAAGTTTGGTGAAGGAAGAGATGTGAGTTGTAAAGACCAGCAGCAGCACAGAAGAGCACCGTAACAGTTCAGCATCCTAAACCAATGCACCACTGCCAAGCACCTTGAAATGCTCTCAGTGGCCAGAGACCTGCAAATCTGAGGGCTCGCTGGTCTGCAAAGGTCTCAGCGAGCCTTGATATCCCACCATGCTCCTATCATGACAGGCCATGGCGTGCGATGCTCCACATCCCACAGTGGAGTGACCAGGGCTGCAGGGGCCAGCAGATCCATCCCCGCACACCCACCGCAGCAGAGCCCGGCCCGCAAACCCTGCAAGCTGCTCTGCACCACTTGCTCCGCAAAGGTTCTTTGCAGGCAGATGCTCAAGTCGCTCGTTTGCCTCCTCACTGCGAGTGCAGATGAGGTGGGGAAGACATTGCCCTGCGTCCTCTGGGGACAAAGGACAGACACTTTGTGGAAGGAATCTGGTTTCACCACGTGTGGCCAGGTTAAATATCTGCCATGAATAGACTCAGCCACAGACTGTATTACACGGGTTGGGGAGCTGGGCTGGCTACTCCTCGGTGCAGGTAGGTGAACAGCCAAATAAAAGCCCAAAGCTGACGCTCCCAGAGGCAGAGACCCATGGGAGGCTCCGGGGCTCGGCCAGCACAGCGAGCCCGGCTCCCCTCAGTGCTTGCATTTTATAAATGAATGGTGCACGTTCATTTAATCCGGAAGGGCAATCTTCCCCCTCTGCGGACGGTGGAAGGTGGGCAGGTCCTGCAGCAGCGCTGCGGTGAAGGAGCAGTATGTGCTGCCATGAGCCAGCAATGGGGGTGCTGGGGGGGCCACCAGCAATGATGGGGAGAGGTCTCTGGCCTCCCAGACTTAATTTCTCTGACCCAGTGATCAAACTTAAAAGTCAGAAAACTTAAATGTGCACTAGAGAGTTGTCCCATCCTGGTATGTGTGTGATACAGAGTCACGCAAATCTGAACTTCAGACATTTTACATTATCTTCTCATTCCAGCAACTTTGGTTTTACTTTTATACTTAGCAAAATTAATTCTCCTCTCTGTAATTAATATGCTGATCAAATGGATTCTTAATTACAGATAAATCACAGATCTACACACTCAACTGTTATGCTTTTCAAGTAATAAAAGAGATCATTTGTCTTCCTCAGATGAACAGAGACCAACTAGCACATCATTTCCCCCTTTATGAAGAATTCATTTGCCTTAGAAAGAAGGTCTTTAAAAAAACATTGCAAGCATTTCTTGAATAGGGGATCAAAGCTCCCACACTGCTGGAAACCATTTTTGCTAAATAAGATGTGGGTAGAGGAAAAAAAAGTAAAAGTTTTTTGGAAGTGGTTGGGATTATGACACCCTTGGGAAGGACGAGGATGTGAGGTCAAGAAGTTGTGACCAGGTTAGCAACACAGGGAACAGAAGGGGAGGACAAAGGAACAGAAAGTGGAAATGGACAGCTGAATGAGGGAGCATGTTTCTTTGCCGAAAGAGAATGGATGCTACATCAATTCATACTGAGAGCTGAAGGATCAGGGCCTGTTAATGGATTGGGGGACACAGCAGGGATCAGAGGTCGTGAGTGCACTCAGCCTGGCTAATTGACTGTTATGTGCATATTAGTGATGAGAATGGAGTAGGATAGTGGGACATGGGGAGCAGATATGCAAAAGTTCTACTGATAAGCACTGGCCTGTAATTCCCGTCTTACACCTGCTAAACAAATGCACCCACACACAAAAGAGCGTGGCCGTAGCTGGGGTTCTTCAGGAGGGGACCCCATGGCGACAGGTGAGCACCTCTGACCTGACTGTGCATGTCGTGACATGAACTTGCTCACTAGATTTGCTTTGCAATTCTAGGGGGGCTTTATTTCAGTCCTACACGTTGGGCACAGCCCAATGACATGACCAATGCTTCTGCATGCTGGCAGAGGTCCCCCTGCACCAGCCTCACTGCTCATCTGTTGTCAGCGCTGACTTGGCAATTAGTGCCAAGTAATTGATAGAACCTCATTGGGAAGCAAAGCTAAACCCCACGCCGTGACAAGAGCAGTTTTGCTTTGCATTAACTTAAATTGTTCCACTTTTGTACTTCACCAGCTTCTCCCGTTCACCCCCGACACACAACGTGACCCTTTGTGGCTCGAGTCTCAGCACTGGCCCTTCCGATGGATCCAGGACAGACTGACGTCCGTGTAGGGAGGCTGGTCCCTGGGGCCACACGTGCTGCTGGGGGCTGCTCCTGCTGATGGTCCCTCGCTCCTGACACATGGTTTTCTGCCCGGCCAGTGCCCAGGAGCAGAGCTCCTTCCTCCAGCCACAAAGGGATTTATTTCCCAGTTGACTGATGAAGAGAGTATTTCCCATTTCTTCACTCTTGAATCTGCTGACAGCATCTCTTGGCAAGTGATGGATATTGGAGATGATTTATAGTTCTTTGTTACACAAATGCCTCTGCATTCTTCTCTGTCCTCTTGCAACAACCGTTCGTCACCTCTCCCAGCAAAAAAGCAAGAGCTTCAGCCCAGGAACAGCCCGAAGGAGGCGGCATCAAGCGTTTCTCCTGCACTGGCTTTGTTCGCTGTAAATGCACCATCGGGGACACAAACGAGGGAAGCGGCAGCATCACGGTGCTCTGCACCCACCCGGGTCCCCGTGCGGCTGCTTCCACTCGTCCGCCGGCAAGTCAAAAGGTTGGCAAAGAAAAACCGCCATAAATCAGGCAGATAGGGGTTGTGGGGAGGATTGTGTTTATGTGATTTTTCATCTCAAAGTTTGTAATTAAAGTAGTGAGTGCTACAGGAGGAACAGCTGCTGCCTGCACCTCTTAGGGTTCTCAGATTTTGGCAACATAAATGTGCAGTTCTTGAGACCTTTATTACATAAAATAGTTTTTGTAATGCTGTTGTTGCTTAATTGGATTTCTGTTTGTTTTACTTCAAGAACACCAGGAAAAATACCTGTACTGTTTGATCTGATACAGAGTACTAGGAGACTTACCTGTACTATTGGGTCTCACAGTTTATCATAATGAATAAATGCATGAATTAAATAAATTCTGATCTTAATCTGTGCAGTTTTTTGATTCCCCTGAGCAGCTGAGCCAGTTGCTGGGTTGCTCCTGCCATTGCCTCCAGCGTTTCTTTCTTCAGGCAGAGTTGTGAGGCTGGATTGTATCAGTGGAAATCAAGGACTGAACAAATTAACCAGGCACATTCCTGACTTTAACTTGGGTGTCACTGGGACTGCTGAGCAGCTTCACACCAACGACGTGCTGAAATGTTCTGTCAATGTGGGTCTTAAAATGAGGAGCATAGGATTGAGCACTAAGTTTTTTTAACCAAATAGGTTTGAATCAGACCGAGAGAGAACATTCCTCTGCTTTCACAGAGAAAGGCAGAGCCGCTTGTTGCGGATCACAAAGGGACTTCCCCGTCAATCCACGAAGAGAATGTAAAAAAAGGGATGATCCAGGCAATGAATAGTGCAAACAAGCCACTGTTTTACCTCCTCAGAAATGTCTAGGGCCTAAGTTTACATCTCTAAGCAGCAGAGTGGTTGTGCCCAGCAGAGCTGATAATCTCCACATGCCAGCGCTGTGATGGATAGAAGGGAGTTTGTCCCATCAGCCCTTTGAGACCAGCTAATGATACTGTAAATCACCAAAGCACAGACACACACAAACAAAAACTTCCCACAAAAGCTTTTGTCCTCCTCTTCAGTTGAACCCTTCCTTAAACATAGGTGAAGCAGTCAGCGCAATTAACTCGCCATCAGGAATACACAAAAGAACAAAACACTGCAATCGGCCTATAAAGATGTAGAACAGTTTTATGGCTCATATGCTGGATTTGATATTTCTGATTTGTGTAGAGCTCATGCAAACGATTTAAAAAACAAAAAAGGAAACGGGGTATCAAGAAACACAGCCCTGCTGTGGGTTCCCCCCGCCAGCTCTTTCCAACACCTGTTACTGCCGCAGAGCTGGAAGGGGCCAGAGAGGACCCACAGCCACACCTCCGGTCCAGAGCCCCCTGGGGCTGGGGCCGGACCGGCAGCAGGGAAGGGAGCACAGCTTTCGTCCCTCGGGATGTGGGTAACGGCTGTGCCCGCCTCGGGGTGTCTTCCCCGGTACCCCGGGCCTGGTGCGGCCTACAGCGGATCGCGGCCCGGCGAAGCCTGACCACGCGGTTGCCACGGCAACGCGGCGCCATGACACCCCGCGGGGGTGGTTGCTACGATACTCAGCCAGCCACGTGCTCGCTACTTCCGGCGGCGCCGCGGGGCGTGCTGGGTACTGGCAAGATGGAGGCGCAGGAGCTGTTCCGGCGGCTGGGCGCCGGTGCTCGCTTTGATGTGCGGCGCTTCGGGCAAGACGCGCGGCGGTTCGGGGTGCGGAGCCACCGGGGGGAGGCTGGGGCGGGCGCGGGAGCCGTCCCCTGCGCGACGTGGGCCCCAGGGCCGCGTCCCTTTCGCGCGGCGGGACCGCGGGCCTGCCTGCGGCCTTGTCGTGTGGGCTCTGGCCAGGGCTTCTCACCGCTTGCCGTGCTCTCTCCCTCAGGTGATAAAAGGGAGCGGCGGTGGCGGCTCCCTGGAGAGCCTCGACTTCTTCGGGCACAAGGAGGAACCCTCCCTGGGGTCTGACAAAAAGGGCTGGGGGCTCGCAGGGGCTGAAGAGGGAAAGGACGGAGAGCAGCGGGAGAATGGAGTGGGAACAAACCATGGAGAGATGGCAGGAAAGAGAAAAAGAGCTGCAGAAAGCAGCCAAGGGAAAAGAAAGAAGAAAAAGAAGCGAGGTATTTATGTATTCATGCGTGTCCCTGGCAGAATACCCTGTTTAAGTGTATACTTCTTACTTGTTTCAGTTTCCTTTCAGTCTGTAAGTACTGTAAGTCATTTTACCAGAAGGAAGGAAGCTTCTGGGTTCTTTGACTGGCTTGTGTCAGAGCTGGTAAAATAACTGGACCAAGATCTGGTGTTAAGGCGTGGGGATGCTGTTCCCATCCTTCCAGAGCCACGTTTAACTTTAGTGAGAAAGAGAGAAAAGTGGTTTTGAGATCTTTTTTACCAAATAGTTTTTGACGAGATTTTACTAATGGAAGTACCAATTTCTTGAAACTTCCAGAAGCAGCATCAGTGCCAGAGTTGTCAGAGAATAATGGGATAAAGTGGATGTCCTCTCTGGAAGCAAAATTTGAAGATGCAAAAGACAAAAAACCTACTGCAGAAAAACTTGAACGCTTGAGAAGGGAAAAGGTGGGACCATGGAATTCTGATGTACTTGGTTTCCGTGGGTGTTTCATCTGAAAACGGAGGTTCATTTATGGTCATTTCTTTTGGGAGGAGTGTGGCCGAGTATGGGGAAAAAAACCCCAAGATGAATCCATGTATGTTTAGGTTTATGCTGTCAAAGAGTGAAAGACAGTTTGTCTTTTGCCTTTTAGATAAACCGCTTCAGAAATAAACACAGGATTAACATTCAAGGAACAGATCTTCCTGACCCAATTGCCACATTTGATCAACTTCAAAAGGAATACAAAATCCACCCTAAAATCATGGAGAACATTCAAGCCGCTGGCTTCCAGGTTCCAACGCCGATCCAGATGCAGGCGATTCCCGTCATGCTGCACGTGAGTTTTCTGGTACCGCGTTTTGCTACAGGGAGTATGGCAGAATTTGGAGAGCGGCCTCTTTTGGGTCCTTGGCCATTACAATATTCTTGACATGTGCTTTTATTAATGTATTCTGGGTTAATTGGTAATACTAATATTTACATGAATGTGATTTTTTTACTCTTTTTTGTAGTAAAATGTAACACCCTGCTTGTTTTTCTTACAGGGTCGGGAACTTTTAGCTTCAGCTCCTACTGGATCTGGAAAAACATTGGCATTTTGTATTCCTCTCTTGGCACATCTGAAACAACCCAGGAACAAAGGATTCAGGGCAGTGATCATCTCACCTACCCGGGAACTCGCGAGCCAGGTCTGTGGAGGGGAAAGGGGTTGTTGTCATGTTGGTGTACTTGCAGGTTTTCACTCTGAATCAGTAAAATAGCAGCTACACGGTTAGAGTCAAAACATGGTTGTCAGATCTGTGAGAGCTTTCAGGTGGATAATCCGTGTTAGAAAGCTGCGTTTTATTATGCTAAGAAGACCAGACAACTTTCTCTTAACACTGGGGTCAAAGTGATGCTTGACATTGTAATGAAAGGCTTGCCTGCGGTTTTTCTGGTGAGCAACTGAAAACCTAATCCCTGTTGTTGCCTTTTCAGACGCATCGGGAGCTGGTGAAGTTGGCTGAGGGCACCGGCTTCAGAATCCATATGATCCACAAGGCAGCTGAAGCAGCCAAGAAGTTTGGGCCCAAGTCTTCTAAGAAATTCGGTAATTGTTTTAACTACTGCAGTACTTCTGAAAATTTAAAAAATGCCGCTGACTTTTCTCTTCTGGCCTGTGTGGTTTTAAAGAGATTGGGTAGCGCCACTCAAGACGTGCAGTCTGTTGCTCAACACCGAATAAGTAGCTGGCGTGGCAGAAATGGGACGTGAGCCAGACAGTGGGCCCTGTGGTGTTGCACCTGCTGCAGATGGGTTTGGAACTTGCGTTTCTCAGGCCTCTTTTTATCTACTTTATTTTGTGTCTTTTTTTAATGTTTTGCCCTTTTTTTTTTTCCTATAGATATACTAGTTACTACTCCAAACAGACTCATTTATTTGCTGAAGCAGGATCCTCCAGCAATAGACTTGACCAGGTACCGAGAGCCTTTATCAAAATCTGGCTTTGCTACTGGCTTTGCTGCTGAAAAGTGGATGCGTGTGTGGTCCTTGCATCTGTAACGCTCTGTTAGAATTTTTGCCTTTTCCACAAGTGCCTCTCACTAAAAAGAAAACCTCTGTGTTCCTAGTGTGGAGTGGCTGGTGGTGGATGAGTCAGACAAGCTGTTTGAGGATGGGAAGTCGGGGTTCCGCGATCAGCTGGCCTCCGTCTTCCTGGCCTGCACGTCCCACCTGGTGAGAAGAGCCTTGTTCAGCGCAACCTTTGCGCAGGACGTGGAGGAGTGGTGCAAACTCAACCTCGACAGCGTCGTGCTGGTGTCTGTTGGAGCGAGGTGTGTACTGGTGAAATAAGTTGTTTGTGCAATGTTTTTTCTGGTGTTTATAAAGACGTGAATAAACTCTAACGGTAGCGCGCTTCTGTTGGATTTCTGCTTTCAGAAACTCTGCAGCAGAGACGGTAGAGCAAGAGCTGTTGTTTGTTGGATCTGAGACAGGAAAACTAACGGCAATGAGAGAGCTTGTTAAAAAGGTAGTTTGGAGAGACTGATTTGGCTAGTCAAAAAAAATGATCCCCTGAGGTGTAAAATACTGGGGCTGGTTAAGTCTCTTTAGTGGCTCAGTGTCTGTAACCAGTAATGGCAGGAAAAGGACCTGAACCTTCAACAAGCTGATTCTTTTACAGGGATTTGCTCCTCCCGTCCTTGTGTTTGTACAGTCTATTGAGAGGGCTAAAGAGCTTTTCCATGAACTCATTTATGAAGGCATCAACGTGGATGTCATCCATGCAGATAAAACTCAGCAACAGGTAGGAGGATATAATTTCTTTTCAAGAAACACTTTAGAAAGAAAGGTAAAAGTGAGTGTTGGAATATAACTTCAGCTAAGTTTGGCAATAAATTGTTGCAGGTTTTCATTTACAAGTTTAGTTTTATTTGTTAACATCATGACAACTTTTAGGAAACAAGTTCACCTCCTTTCTCAAACTGCTAATTAGGCTGTTTCTGGGTATCTTTCTTTTCTTTTCCCAGAGAGATAACGTAGTACGCTGTTTCAGAGCTGGGAAGATCTGGGTGCTCATCTGCTCAGCCTTACTAGCTCGAGGGATCGACTTCAAAGGAGTGAATATGGTCATTAATTATGATTTGCCAACGAGTGCAGTGGAATACATCCACAGGATAGGTGAGTGATTGTTCTCAAGTTATGTCCTTTTTCTCTTTTCCTAGATCTTCAATGTAGATGCTCTTGTGCGTGAGCAAAAATCCTGAAACCAAGCCTGTTGCGGCAGCACCAGCTTCCACATCACTAGAGACACTTTATATCTGGGCTCAACCTTCAGTAAAACTGCTTTACTTTTTGTCAGTCTTCTATGAACCATAAAAACTTGTCCGCTTCAGGCACAGCTGTTCCCCAGGAGCGGCGTTTGGGGGCTGTGTGCCCGTGTGCTGGCCGCGCTGACACAGCGGCAGTCTGGGACTGTGGGGGGGAGGCGGATAAAGGGAGGTATTGACAGTAAAATCTCTACTCTCTGCTGCAAAATTTGTGTTTCTCAGGTCGTACTGGAAGAGCGGGGCACGCAGGAAAAGCCGTCACTTTCTTTACAGAAGATGATAAACCTTTGTTACGGAGGTAAGTTGCAAACATGATATGGTAAAAATGCTTTTCATTTAAATTTGTTGAAACTATCCAGATAGAGTCATTCAGTTTCATTTAAGCCTTTTATGCCTTTTTGTTTCTTCCTCACCTTATTTCAAACTCGTTTATATGTCTTTATTTCTTGCTTTTTAAAAAACCACAACAAACCCAAACCAACAAAGCAGGCAGCTGTTAGGGACTGACATTTCCATAGCAGATGCTCATCTCTTGTCCATGCGCTCCCTGCCCGCGCTGATCTCTCCCCTCCTCTCCTTTGCAGCATAGCCAGTGTCATCCAGCGAGCCGGCTGTCCTGTGCCAGACTACATCAAACACCTCCCCAGGCTGCAAAGGTGCGTTCATTGGAATGCTCTCCCCATCTGTTCCCCATTTTTAAAGCCTTCATGAGTGGTGCTGGGCACATAAGGGTTACAATGGTCTGGTTCTTTGTAATATAGTTGCAGTTTAGCTGCAACAGGCATTTTAGACAGGGTGGTTGTGGCTGGTTTTTACTCGGAGGAAAGTGGAAACAGAATTCTCGTGGTTTTCCTGGAGTTAACTATTTTCTAGGAGTTCTCTGAACTCTGGTTTAGGCTTCAGGAATTTGCCTTCCGATACATGGAATACAGTTCTTTACTCTTCTGAGTTACCTTTAGAATTTTCCTTTAATTAGTGCTTCTTTTTATGCTTTTTCATAACTTCTAATAGTTTATGAAAGTATAAATCCTTATATATATACTGGATTTATTCAAACAAACTTTATTATAGTATATATATCTTGGAGATAACATGGCTGAACTAATCTCAGAATAAACAACACTGAAAATATGTTCAGACCCATAAATCCCCTAACAGCTGGCAGAGGTTTTCATTAGGTGTTATATTTAGTTGGATATTAATTTTTACTCTTTAAAGAAATTTAATCCTTCTTCACTAAATGTCGTTCTCAGCAAACAAAAGAAGAAATTCATTAAGAAACCACTGACAAGAGAATCCATTTGTACCACCCCTCAGTGCTTCTTAAAAAAAGCCAAAAGAAAAATGTAAGTAGTTTTTTCTCGAGAGGCGGTGAGAGATGCTGTTTATCCAGGAAAGGCTCAGCAAGCTTCTCCTGTGCTTTGGAACGCTGCTGCCTAAGGATTTGTGTTCAGCTGTGCTAATACGTTGTAAAACGACTAATGTCTGTGTCACTGCTATCTACTTCATCTTTTTTTGTATCTAATGTTAAGGTGTCTTAGTCTCCAATTTTTTCTTGTAGGAAAACTTCAAAGGAAAATATTAAGGACAAAAAGAAAGTTAAAGAAGATAAAAATGGCAGTAAATTACAGACTGTGTGAAAAGCTGAACGGATGGCAAGAGGCCGCTCGTGAGCGGGGGCTGACACGCGTGTCCGTGCTGGAGAGCAGAGTGACGGCAGCAGCAAAGGTGAAGGGAGAAAAAGATTTCTTAGGTTTCCTCTGGGTGAGGATGGATGTTCACATGCAACAAAGTCTCTACTGAAATACCAGTGGTGGATTCCTGAATGCTTCTTATAGGAGCTGAAGAGTGTTCTCTTGCAGTAAATGCTTCATGGTTCTGAACAATAGTTCTAAAATAGCATCTGTTTGTGTTGCTACCACACAGTTTTGTATCGCTCCTTGGCATTACTGTCAGGTCTGTGTTCACGTCATCCCTAATATGTTTGTCAGACTTCCAGAAGATTCAGTGGCAGAAAACACACAAATCTTACTGTGAGGCTTCCCTGGAGAACTTTAAAAAAACAAACCAACCCCTCTTGCATATGAAAGTAAAGCCTTATTCCTTCTACTGTTTTGCTTCCATAAAATAATTTTGGGATAACTAATACTTCACATGTCTGTAAACTCAGTAAATTTGTACTGTTTCATATTTAAGCCTCAAACCAGAATAAACAAGGTCATAAAAGATGCTAATACCGAGAGCTGCCTGTCTATACAGCCTTGATGGAACAAGTCTGCAGCTGTTTACACGTTACACATTTTCCATCTTCTTTTCTTCTGTGTTCTCAGTCCACTGTGGTGGTGTCAGAATTCTGGTAATGCAGAAGTGGTTTCTTTGTCCTCCTCCTGTACCCAATTGCCTTCTTGCTTTATCATACTTGATCCAGTTTGGAAGTGGAGCCCAGGCCCGTGTAACTCATTCACAGCAGAGCTCGGGTAATTAATTACTCTGCCCAGGTGCCAACTGATGTTTTGTGAGAAAGCGATGAGGCCTTTCTGCATCCTGTTCTGCTTATTCCTGGGCTAGACTGAAGTTTGAGTTGGTTTTGCTTCGTTTGCAGAATTTCATCTTGCGCTTGGGTTATATAGGAATTAATGTCTTCATTTGGACATCTATGAACAAATTTGCCTGTATATTTAAATACAAATGCAGTGGTGTAATCTGATAAACACCAAGTTGCCTGCTGCATGATACTGATGGCTACAGTGTGAAATATCTTTAACAATGTGCATGAGAAGTTACCAATATTCAGAATAAATGTGCTCATTCCAATAATAGTAGCAGGGAAGAAAACAAGCTTTTGATAATGAGCAGCTTTGTGCAATTCGAATTCTGCAGGAAAATGTGCCACATTTCTGTTTAGCTACACAAAATTTTCAGCTCTCATCTTAAAACTCTTTCAGCTCTTTAATATGATTTCTGACACTGATCAGTAGCTTATTAGAGGCTGAAGCAGTGGCCTTTCTCAGGATTTGCTCCCCTGTGAAGTGCGGGACTCCAGAACTCCCACTTTTCCATGTATTGTAGCAAGCTTGGGCTGATCTGTGAATGGAGAGGAGCTGCTTCTGCACAGCTCTGTGACTAAATCAGATCGCACCTCACCGGGGTGCTTGTTTTACAGTATGTCTGAGGTTTTGGGCTGGTACAACTACCAGGTATTTAGTATTTCCAGTCCCCTCAGTAGGGACAGGTTCAGCACAATCCCCTGGTTTGGGACAGAAGGGCAGCGCTTTGTCCTTTCAGGAAAACCGTATTTGTTTTTAGATGCCTGAAGATAACTTTTATCAACATAAAATCTCGATTTTTGAAAGCATTCCTGAAGAGAAGGCAGGGCCCCTTCAGCCCCGGCCGCCCGGCCGCCCCTTCCCGCCGCGGCCGCTCGCTGTGGGGCCGGTTGGCTCCGTGGCCGTGGGGTTGGGCTGTGGGGCTGTGCCGCGGGTTCGGGCCGTGGCCGCGGGGCCGTGCCGTGGTGCCGTGGGCGGGCCGCGCCGGGCCCGGCCCCGGAAGCCGGCGCCGCTCAGCTGACAGGCGCTGCCGGGCCGGAGCGGGAAGATGGCGCTGCGGCCGGGACCCGGCGCGGGGGGCGCCGGCGGGGCGGCGGGCGGCGCGGGCGGCGGAGCAGCGGGGGCCGCCAGGTGGGTGGCGGCGGAGCACGGCGGGGACCCCGGGGAGCGGGGCTGGGAGGCTGCGGCCAGCGGGGTGTGGGGCCGCAGATGAGGGGGGGCGTGTGGAGAGGAGGAGAAGGAGGAGGAGGAAGACAGGTGGGGTAGAGGTGGGGGGTGTGGGATGGAGACTGGGGGTCACAGGCGAGCGATGGAGGGACTGAGGGGGACACAGCGGGGACAAGGATGCGGGGAACTGCGGGTTGATGAGGGGAAGAGGTGAGGGGGAGACCTGTGGGGTGGGGGTTCGGGGGACGGGTGGATGTAGGGGTCCGGGCCCAGGCGGGGGATGTGGGGGTCCCGGGTGGAGTGTGGGTGTCCTGAGAGGGGTGTGTGGGGATCCCGGGTGGGGTGTGGGGAATGCAGCCGTGGTGGTTTGACAGGTTGTATTTGCCCTTTGGGAGCCGCCTTATCCCCCAGTTGGTCCAGGCACGGGCAGTCGTAGCCCACAGGTTCCACAGTCTCAGATTTTGGGCTGGAAGGGGGTTTTGGGATTTGCCAGCCCTGCTCGGTGCCGCTGGTGCCGATAAGCTGGTTATCGCCACCGGGCAGGTTGGTGGCGGCTGCAGCCCTTGCTCGCTGCGGCGGCTGGGGGGGCTTCTTTTCTTTTCCCCTCCATCCCACAAAAGGCACCTCAGCAAAGAGAGAGGAGTGAGGAATGGTGTCAGGAGAAATAAACAGCGGTAAAAAAAGACGTGTGACCACGCCGTTGTGTTTTTGGAAAGGTTAGGAAGCTGTAATTCACTTCCTTTGAAGACTTAGTAATGTTGGGTTTTTACGTAGGCTCTTGCGTGCTGTTTATCTCTTGCCCTAATTGTAGGAAGGCTGGGTGAATTTTGCATTCAATTAAGGGAATTTAAGTTCATTGAGTTGTCTGGGATGCCTGAAGGCTGCGGTTTGTGGGTGTTTCAGGGGACGTGCCGGGGTGTCTGTCCCTGTCGGCCGAGCCGCTCGCTGCTCCGCGCTGGGGAACAGTCCCAGGGCTCTGGGATTCCTGGGGCGGGAAAAGCGGGAGCGCGTGTGTGTCTGTGCGGGTGGGATGGGACGGGATGGGATGGGACGGGACGGGACGGGACGGGACGGGAGGCAGTCTGTGTGTGTCCCACGTGTGGAAATCTGAAGCAGCTCTTGTGAGGGGCTGGGTGAACGTCTGACAGCTCAGAGCAACGCCGCCTGCTCCGCAATTTAATAGCAGAGTAACAAAAGTGCTGTTAGTGCACTATAGGTTTTGAAGAATAAAAGGGTTTAAAAATCCTTGTTGCCCATTGTTAGTATTTCAGTTTCTTTGAGAATGAAGTCTGGAGGTGAAGTTCCGTCCTCTGTGTCTCTGTGGGTTCTTTGCCTTATTTTCACTTCAATTTTTGTGGATTTCTGCCATTCAAAAGTATTCTGACAGTCTGTATGGTGTTGATGGAGTTGTACTGATTGGGAATGAAGGGGTTTAAAAGTCCACTTGTAGACAGGAAAATGTTACGTGTAGTTTGGAGCTTTTATAGTGTAGTACAAGTAGGATATTTTTGTGGGTTTTTTAAAGATGCTTTTATCTAACAGGGATTTTCAGATTTATATTACTGCTATTAGAGTTCTGTTGTAGGGCAGTTGCTTTGTTTTCCTTATGTTTATTTTGTTTTGTGCAGCATGTAACATGTATTACGCACTTGGTTACTGTGTTACCCGCAGTGTTGGGACTCGTTCCACGGGCCTGGGTGGTGCTGCTGCTGTTGAGAGCAAGAAATGTCTGCGAGTGCATTAAACCACTGTGGAGAAAACAGGGAGTGAGAAACTATATTCAAATAACATGCTGGATAATAGTCAACTAATCTATATGTTTCAAACATCTGGGGTGATAAGTTTCCATTGTGTAGAAAGCCTGTTTGGACATTTTGCAGCATAGTTCCCTGGCTGTTGATGTCCTTTCAGCCCCCACGTGGTGCGCTGGTCCTTACAGGCCGCTTCATTTAGCATACACATGCATATTTTTTTCTTATTTTGTTTTTTTAATGTTAATTCTCCTGGCAGTTTTCCATGTTGAGGTAACTAGAATTAAAATGTTTTCTATAAAGCCGGTTAGTTCTGACTCTTCTTCTGTCCCTGGGTGGTGATCGAGTTCAGAGGTTTGTTGTGGCACTTTGGTTCATCTCACAAACAGCTGGGCCTCAATTTGCTTCCTCAGCGATGAGAATCGGCTGCTCTAACTAGATGCGTATGGGCATTTCTTTGCATCTCTGAAAAGTAGTTTAGAAAGAAAGTTCCCGTTGCTTGACGAAGCGAGTTGCTGGGGTTCGTGGACGTGTGTGTGGCTGGTGTTGGCAATTACACAGCTCAGTCCTGGAGTGAGGGCCGTGACGAATCCAAGCCCTGCCTCCAGACCTCGCTTTCCTACTTCAAACTAAACTCTCTTCCAGTGCCCTCTAATTAGCTCTGGGGTTTTTTGTTTATTTATTTTTTTCCCCAACAGAGACTTATAAATTATTAGTCAGGAGCTCTGCAGGAAGGGATAAATATTTAATAGTCTGGCCTTTATTTGCTTCCAACAAGCAGTGGTACCTTGCCATGCTTGTTCAGTTTACATTACGTCTGCTGATTTGGAAGACTTCTTGTTGACTGGATTGCATAATAAGAAAGGAAACCATGAAGCTACAGATGCTTTTCCATACTTGTGAGCTTTTAAAAAATAACTTAATATTTCTTCATTCTGACAAAGCTAAGAATAGTGTATATGACCTGGAGCTGGTGGCGAATGTAGGTGTGTGTTGGTTGTGGAAGGAGAAATTAGCACAGTGGGGTCACGGGAAAAGAAGCAGCTTTAGTATTAAGAATATTTTGCGTTAGAGGGTGAAATGAAGAGTCATACGTGTTGTCTTGGTGACCATGTAACCTGCTGTCTAGTGGGTAGGTGCAATTTGCTCCTGGATAAATGCATAATTTAAATTCCTTATTTTACCTTAATACTCATATTACGCAGCTCTTCCATATTTACAAACCAGGCTGGCTTTCAGAACTTCCTGCAGGTTTTGAGAAGTGATGGCATTTTCTCCTCTACTCTTCAGCAGTTTCTTTTACATCCACCCTTGTGCTGGGGGATGTGGAATATCTCTAAGCGCGCTTCTCTTTCATGGTATTTTGATGTAACAGCTGCCTGGGACACTGCGTGGGGTTCTTGTTTGGTAAATTATTGCTGACGTGGGTTTCTGAGAGTTGCTTGCAAATGAGGCTTTTAAACGAGGTTCTTTTTTGCTCTTTGGCAGCGCAGCACACGCTTCTGTTTGAAAGCGAGGGTAACAGTTTCCATTCTGATTTCAGCAGTTCTTCCTCCAGGTGCACTTGGCCCTTGATATTTGAATGAATACCTTTTCCAAGGCGCTATTTTTCTTGTAATTACATGTAATTGAGAAAATGGAAACTCTGTTACTTTGTGACACTTGGTGTTTCACCAGGGGCCAAAATGCAGAAGTTGTGGGGTTTGGTGGATAGTTTATTTCTCTGCAGAAAACTCTGACTAAGCAGGTGAGAGCTATTGTTTGGTGCAGGTAATGGTCTTGCTGAATCACATCCTTCCAGCAGGAGATGCTTGTTCATCCTGTGGTGCTCGCGGGCCTGAGCGGTGCCGGCGAACTGCCCCGGTGCCGGCGAACTGCCCCGGTGCCGGCGAACTGCCCCGGTGCCGGCGAACTGCCCCGGTGCCGGCAAAGTGCCCCGGTGCCGGCAAAGTGCCCTGGTGCCGGCGAACTGCCCCGGTGCCGGCGAACTGCCCCGGTGCCGGCAAAGTGCCCCGGTGCCGGCACTAATGGGTGATGTCGATGAGTCAAAGCCGTTGCAGTGCAGCTGTGGAGGATAAGGTCTATTTCTTCCCAGCATTGCAGGCGTTCATTTATATTTGCATTAAAATGATAGACTTTGACGTATCCTTTTTTCTTCCTCCAGCTTCATGTTTCCTGTTGCAGGTGGTCTGGGCCCCCCTCAAGGTATGTATGAACTTATCATTTTGAGCACAAAGCTCTTGACTTTGTTTAGATGCATTAAACAGCTTAAAATAGTTCTGCACTCATGCTCTGAAGCGTGATTATTAATTTAACTCCGTAGCTGTTGTTCCCCTTGAATTCAGTCCTGGTGAGCTGACTCTTGCAACTCTATTTATACAATTTCTATGCGATGTTGAAGAAGCGGTGTTAGCAGAACGTAGGTTAAAGATCTAGGGAAAGTACATCTTCCTTTTTAACCTGAATTTGCCTTTAAGATTTTTGTGTTATTTTGAGTCTGGTGTTTAACCTCTTTGTGCTTCATGTACCAGCCGTGTATGCCCGTATTGTGTGGGTGTTGCAAGACCTGGTAAATATTTACAAAGCACAACAAGACCCTGGGACAAGAGTCACAACTTGGGTGGAAAGTATTAATACAATAGGAGAGCCTCAACCTTAAATTTCCTTTGTTCCCATTCCCGTTGCAGTGCTGTTTGTTTAATTAATGGAGAATACAGAGAGAACTTGTAGGGAAAGTGGAGGATTTTCTTATAAAAATCCCAAGGACTGATTTGTGGGTTGTTCCCGAGTGTGTCTTGTCCCTCGTGGAGTGTTTTTGTGTATGATGTTCAGTTATGGAATTTTATAGTTATCTCATGGTGTGCTGGTTAACACTCTATGTTGGCGTATATCTCCTAAGACAGCAAAATATGAGCTATGAAAATAGCGAAATATAATCCACTAGGCTTTATTCAGTGAATTAATACATTCCAGCTTGATGTGTCCAATTTTGTTGAAGTTTAGCTTCTACTGACAAATGTTGTAACCATTCTAATATATGTAGTGGGATAATTAAGCTACAGGCAAGTTATCCAGCCAGATCAGAGTGTGCAGTTGCGGTGTGCAATAATGAATGTGTTTCCCAAGACGTATCTTCAAAAGCGGCCAGATTGTAAGTTTTCCCTTTCCAGAGAAACAGACAATTATCAGCACCAGTCAAATCTTAATTGGCAATGACTCTTTCAAAAATCATATGGAAATAAACCCACAGACAATCCTGAGGATGGTGGGAGAATCCGTCAGCTGAGTTATTGGGAAAGCCCCATCACGTTTCTTCCCTTACACTGACCAGTAGCTAAACCAAGGGGATTCTGTGGCTGCTTGCAACGTAGCTTTTTTTTTTGATTTACTTTTTAAACCATCCTACAAGACTGAAAGTTTTTGTCCTTTGCTTTGCTGGTTTAGTAAAGGGAAAAAAAATAAAGAGAGAGATGGAAAACAAAAGAGCTTTCAGACTAACTGGGAGCTTACCTTGTTTGATGTTCCATTGCAGGGATGATTCCTATGCAACAACAAGGATTCCCGATGGTTCCTGTCATGCAGCCCAACATGCCGGGCATGATGGGCATGAATTACGGTTCTCAGCTGCCTCCTGGCCCCATGACCATGCAGGTTTGTGGCGATGGGACGTGGGGTGCCCTGGGGTACCCGGGTGTCTGTCAGAGGTGGCAGCTGGTGCCACAGCCCTCCCAGCGCTGCCGTGGGCCGAGCGGGTGGAACGTGGCTGCAAACTGAAGCGTGGGTGTCAGTCCGTAGTGGGACATCGTATTTTATAGTAGTCTCTTGGGAGATATTTCTGACAATTTCAACAATTCTCCAGGTTTTGTTGGGATCTGGATAGAGAGGGTGGGGGAGTTTGACACACGTTACTCACTGTTGTCGAGAGAACTGAGGGTGCAGTGCGAGGACAGCAGCAAGAATATTTAAAGTAACTTGAACATTATAGAGCCCACTCAAAGATGTCAGAATCTGCGCTTTGATTTCATGATACGTGTTATGACACCAAAGTGTGGTGGGAAGCGTGGCCTCTGAACAGGAAAGGAAACAAAAGCGTTGGCAAGATGCTGAAAATCCACCACATGCCACCTACTCCACAGTGTGGTTAGTAATAATATCGAATCGTTAAGTAACTAAAACTTAAAACTCCCAGAACACGCCTCTTCTAGGGTTTTAATTTTGTTTCATGCTTTTTCTTCTTTGCTTTGGTTTTATGTACTTACCATGAAGGTGACATACCATGTAGTATTTTAAATGAGACCTTTATAAGCTGATAAGAAGTGTCTGTGTACACAGTCTGATCATGACCAATTCTCTGAATTGTTTTAGCCCTTCGTAACTCCAATGCTGGAGTTAATAGAATTAAGTTTTGCAAGTGCAGGTGGCAATTCATAAGCTTGCTTTACAAATACCTTGTTCTAGGGAGCACAGAATCTCTTAAATGTGCTGTATTTCCCCACGTGATGTTCTCCCATTGGTCCTGCGTCCTGTGTTTCATTCTCATTCTTTCTCTTGCTTAGAGTAACTTTGTCTTTAACTCTGCTGTTGCTAATTGAGGAGTAAGAATGAGCTACGAGTAACTTATAGTATGTTTTCTCTCCTTTAATCTTTTGTTTTCTCTTTAGCACCATATGTGCTTATGTACAAATTTGCACTTTGCTGCAGTTTAATGTTTTGGCATGGCTTCGTAGCCAAATTGTTATGTGACAAACAGAATTCATTGGATCTTGCCATCTCCTTACGCTCCCTTCCCACTCCCTCCTGGAATTTATTAGATTAGGTTTGTAGAATTTATAGTAGGAAGATGTTTTTATAAGAGCTGGTCTAAAAATAATAAACAACTTTTGTTCTCTTCCTACGTGTTTTGATACCAAATACAAAATGGTTAGGAAAGTAAATTATTTTCTGACTCCTCCTATATTAGGCAAACTTTGCTGCTCTCTCTGCACCAGAATGGATGTAGCAGCAACTGTTTCTGCTGTGGGTGCAGTTTATTGAGACAAGTCTCCTCTTGGCTGTTGTTGTATCCCGTCCTTCTCCCCTGGATAAGCTGTGTTTGCCCAGTGACCACACTTTGCCAGCATCCATCCTTGGTTAGGAGCGTGCCACTCCAGCAGGGAATTTAGAAGTGTTATGCAGTCACTTAGGACAGGAAACAAAACCTCCAAGTAAACCCAAAAGCACGTACCTTCCTGCTCTTGAGGTAGGTTGCATGGCTTTGAAGCTTTGATTTTGGTGTTGGAATCCTTTATGAAGCACAAGTGGCTCCTGAGAGGGAGGAGTGCCATCTACTGAGGGAGCAGCGCTCTGCTCCGCCGCAGCTGCGCCGCGCTAGATGCTGCTCACCAGCCCTTAATGCTCTGCGTTTGTGACACCTCCCTGCTTTGCGGTCTGGCTAAGTGTAATTGCCAGTGGTTTAGCTTTCCCTATGGAAAAAGAACCCTCTCGGGACTTGTGTGATTTCTTTCATTCCAGGGCGGCATGGCCTTGGGGCCGATGCCAGCGACCGGGATGCCTTACATGGGCCAGGCGTCGTTCCTGGGGATGCGCCCGGCAGCCCCCCAGTACAGCCCGGACATGCAGAAGCAG
Organism: Columba livia; assembly: GCF_036013475.1. Taxonomy (NCBI): domain Eukaryota; kingdom Metazoa; phylum Chordata; class Aves; order Columbiformes; family Columbidae; genus Columba; species Columba livia. The sequence continues at coordinate 1,335,679 of NC_088621.1, forward strand.
TTTGCTGAGGAACAGCAGTAAGTGACACTTTCCTGACTTTTGGGAAATGTTAAGGGAGAGATGTAGTCTGGAGGGGTAATCCACACAGGAAAAATATTGCTAGTTTCTCTAGCAAAGTAGTCTGTTTAAGGCTGTGGAATATTGTTGAGGTGATTCCGTTGCATTTGAAGGCTATTTATGAGGTTAGTAGTGGCTGTCATACAGCTCCAAGAAGAAATGTGTGCACTAAGCCATCTGAATTTGGGACAGAAGAAATGGAACAATGAAGCAGAAGCTTGCCATGAAAATTGTAATGAAGAGTTATTTTTAGATTTTTTTTTAAAAATCATTTTGCTTCAGGAAGAGGTTTGAGCACCAGCAGAAATTCTTAGAAGAAGAAAGAAAACGGCGCCAGTTTGAAGAGCAGAAACAAAAGCTGAGACTCCTAAGCAGCGTGAAACCCAAGGTACATCCTGGAAAACAAGTGGGCTGTTTCTTTCTTCAGGTTTTTGTTTTTAAAGGCTTTTAATGGGATGGGCTTCTCAACAAGCAAATAAATGGGGAGCTTATATGAGACATCAGATTACATCTTGAACAGCATCTGGAGTAGTTAGTCTTTACATGCTCTTGGTGTAATGTTGAACAAAGTCTGGTTTGAAACTGAAACCAGCTTTCCAAAAATAAACCAACGTGCAGTGTAACATTTGGGAATAGATTGACTTTCTAGAATAGAGAATGTTCGTTTTGTTGTTTGTCGACTTTGGACAAAGTTGTGGACATTTGCAGCTCGAAGGGTCTTGTCGGTGAGAACAGAAATAGCTGAGTAAGGTTTGTATATTGCTTCTGTACATTAAGCTATGGCTAAAGACTTGAAAACACCGTTGTGCTGTAGTCTGCAAAATAAATGCTTTCTAAAGATGGGAGTTAGTGTTGATAAGCTTCAGGAAGGCACCGCTGGAGGAAAAACAAGTGTAAGAGCAGGCACTGCTGATGTTTGTACTGAAGAAGTGTGGATATTGAAAGAAAACTGCCCTGTCCTGTGAATGTTCAAAGATGTGTTCTGTGGTGTTTCAGACAGGTGAAAAAAGCCGGGACGATGCTTTGGAAGCCATTAAAGGAAATTTAGATGGTTTTTCTAGAGATGCTAAAATGCACCCAACACCAGCATCACATGCAAAAAAGCCAGGTTTGTCATTTTTCTCATCTTCCAACTGAAAATAAAGCTCTGGTGTTTGGAATCCTCAGCAGGGGGAACTAATTCCAAGAAATACTTTTATTTGGTGGTACAAAGTGAGCGGATTGACTGTTTTGTAAAATGAAATGTCATCCTAGCTACTGTTTGCTTGGTCAGGTTATGAGGGTGAAATATTAGATATCAGCGTTTATTAGAAGACTTGAAATCTTTAAAAGAAAGCTTAATGTGTTGTGCCTGATGTGAAATATCATGGAAATTGATAATGCGTTTGTTCTTTTCTAGTCAAAGCATTAATTAATATTTTGCAGAGTGCTTTTGAAGCTGAGAAGTGCTGTACAAGTGCTAAGAATGATCAAAACATTGTATAATTAATTCAATGTGCTATAACAGCTTACTGGAGTCCCGCTGCCTGGGCATGGCCAGACCAGAGCCTTCTACGTTCTCAGTAATTACTCCATTTGTAACAATTGCTCCTAGAGGTTTCCTGTGGGTTGTGGGATGGTTTGTCCTGCGTCCAGCCTGACACAAAGCTTATTTAGACAAGCTTTTTCCTGTGTCAAATGTTTACTGTGGATTTACTCTTTGATAGTTTTGAAGTTACAGGTGGTTTCTGACAAATTTGCCCGAGTAGCTATGCAAGGGATCAGACAGCAAATTGCCTAAATGAGTACACATTTCCTATGGATCTTACGATAGATTATTGAGCTTTTGAAGATAGAATGCCTCTTCGAGCGAGAATGCCCCTGTGTACACCCTCGTTATGTCCCGTTTGAAATATTACCTCAACGCTTGTTTTGACCCGGTCTGTTTAGAACAAACTGAATGCTTCCGTAGCCCTGATAGGAATCAAATTTCAATCAGTGTGTTGACATCATAAAAATCTGGGAGAGGAGACGCGTGGTTGGAAGAGGCCGCTCAGTTTTACCTCGTGTGTGTTATGCTGACAACATTAACTCCACACGTCTCTCCGATAATGCATCCACTGTTTCCCCCGCCCATCCGCTGTGTGAACCTGCCCTTTGCCACTTTTCCTGCCTTTCCACCCGTGGACCTTTTTCCTCATCACTTTGCGTTGTGTCTTCATTCCATTTTACAGATCATCCCACATCATCCCATTCTGCTGTATCTGTTTCCCACTCTGCCTTCCCCGATGATGAAGAATTTAGTGACTTTATCCAAGGGCCCGTTGAACCCCCCCGCGTGGCGCCCGCAGCCGCCCCCCAGCCTCTGCAGCCCACGCGCCCTGCTGCCGAGGCCGGGCAGCGCCTTTCCCCGCAGGCTGTGCCCCAGCCTGGCCCTCCAGCCCCGGGGTTTCCCATCCCGCATGCTGCAGCTGGCCAGGGTCCTTATTTCCCTACCTCTGCATCTTCACCCAGTATCCGTAAAACAGGTAACTCTAACGTATCTTTTTTATTTAACATGTCACCTTCTGTCATAGAGCTACGCAGAGTCTTTATTTGTTTTCTTGGGTTGTATTTCGGTCTGGCCCAAGTAATACTTGGGCAATTAAGTAGAAACCTGAGCCATGGGAAAAGAAGAGTTAAGTCCCCTTCTCCTTCCCTTAGAACTGCGCTGTGAAAGCAAGTCATGTGTGGGTCCAAAGATCACCCAATATACATATGATTGATCTGAAGTGAATTAAGTCTTGTGTGCTAGCATCTTTGTAGCAGAAAATGATACATTTAGGTGGTGGTATAAAAAATAACTATTATGCTGATGTGGAGCACTTGTGTTCTTCCTCTCTTGGAGGGTAAATGGATGTTGGTGAGATTAACATGAAGAATTTTGCAGATATAGGTAGATATTGGATACTTCTGCTACTGATGCCTAGGTAATCTTACAATGGCAATTCCAATACAGAAAGTAGTTTAATGTATTCCTTCTACTTATTGCTTTTTGGGTTTTGAATTTGTTGTGCATGCATGGTAAGTAAAGGGCAGAATCAGGCTCTGAAAGTGTTTGAACAGGGTGGTGCTACTGGTCTGAGCTGGGGCAGATACTCATCTTGATAACGCACCGGTGCTACCAATGGTACTGTCCCTTTGAAACTGTGGAATTGTGATCCAGGTGGTGAATAACAGAATGTAAGTGATTCCTCCTGCTGTTTATTCAGGCTCTTCCTTGGAGGAGAAAGTCTTAGATAATGGCTCAAATGAATCTGAACAAGAGCAAAGCAAACTTAAAACATCCGAAGTTGGGCACAAAGCCTCGGCTGCAAGCCACGGTCATCCCAGTCTGCCCATCACTGGCTGGGATGATGTAGGTGCACACGAAAGGGGTCCCACTGCTGCAGAGGTGCACAAGGCTTCAGAACAAAACAGAGCAGTTGAAGAGTGTGGTGAGCAAACAAAACACTTGACAGAATTTCAATCTAATAAGGTGCTGCTTGAATGCTAACACTCTGTACACTAATTCTAAGGCAAATCCTGCATCATTTTGCTCTGAACGCCTGCTTGAGTAATTTGTCAGTGCCTCTTGCTCCTTGCTAAAAGTGTAACAACTATGATTTTGCTCTGAACTTTTTCCACGTGAATTTACTGCTGTAATCACTTTTAACGTGTTTGTTTAATCAGGTCTGCTGTTTTAAAATATTCTGTTATCTTCCTTGGGGAAAAAGAAGTCCTCTCTAAAGATTGTTTTTCTTTTTAATTATTTAAGGAAATGTATTACTAAAAATGGTTGATTCCATAGTGGGTTTTCACCTTCTAACTTTGAGGGGATACAATTGTGCTAGGTTACAACTCTTAGCTAGTTACTACTTGTTTCTCAGACAATTTGCTGCTCACATGCTTTATGACTAAAACTATCCATGCTTTAGGGATCAACATTTCAAAAGCTGGACTAGATGAAAACTTTAAGCAAGCTTAGTTCCAATCTGGGCTTTACTAAAGCTGACCATTGACGGTTTACTTCTGTTTTGTTCCCATCAAAACGGATGCGAGGTCCCCGGTGCACCTTGGTCGGTGCTCTGACGTTGCACTCGAGGGTTGCGTGAACCGTGGGCTCCGCTGTAGTCAGGGATGGTAAAAATACATGTGGCCCTTCGCATAATCTCACTTTCCTGGGGGGTGAGAGGACGTGCTGTTACTGCCAAGTCATTCTAGTTATGGTGAAATACGTGTTGCTGTTTTTCCTCTGTGCACAGTGATTCCTCTGTGACATCTTTGCCTGAAATGCTAAATGCTACTGACCAAGTACGGTCTAGTGTCTGAGATTTTTATAGTCTGAACCTGTATATCCTAATACAACTGTCTTTTTCTTCCTGAATGGAATACGTTTAGGAGTTGGAGTGTTCCCTTCACAGGACCCCATTCAGCAAATGATGCCTCCTTGGATTTACAATGACAGCTTGGTCCCAGGTAAACCAGAAAGTATGCAACGTAGAGTGTGAATGCACCTGTGCTTTACGCTGCCATTTATCAATCCAAGTATTATTCTTCAGTCACCACATGAATCCTATATCTTCAATACGTTAAATGTGGTTCTATCTGTGTTTGAAGTATGGATTTTATTTATTTTAAATGTTTTATCTAGAACTTGTTACAACAGAGGTTATACCAGTAGCAGTTGCATTGCTGAGAATACTGCTTTTGGGGTAGTCTGGTTTTCGGCATGTCTTGTAATTAAACAGGCTCATTTCTTAAGGCTGTTTATCTTACTTATGCAAATCACTCAGTAAACAGAAAATGAAATGCTGTAGTAAATACTGATTGCACTGAGGTTTAAATACATAAAGCTGTTTTAACTATCTATAAAAAGATTATCCCACAACTTCATTAAAGAAACATGTTTTGAAATAGAGCACTAATTGTATTTTTTATAAAATATTTCTTTGCTTGTTTTAAACTTGTCTGTAAAGACCATCCAATAACACATTTAGATGAAACATGACCCAATACAATGCCAGAATGCTCCTGCCTTGCCTTACGCTTTCATTGCCACTAATTGGATATAACATGGACTTTGAGACAAAATAGAAAAGCCACCTTAAATTCACCTGAAAACAGCCGTAGTCACTGTCTAATACTGACTCCCTCTTTACAGAGTTGTATAAGAAAATTTTAGAAACCACTTTGACTCCTGCCGGCATAGACACAGCGAAACTCTATCCCATACTGATGTCGTCTGGGTTGCCCAGGGAGACCCTTGGACAAATCTGGGCGTTAGCCAACCGCACGACCCCCGGGAAGCTCACCAAGGAGGAGCTCTACGCCGTCCTGGCCATGATCGCCGTCGCTCAGGTACAGCCAATGCCATGGAAACCAGTGCAAAAAGGGAGTTCACCAATCTGCCACTGATTGTGTGTTGGCACGACTGGCTGTGAACCACACCTGTAGTAAAGTACTCCTGCTTTTGGAGTCCAGAGCAGAAACTCCCCTTGTACCTTTGGTGGGATTATAATTACATCCCTTGCTCCCTTGCACTTACGTTTCAGTTACTTCTTTCTTTAGTGTCAGTTGAAGATAGTTGTTTGATGTGCCTACCAAACACATGTCTATGTATTCCTGGTAGAAAATACTGGCTGTTTGTCTTCTGTTGTACACGCCTATGTTTTCCTCAAACGATACGGTTCCTGTGAACAGCTAGACTCGCCACATCTCTCCTGCACCAGGCAGGTGTCGGTACTCTCTGTGTAACCCCAGCGGTCAAGGTGTTGAATATGATTCACTTGTAGAGGCTCTTTATGGCAGGTTTTGATTTGGAAGGTTTATTTGAAGCTTGACCAGTACCCTGTTCTTTCGCAGTCTCAGTAATACAAGCTAGAAACTGGAACCGAGAACGCAATATGCCTTTTTGTTGATGTGTATGTGGTTGTGTCTGCTTTTACAGAGAGGAATGCCTGCAGTGAGTCCTGATGTGCTAAACCAGTTTCCAGCTGCCCCCGTTCCTACTCTAACTGGGTTTCCGATGGCGCTGCCCGGCGCGGTGAGCCAGCAGCCCCTGCTGCCCTCGGCGCCGCCGGGCTCCGTGCCGCTCGGCATGGGGCCGAGCGTGCTGGGGATGAACGTGCCGGCACCGGCCGGCGGAGCTGCGGCGCAGCCCTCGGGAGCCTTCCTGCCGGCCTTCCCGCCCGCACAGGTCAGCTTGCTCTTCTGCGCGGCAAATCTCGCTTGGCCTGGAAAGAGAATTAGCCTGACCCTTTCAAAGCTGCGTAGTGACAGCGGGCTTGAAGTCAGCAGCAAAAAATGGAGCTGAAATCTAGCACGTCGTGTCTGAAAACGTGAAGTCACGGCACTAAGAATGTTATTTCTTTCTGTTTCTTTCTGGTGGCATTAGTAGAGGTACAAAAGCTGCCTCCATTACAAACTGCTTGCAATGAAAGAGGATTTTCATTGTAATTAGAGTTTTGTAATGCACATGAAATGGAATTTTAAGTTAAACTACACAACAGACTATTAGGAAATATTTCTTCTGATGCTTTTGCTGTGTGTGTTGATTTTAAATTTTTAATATTTGTCATGTAGTAAAAGATGACGTGGCTATGATTAACTATAAGTTTCATGTGAAAGGAATAGAGGTCCTTCTGTTGTTCATGTGTACCCCTTGTAATCCTGTACACCTTGTGTGGTTTGGGTTGGGTGAAGTGGAAGCACTGACCGTGCTAATTTTGCTTGCTAATGTTGAAAGGTATTTTTTTTAATCTCCCCCCACTTGTCAGTCACATTACTCGGAACTGCTCTCATGCTATATGACCATTTAAAAAGACAATATAGCAACTTACATGTCGTTTGTAATTCAGGTGGTAAAAGCAGAAGATGATGACTTCCAGGAGTTCCAAGATGCTTCAAAGTCTGGCTCCCTGGATGACTCCTTCACTGATTTCCAAGGGGATGGCGCTGGCTCCTCCAAAGCAGCTGGTTCCCAGCACCGGAGCAGGTAGGAGATGTTTGATTTCCACCCCTTCAGTATTTTAGAATTCATTTAAGAAAGGAAATGTTTTCCTCTTTTGTTGGTAGCTTTCTAGTCTGTGATTTTCTTCTATCGCCTGACTTCTACTCTGACAGTTTCTTTTGAAGGTTGTTACGACTACAATTAGGCTTCCTGAATCAAAACTGACATTTGATGTGCCATAGGTGGCTGGCCGTTCTTTGGCATTCTAGTCAGCGTGCTGAGGGAAATTGCATTTACGAGGTGTGGGGATAGGTTTTCAAGTGTTTATACCACCGCACAGGCAATTGAAAGTTACTTCATACTGTGCACTCAGGCGAAAATCTTACATTAAGCTGTTCAGAAAAAATCCGGCAGTATGGAGGAGTTCTGCGCTGAGTGCATGTGCTTCATTAAAGTATGAGCCCGTGCTCGCTGGGCTTGATAGAAACCATTTGCTGACATCAAGGTCTTTCTTCAGGCCCTCGATGTGGACCCCAAAATTCCTGCAAAGAGCTCTTAAATGACAGAACTCCGGTGGACAGGGCGTTTGTTATTTCTGTTGTTTCTCTGGCCAGTGCTTGAATTTTCAATAACTGACTATAGATCTCAGTTGAAATCTCATTCAGACTTTGGCAGTCTCGGCTTTTCGTCTGGGCGACTGCCAAAACGGAATTCTGGATCGGGCAAATTTTGTATCACAAAATAAGCAAGCACGTTTGCTCCCTTCCAGAGTTTACAATTAATCTTTCAGAGTCCTGCGATTACAGAATTTCAGTGTTGTTTCTTGTAACTGTAACGCACCTCCCAGGTGTCTGACTGTAGGCAGACAGGTTTTCTGGGGCCGAACTGGCTGTTCTCAGCCACAGGTACACCTGGCGCTTTCCAGGTAAGCACTGATCGCTCGTTCCTTCCTCACCAGTGGCGTCAGACGGGGATGCTAAAACAAATCGTTCTGGTACACTGTGCCTCATGGTGCTCCATGTAAGAAGTTGAATTTTGCTGATGTCAGTCAACGCCACGTGCATCTGAAGATGCTCAAAGTGTATCTTTATATGTATTAGATGTCATTTTGCAATTCAAGCTGTTCTGTTACTGAAAGTTTTAACAGAAACGTTGTTTGTAAATTCCACAATGGGAAGTAGGGGATCATTAAAAAAACTTTAAAATGGTGTTTCTTTCTCACGGCAGCAATTCTCTTTATTCAGTTGTAAAAGTGCTCAGTTTTGAACAGAATGTTACAATGAGCTATAATCTAATTGCTTATGGAGCTTTATTTAAAAAACCCCATCTGTAGAGTACAGCTGATTAACCGTTACATTTGCCACGATTGCATATCTAACAGCCTGTTTTGCAGTGATGTGAAATTTAATTATATTACCAGAGCTATATTTTTTGACATTGTGCTGTCTGCAAGCACCACAGACTGTCGTCAACACGTGTGTGCAAGTGCTGGCTCTGTGTGCTGCTTGTGGGCTGCTGATAAGGAGATTTAAATGGCTCTGGAAAGATTCTTGCTTCAGGCTGAAGAACGACATAGAGACTCATTCACGTTTTCAATGTGCATGGTATTGAATGACATAAAGTCGAGGTAGAACGCATCATTCCCATGTAAAGGATGTTGTTGTGTGGAGCTACCAAGGTCTGATAAGGGGCTCGTGTGGAGGGCGAGCAGAGCTCTTGCACAATGTCTTCTACATCTTCCAGCAGACAGGGTGTTAGATTATTATGGCAGTTTTACTCTATAAAGTAGAGTGTGTTTATGTGCCAAATATTTCCTTATGTAACTGTGGACTCATCCTTATTCTCCTGTTCAGATACGTAAACTTGCTGATTTGCTCTGGCAGAAATTCAAGGTTATCCTTTCCGTCCTATTGAACAGTGCTTCCACTTGAGTCTCTTAATTTTGCGATATGTAATGAAATATAATCGAAAGTAGACAAGGTGAAAGTACGGAGCTGGCAGATCTCATGGAGTTTGAACTGCTGACTGTATCTAGTTCTGTCAGGGTGAACTGTCCGCGTGTTTTTCTGGCTGAAGTGCTGGTTACCAGCAGCGATTCCTGCGTGTGTCTGTGCTCGGCGTCAGCTCCCGCGCGCGGAGGCTCTGGAGTGTTTTGTTCATGTTTTGGTTCAAATTAAAGTCAAGAAGGGTGAAAATTAACTTCTGGCCTGAAGAAATATGGTTGAGATAAAGTGTGAATTCACTCATCAGTTACCCAGCTGCATCTTTACACGCTCTTATTCTTCATCAATATTGGGGTAGTTGACAGCAGGGTCTGGATTAAGAACTCTTTAGGGTACAAGCTTAGGTTTAGTGATCCAAATTGTGTAGTCATAACAAGAGGCTCCTTAAAATAAAACCTGGAAATGTAGATTTCTTATGGATAAATTAAGGACCTTTGCTTTTATCTCTGTTGTTTTTAGCGTTCCTGCTTTACTGCTGCCCCTCCCAGGTAATAAGACGCTCTCCTCAACTGATAAGTATGCTGCGTTTAAAGGAATTGCGGCCGAGAAGCCTCCTGAAAGTACAGCTGCTTTTGGAGGTAAAAGGAGAAATACACAACCACTATGAGCAATTTATTGCAATATTTCATATATCTTGGTTTTGATAAATTATTAATATTTACAAATCAAAGCAATTATGTCAATATAAAATTTATGGTATGAATTCCCAATATCTTTATGTAAACGTGCTCCTCTTCTCGTTTGCACTAGATGGTGGAGACAAGTACAGTGCTTTCCGTGAACTGGAGCAGCCAGCAGAAAGCAAATATTTAGGTAAGCATTATGGTTTTTGGAGCTGTTTTAACCTGGTTTTATGATTATTTTTATGGGCTGCAGAATTTCCATGGCTAGAATTCTAGAATAATGGTGCTTCTGCTCCTCTGAACCACTTAGCAGGAAGGCTCCTGGAAACGTAGTGTAATATACTATTGGAACAACCTACAAATTGTATTTCTAGATAATCAGCATGTCTTGTGGGTGATTCCGAGTTTTATTTTGAAATTATAATGTGGCTAGCGTTTGTTCATTTTAACTAAGGAGTAGTCTTAGAAGACAGAATAAGATGCTTCTGGACAAAATTGCAACTTTTTTTCTATTGTTAGGGCAGAATTTAAGCTTTTTATGGTCTCTGGTGCTCTAAGAATAAATCTGATCACTTTTTTGAAATCTGCGTTTGACTGGTTTTGATTGAGAAAATGGAACCTAGATGGCATCTGAGGGGCCACATCTGTGTGATTACATTTTATCTCTTTCCGTACATGTTCTAAAATACAGGAAATTCCTGTATTCGCCTGCTACCCAGGTCTGACCACTCTTAACCCTTTCACCAGCTTACATTTCTAATGGAAACGTTTGCAGTCCATCCGTAAGTTGAGTTTGCTGTGGTGTGTCAGTTCCGATCAGTGCGTAGCAGTTCTGCGAATATTGGTGGTGGTGCTGGTGAATTGGTTTGGAGGGGAGGGGGAATGGGAGAGTGTGTCAGGTGTACTCACGGTCCTTTGCTACTATTACAAGGAGTATCTTTTAAATCTTAGTTAGACTAGTTTAAAGTGTGACACTGTGTGGTAGCTTAAGAATTAAGTGTTAATGGTGTACTTCTAAAATAGAATAAAATCTGTTTATTGGACACTTAAAGTGTGCATCACTACTTTAAAATTACAAGTAGTCTAAATACTTATATGCTGGTGAATGGGTTAAACAACTCAGTGTTTTTCACGTTCAAAAGAAATTCCTTCCAAAAAATTGTGCATGAGCAGGAAAAAACTTATAAAATTAGTACATCAAAATATTGAATGTAAATTCGATGAAAACATTGTCAGCTCATGTTTAATCAGGTTTAAATTCCAGTCCTTACATAGTGCTGTGTTACGTTCAGTATGTAGTTAAGTAGAGGTGAGGAATCACACCGACTTCACGTGCAAGTCTGTCTGCAGCCTCCTCGTGAAACCAGAATCATCCTGAGCAGGAGCCAGGAGATGCCAGAGTTATTGCATTTACTGATCGCTTAACACCTTTGCACGTTTAAGTGAACCTGACAGAAGGAAAAGATGATAGATTAAAATGGGAGCTTAAAGATGTTCTAAACCGACATGCTCGGCCCCCAGCCTCTCAGCAGGGTTGCTTTCGTCTCAACCCTTTGCTGACGCCCCATGAAGAAACTGTGTTTAGGTAACATTTGGAAGGGAAGGAGGGGTGAACTGCTTCTGTTAGAAGACAAATACTACATTGGTATAAGTGAAATTCCAGATTGCATTCATTGCCTGGCAAATACGGGAAGGATGAGGTGAGAAAAAGAACAGATGTGGAAGCTGAATGAGACAGTACTGATCACCTTTTGAATCTACCGGTCATAGTTTGTTTTGATTTTAGCTCGGTGTAAAGGGGGTTTAATATGACTCCGAGGCTACTTGGAAGACTTAAGTGTTTGCTGGAATGAATGTTAGAATCACTGACCTGGAAACTTGTGTGGTTCATAGAAGTTGAGTTTGCAGTTCTATGTGAATCCTGAGGTCTTAATTTAAATAGTTTGCATAAAGACATCTGACATTGCATGGAATAATTTACTTGCTTGCATGGTGTGAGTATGATGTATTTGTTGTCACTGCAGTGTCTCATTCTTGCTTTTTGTTTTTATTCTCAGGAGATAACCTTGGAGAATTCAAGCCTGCAGGAACCGATGATGGTTTCACAGATTTTAAAACCGCTGACAGTATCTCACCGTTAGAGCCACCCACAAAAGACAAAGCTTTCCCCACGTCCTTCCCTTCTCTGCCCGTTCAGTCCAAACAGCAAACACAAGCAAAGACCTCTTTGAATCTAGCAGACTTGGATCTCTTTTCCTCCACTGCAGAAAACAAGCAGCCGTCCTTTCCACCCGCATTTAATACAACAAAATCAGGCTCCTTTCCTCCGCCGCCCCTTCCGTCTACCACCGCCCAACCAGCACCCGGCAAAAGTTCAAGCTTAGCTGATGACTTTGGAGAGTTCAATCTTTTTGGAGAATTTTCTAATTGCACGTCAGCCAGTGGACAAGATGACTTTGCAGATTTTATGGCTTTCAACAATAGCAGTGGATTTTCCGAACAAAAACCAGATGACAAATACAACGCACTTAAGCTCGAGGCCGGTCCTGCTGCTCAGTCTGGCTCGTCGGCCGGCGCGGTGAAGAGCGGGCAGAGTTCTGCCCCCACCGCTACGCCCACCAAGTACGATATCTTCAAACAGCTTTCTCTGGAAGGCGCTGGGCCGGGCTTCGAGGAGGCGAAGGACAGCACGCTTTCCTCTGGGAAGAGCGATGATGATTTTGCTGACTTTCACTCTAACAAGTTTTCCTCCACGTGCAACAGCGCGGATAAGTCACTGGTGGACAAGGTCGCAGCTTTCAAGCAGGCCAAAGAAGACTCTGCTTCGGTGAAGTCCCTGGATCTGCCTTCCATTGGCGGCAGCAGTGTGGGCAAGGAGGATTCTGAAGACGCCTTGTCTGTTCAGTTTGACATGAAACTGGCTGATGTGGGAGGAGATCTTAAGCATGTCATGTCTGATAGCTCTTTGGATTTGCCAACAGTTAGTGGCCAGCATCCGCCAGCAGCAGGTGAGGAACTGGTTAGATTGCTCTGGTAACGCAGGTGGCGGAGGTTGCAGTGTTCTGTCTGTGCTCAATTACAGTATTATGCACTAGCCTTTCAGCAGTGAGACACTCCTGGATCCGTGCGCCCGCCAGCCAGCAGCCCCGAGCAGGGCGGGGGGATTCTTTGTCTTAGAATACTATAAATAGGTAGTTGAAACTCCGTGCCAGTTTGGTTTTGACATTTGACAACATCGTATTACTGGTACCCGTTAGCTATTGGCACTTAAGGGATTCAAATGGAAAATTTTCTGATGCAAACAATGTAATTCCATTTATATTAGCGAGGTGAATGGCAGAGAGTCTCACTTTAATCCCTTGGTTTTGACAGAGTATTTGGCTTGGAGACGTAACCCGCTCTGCTCTAAAAGGGTAGACAGAGCACTAATTTGTGCTGTTAATGAAAAGCTGTCTAATCAACAACACCAGTATATTCCCGTTATGATGGGGCTTAATCTGTGTAGCCAGTATTTTGCAGGACTGCAAGTAGGAGTATTATGTACACTTTTTAGAGTTAAACCCTTCACTGGAATAGCTGTGCAAAGGGCCTGTAAATGCAGGTCTTGAGATTGGTAACTCTTGGGCCTAGATTTATAACCATGGGGCTTCTACTTTATCAGGTTTTCACCTTCTTTAATTTCCCTTTATGAAAGTCCTCCTGAGAGAGTGAATTGACCATCTCCGGCCTGATTGCATATCATAAAACAAATTTCCCAAGTGTCCTGCTTTTTCTTTCTGTATGTACATAGGAGATAAGATGTAGTTAAATGTTCTGTGGCCTTCAATAATACGGGAACCATTACTGTGTTCTAGCGACAAGTATTATGCAGTCAAAGGCTTTTCTGAACAGGAGAGAACATACAAACTGTAGATGTAAAAGCTGTTACTGCAAGAATTGGTTATTTCCATATGAAATATTTCTTCCATTTTTGCAGATATGGGTAGAGAAAATATACAGTACTGTAATTTTGCATTATATAATATTTTTAAGCAGGGGAGAGAATTAAGTTGGCAACTTTGACGTGGAAGATACTCTATAACAGGGTACAAAATATCAGGAATAATTTATTAGCAAAGACATTTAATTTTCATATTACTGCTTGGTAGAATTCCAGGTGGAGTGAGCTGTTAAGAACGTAGCACCTACAGTGGATTCTTGAACGTTTACTTTGGTTTTGAGAGCACTGTTTCCTAATATTTTTGTAGCCTCTTTGGTGGTGGTTTGACTGCGTAGCTGCTGTACGCGCGTGAGCTGGTGCCGCAGCAGTCTGTGATGAACAGTCGCCGTTTGTGGCAGGAGTGGTTTAGGCTTGTTTAAAGGGGTTAGCCGATCATGTGCTTGTTGCTAAACTTTTGAACTCCGAAGTATTAATTAGAAGCTATTTTTATTAAACTGAAGTCTGTATTCTCCTCTGGTGCCAAGTTAGCTGTTTTTCCGCAGGGAGTTGGACTCGGTTTAACTCTGGCTCTCGTAGCAGACTGAGCTGTTCGATCACTTCTGTGCTCATGTGGTCCTGTGTGTACGTTTGATGCATTTCAAGCTGTGAACTGCTGACGTTCAAGTCCTTTTCAGTTTACATAAGTTAAAAAGCAGGTATTTTTTTCCCCTCTTAATTTCCCTCGATCTGTAAATCTAATGTCAAAAAGGGACAGTATCCCTTTGTCGTCCTCGCTGTGCGGAAGGGGAGACGAGGCGTTGGGAACCGTGTGTTTGCAAGCACCGTGCAGCATCTCCGGCGAAACGGCAGCGGGACAGAAGGGTGACAGACAATTTGACTGTCCTGACAAACCGGTACAGAGCTCTTTATCCTTTGGTCGTTGGGATTTCACGCTGCACAGCTGCCAGGGCTGCACAGGTAGGGTGGTTGCTTACCCTGGGAGTTAGAAAGAAATGGTTGAGTTGCTTCCCACACGACAGACTTTGGAATCTGGGGAGGAAAGGTTTTCAGTTCTGCTCTCTCCAAAGGGGATACTGTCTCTTTAAACTTTGCTATAATTCTTTGTGTGGAAGGTGGATTATACTAATGTTGCCTGATTTCTCTTGCATTTTACTTCGTATAACCCTTTGAGCCCTGGCTGCATGCTGTTACTTTCAACCAGGCTGCTTCTTTTAAACCAAATTTAAGTTCCCTCCAAGACAAAAGCATTTTAATTAGCACCTCCTCGTGTCCCATGAAGCTGATTTGTTCTGCGTGCCGCCGAACGCTGCAGCGAGAGCGTACCCTGGCGCGGCTATCCTCAAAGGGTTATCCATTTGCTGCACTGACAAATCTGTAAAGTACCTTTTTCCTTGGCATTATTGGAGATCTCTGTATATTTTAGTCAACTTCAGGTTTTTTGCTGCTTTTCTAATGTCTAATTCCAGCTAAACATTTCCTGTGTGAATGTGCCTTCTCAGATCTGCTTTGATATCTTTCTTCTGCAAGTATTGACCTGCATGCTTTATTCTGATAACGCCCTTACGAGCTCCTGTGTACCACTATCTTTTGTGATTTGTAAGTCCTGCTATGTTAATAAATATTATCTTGGCATATTTTGAAAACGTGGGGATGTGTGTGATTTGTTGCAAACCAGCACTGTCTCTCTTCTTCCTGAGCCATCCAAAGTTTAAAGCCATAGTATCCCCTGCGGCTGTGGTGCCTTTCTCTTGCTGCTCCAGCACTTCGGCCTCGCTCCTGGGCGCTTCTGAAACCTGCTGTATCTGGCTGAATATTTCTTGAAAGAGCAGTTTTTGCGAGGGGTTGAGTCGAGGAAATGTGTGGCTGGCAGGTTGGTTCTGTGCGGTGCTTTTGAGGGTGCGCTGGTAGTTCAGACTCAAGACAAATGCTGTTTCCTCTGTCCTGTTGTCTCATCCGGATTTCCCCGCTGCCAGCCAAGGTTATGAGACACCTTTGTGTTGCTGTCCAGGCCTTTATGACTAGGAGCCCATTAAACAATGTGCTGATATTTATTTAGCTAATCTAGAGTGAGTTAATCAGTGCCCCAAAGTAAAGGGCCCGGCTTCCTTTTTCTGTTTGGGAACTCCTGCCTTACTGAATATTGAAGCTTTCAAACATAAATGACAGCTGCAAATCTGTGTCACGTAATTATGTCACTTTGAATTCCTCCAAATCCTGGGTTGCTAACAGTTTGGAATTAACGGCAAATTAGCAGACAAGGCAAAAAGCTAAAAATAATTGAGATGTGGAGTAAAGTTAAAGCGTTAAACCTGTGCAAACTGGGGCTTTGTGGTTCCTGGCCATAGAGCAAAAAACAGACCAGAAACCAGGAGATGGTTTTTCTTCTTTACACTGATCTTGAGAGACTTTAAAAGGAAGAACCAAACCAACACCTCTGTTTCATTCTGGAGAAGCAGCCCTGGAGCTTGTTAGACTAGAGGCTCGAACATAAACCTGAGAGACTTAATTCTGCAGGGCTTGTGCTATTAGTATTGGTTCAGTTAATCATATCTGGAGGAGGGAGAGTGATGTTCATGACTATACTTTATTACATTTTTGCCCAGACTTGACAGTCAAATTCACTCGCTCTCATTTAGGATAATTCTGCAAATAGAAGAGCTCAACAACACTTATTTCTCCTGCAAAGGCCTCTAAGAGGAGGGTGCGAACGTGTTTGCTGAGACCGGCCCAGCCGAGCCAGAGGGCGCAGAGACGCGGGGTCTTTATTCTGCCGTGAAGTGGTGTTTATCACAATAATTATTTAAGAATAGCAAATTCTTTAATGTAGCAGCTCTGGGTTTGAGCTGTTGATGCTGTTCCACCAGGAACAGACCCCGCTGCCACCTGTACCCCGACTATTGAACTGTTACAGTTCACCCCTTACACCATGTCTGCCTGAATTTGCGCAGAGAATCCTGAATCTTAGTTAGTGAATAGTTAAAGTATCATTCTGCGTTCTCTGCCGTTAGCCACTGGTTGCAGGGTTCCCACCGCTGCTGCCCATCCTGCCCGTCCTGAGCCAGGGTCCCGTCAGGACCACGCTGACCCGGCCCGTAGAAGTGTGCTTTCAGCTCAAAATCTCACCAGTTATCA
Organism: Columba livia; assembly: GCF_036013475.1. Classification (NCBI taxonomy): domain Eukaryota; kingdom Metazoa; phylum Chordata; class Aves; order Columbiformes; family Columbidae; genus Columba; species Columba livia. Next base: position 1,352,383 of record NC_088621.1, read on the forward strand.
AAGGAATCGTTCACAATGGAATGTGAATGCGCAGATCTTCACAGAAGGATCATCGCTCTTCCTTTTCATTTAGTGGTGAACACTGAAACAACGGTGCTTGAATCTTTGGGTGTTGGAGTCAACACATGTTAGGAAAAAAAAGAGGTGGCTTAGTGCGCTGGGGTGTTTTCAGGATCCCAGGATTAATGACAGTTGGCTGACATTCTGGAGGTTATTCTGGCACTCTCTTTCATGCTAGCGAAGCTTTCATTTAACTTCTTTGAACAAAACCATATATTTGAGAGCACAAGGTGTGGTTTCTTGTGATAAATTACCGATCCCTTGCAAGTCAGCTCCTTTTCACCTCGGAGCCGTCTTCCCCTCCAGTTTTGCCACGAGCAGGTGAATTCATCTCTCGGCTGTTTACCCTCCCATGCACGGCTTGCTCTACAGATTTAATATTCGACTGGCCCTTTGAAACGGGCCGTGTGGGGCGAGCAGCTCGGGGTTGCTATTGAGCTGCTCCGGGGGCAGGCGCAGCAGCTGCGGGAACCGTCCCTGGGGACGATCTGGCAGGTGACACATCGGTGCTCCTGACCCATTGCAAAGGGCCTTGTCTTGTAGTGGCCATTAAACTCTATCATTACATTGTATGTTTGTTGGGCTGCTTAATTAGCTATGTATGTGGGTCATGCCTGGAAAGTGGCCTAAAGCGTAGTGCGCTCTGCCCTTCCAGTAAAATGAATAAATGAAGGCAGAAATGTTTTGTTAACGTGGTTTAATCCTCAGCTGGAGTAAAGAGTCAGTCAGCTGGCTCCCACCCTGGCTCTGTTAAACCCAAGCTGCTGTTAGTGCCCGCCAGCTAGATAAGACCATGATGTTTATCAGAAGAGCCTCAGCTAAGATGATGCTAAAGGAATATATGTCCTGCTCTGGGTTTGCTTCACCTTGAGACCGTTTGACCCCAGGCACTGAGCAGCGGCTGGATGTCTAATCCAAACTGACAATTGTCAATGCTGGACAACAAATGCCAAACGGAGTATAATAGGGACTTTTTTGGTAATGCTTTGATGAAATGTGCCCAGCCCCTGGCTCTCTGTGCCTTCGCTGCCCATCAGTCTCAGCCTAAACGTGCAGGAGCAGTTGGGAGCGCAGGGACAGAGCGCGGCAGCCCCGCTCCCTGCAGCTCTTTGCTGCCGGTTCAGCAGCCGGGCAGCCCCTTGCTCATGCTCATGGCACTGCCAGGAACCTCTTGGCCTGTACGTGATTGCCAGGTGAGTATAAATATTGGGAGCTTTCTGCAAAATAGTTGGGTTTTCTCCATACTTAACTGAATCAATAGTTTGTAAAAGCTAAAACAAGATCTTTGCAATATTTGCATCTCTCTCTCATTCCAGTCTCATTGAAATAAAAGTTCCCTGCGTTTGTTCTTGCAGTTCTTTAAAATTCTTAACAAGTTGCCGTTGTTTTTATACAGGGTAGAGAGATTAACATTCGAACTCCAGCTTCTAACTGTAGGGGTTTGTTTTTCTCAGATATAGATGACTTAAAATGTGCCCCGTTTGGAAGCTGTAACAGTGGGTCTGCAGTCAGCAGCCTGGCAAGCTATGACTGGTCCGACAAAGAAGATTTTCAGCAGGGCAAGAAGCTCTCGTCCTGCGTCCCGTCTGCAGGAAGCGGATCCTCTGCGGCCACTTCTGTTCTGCAGAAGAAGGAGACCCTGTTTGGCAGTTCAGAGAACATCACCATGACAACAGTTTCCAAAGTGACAACCTTTTCTAGTGAGGATGCTTTACAGGATGTTTCCTTTGCAGCCTTTGCAAACTTTAAAGACTCTGGCCTGATATCCAGCGGTCCAAGTGACGATGACATCGGAGACTTTGGTGATTTTGCGAGACCTTCGGCAGAAGCGCGGGACGCAGCAGCTGAGGCAAACCAAGAGGCAGACTTCTTCACCGGCGACCTCTCCTCTGAACTGCAGAGAGAGTCCACAGATGACTTTGGAGAATTCCAAAGCGAAAAGCCAAAAATCAGCAAGTTTGACTTCTTGGTGGCAACTTCCCAAGGCAAGGTGAAATCGAGTGAAGAGATGATCCGCAGCGAGCTGGCGACGTTTGACCTGTCTGTTCAAGGTAAGGCTGCTCAGGGAGAGGAAACTCAGCATGCATGTGCTTATTGGAGAGCCATTTTTCTAATCAAATTATAAATTAGCTAATGGAGATTGTTGCAAAGGCTACTGGAAGCTAGCTGAATCTTCTCATTGATTTCCATGGCATTTGGAACAGGTCTCTTGCTAGAAGAAAAATGTTTGTTGTGCTCCAAAATTGTAAGAATTAGGGAACTGGGGGGAACCGCAGTTTGCACCAGTCACTGTGTGAATGGAAGGCTTTGTTCTTCCAGAGTCACAGGGCATCCCTTGCTACTAATTTATTCATTTTAAATAGTCTGTGCCTTTATGAGTAAAAGACTGACTTGTTTATCTGGTATGTTTTTAGGGTCTCATAAAAGGAGCTTAAGCCTGGGTGACAGAGAAATCAGTCGCTCTTCACCTTTACCCGCGGCGGAGCAGCCGTTTAGAGACCGTTCCAATACTCTGAGCGAGAAGCCTGCCCTGCCCGTCATCAGGGACAAGTACAAAGACCTGACCGGCGAAGTTGAGGTGAGGAGTTGTCTGGAGCACAGCTAAATTGGCACTGACCTTCATCAAGGGTGTTCTGTTTCCAGCTCTTTGGGACTTACCTGTTTGAACTTAGCGTATGATTCTGAGGTGGCCTCTGGGTAGGGTTAGATGTTTTGACTGGAAACTGCTCATAAAGAAGGTTTCTTCTGTCTTTGAAGTCTTGTGCAGTGGGCAGAATGTGACTGAAAGTCAGTCACAATCACTTGCCCTTGCTGGCTAAGCTTGCAACTGGAAATTAGTTGCAACTTAAATCTAATCCCAGCTTTGGCACTGAGACCATTGGCTTTGGGAAATGGCTTAACGTTTTTGGCTGTGTGGTGGTTTCAAGAATAGATGGTGGTTTTCTTGCTCGTTTCAAGAATAGATGGTGAAAGGACTCATTAAATTCTGCTAGTCCCCATTTCTAGAGCAGAGCTGTAACAAACGGCTCGGCAGTAGGGCAGGTGCAATGCAAACCTTTTATCAATTCATTTGTGTTTTTCCTTTTGAAGCTGGTTCTGACTCCCAGAAATCAAATTTTAGAGTTCAGGTGCAACGAGAAAAGTTAAAAGTTTACGGAGCTAATCTGCAAGTAGTCTCTTAAAACACATCTTTACTGTGTGTCCGTTGCGACAGGAGAAAGGGCAATGTGTGTAGGAGGGAGCTGAGCCTGTCCTTTTCCTTCCAACAGGAGAGCGAGAGGTACGCGTACGAGTGGCAGCGGTGTCTGCAGAGCGCCCTGCAGGTATGTGCGCCAAAGCCGCCCCCTGTCACGCCACAGCGGGGCAGCGAGGCTGGGGATCCGCCCGGGTGGATTACCTGTTTAAACCAAAAGCTGTCACCCAGCAGAGCGTTCCCTCCTCAGTTAAAGATCCTGCGCCACTCTCCCCGTCATGTGTGATTAGTTTGGCTTTTGCCTGAATTTCCACGTCAACGAGTTAATTTGGTGTTCCTGTGTTTTGGGGGTCATTTGGGGTGTTGGTACCAGCACCTGGCTCTTCACTATCTTTTGAGCAATGGGCCGGGGGGACACACACATGAATTTTTGTCAAGGGGTTTTGCAGCCAGATCAGTTTTCCTTAGAATTTGGTTTTTTGCATCTGAGTATTAAGCAGTCAGAACTGTGAACGCTGTTATTAAACTAGATAGCAATGCATCCACACTCTTAAAGCTATTATTTTAGTAATGAAAGTATTGGGAGGGATATGTTAAGGTTTTAAATATTCATACTTTACCCCTGATCTGTCTATAGTTACAGCATCAATGTATAAAACCGTGATGGAGTATGGCAATTATTTCTTATGTAATTTGCCTGCTTTTTTTGTATAACAGTTTCTGTTGGGGACAGTCTTGTTCATAATAATTATTTTAAGGTAGATAACACCACCATTTTATGAAATTCATTTCCACCAGGTCATAAAGAAAGCAAACGACACCCTAAATGGAATAAGCAGTTCATCAGTTTGCACTGAAGTTATCCAGTCTGCTCAAGGCATGGAGTATTTACTAGGTATGTTTGAATTGACCATGTCTCTCCTCTGACAAACAGTAATATATATAATCACTCTTTCCAACAGGGTCTTATTTTTTAGCTTAATCTTTGCCTGTACTGAAATAAGGAACAACTCTTCTGCTAAACAGATGTAACTACTACTTTGAACTAACTGTGCGTGAGCACCTCTCGTGTGCCGAGCCTGTTTCGTGCTGTTTCTGGGTTAGAATTGCAGGGACCTGGGCTTGCAGTGGATTCTCTGCTGTTCTCCCTTCTACTGTGTTTTTGTCACCAGGGGTTGTTGAAGTCTACAGAGTAACCAAGAGAGTTGAACTGGGCATCAAAGCAACTGCTGTTTGCAGCGAGAAACTCCAGCAGCTGCTGAAGGATATTGATAAAGTGTGGAACAACCTCATAAGCTTCATGTCACTCGCTGCTTTAACGGTAAGACCGGAAATAAGCTACGTCTTTACTAAAAAAAAAATCATAATTATACGTAAAGTGACTTCACAGGGTGCCCTAAAGTTTGTATTTGTCTCTTGCAAAGTGGAAATGCACTTATTTGTGATATCCGTTTTAAAGGTCCCTGTAAGAGAACTGGCATTTATGTGCAAACATGATGTTATCTTACCTAGTGTCTTGATGATTTTGTTAACTATGGTAAAACTCCTACTTTTAGGGAACCATCCATCCGTAGGTACTTGATATCATCCTGTGTAATGGATCCCTTTAACTCAGTGTGTACCAAGGGGTCTTTAACTCACAGTATCAATACATCCCATCAGGCACCAGTAAGTAGATCATTACCATGGCTGTATTTTCACTCGACCTTTCCATCTGTGCTTCACTTCTTGCAATGCAACTGTGGCCGCTAAGGATTTTTGCAGCCCAGTAAACACTTGTTTATAAGTAAGGCCCAGAGTACGTGGTTTCTGCTTGAAACAGCCACCTCCAGCTTGTCATTCCCTGCAAACAGGTATTATACATCATCAGCCCCTTTTACACCCCTTTTATTCATTTTAAACTCTCCAGTACAAACAGAAGTGACAAGCAGGTGTGTTTGTGGTGTCAGGTGCTGCACAAAGCCTGTCATAATATGAAATTTATGCTTTCAACGTTTTAATGCTTGGGAGATGAAGTTGGATGGGCTGGGATTCATCAGTGTGAACTCTGGCAATGTTGACAGTGACAATCTAAAAAGCTATCGGGATCCTCACCTGGTTTAAGCAAGTGGATTAAAATTTAGCTCTTAGAGTGCTTTTCCTTGGCAGATTACAGGGATTACCTCAAAGTCCAAACCCGGCCACGTGTTCCCTGAGCTGCACCAGTCCAGATAAGTTTCACACATACTAGAAGATGTGAATAGTGATTTTCACTGGGGCCCATCCTGCCGTCCCTGTGCCTGCTGTCACAGAGCCCAGCACCACCGGAGCGCCCGCTAAGCAGAGAGAAGTGATTCAAGCTCAGGGGCATGTGCTTGGAAAGGTTAATTTTATCTTTTAAAGGATTTTGTTACAGGGTAATTTTATTCACAGCCTTGTGGTTTTTCGCTGCAAATTACAGGATGACCTTCTCATTTGCTGCACTCGTGCATTTGGTAAACAAATATTAGAGAGCCTTTATTAATTTGATTGATCTACTTAAAGATTAAAGGCTGTTTTTTTCAGGATTCCAATTATTCCCCAGCCGTTCAGCAGCGGGGCCTGATCAGCAGACGCGGCGTGTGCATTAGGAGTACACGTCGTTTAGGATCGCACCATTTTTTTTAAGCTTCTGGCATTTCTAGCCATTGTTTTTATTCACACTGTTATCTCCAAGCAAAACTTCAACAGTTCTATATCATTTATCTCGTGGCTGAAATATAAGATTGCATACCAGAAAAGTGACTGTGTTCATTTATTATTTATTCGCAGGCTGAACTTGTTTATGGCTGGTGACTTGATTTCTTCTGTGGTTCGGTTAACCTTAATATCCCCTCTGTGCTATGTTACATATTCAGGAAAAGCTTCAGAAATAACGACAAGTGCCCTTTTCTGGTCAGTGGTAGCTGGATTGAGCCGAGGAGCGCTGCTGCGGCAGGGACGGCGGGCGATGCCTGCGGCCCCGCAGCTGCGCAAACAGCTGCCCGCGCTCAGCTCTTTGTCTCCCTCCCGTTCCCCACGCGCTGCAGCTGAAATGTCACGGCCCGGGCTCTTTCCTCAGAAGTTTCTTCCCCTTTTGATGTGGGATTGTGGCACCTTGGGCTCCTTTCCTTTGTAGTCTAACCCTTTCTCAAGAGCTCGAGTGTTATAAATTAATGCTGGAGGAGACTGCGTGGCAGGGTCGCAAATACACGCTAATGGCTTTGATTAAATCGCACATCAGTTTATGAGAAAATGTAATCTATCATCCCTGCCTCGCTGCTGGTGCGGTACCGTGGCTCTCGGTAGCAACCAGATCGATAATTTTTATCATGATGTCTGAAACTTTTCCAGTCACTGAAAATGCCTGATTTGTATTGTCTCGTTTCTTTAGCCAGATGAAAACTCCCTGGACTTCTCGTCCTGCATGCTGCGGCCAGGGATTAAAAACGCCCAAGATCTCGCCTGCGGAGTTTGCCTCCTAAACGTGGACTCAAGGAGTAAAGTAAGAATATTGGCCTCTGCTGTTAAACTCATTTGTAATTTGCAGTTTGGACTTCACTTCAGGCCTTGGGTGTATCTGAAAACATGTCACGGCTGTAGTTTGTAACTGGAAGTGGCAAAGGCCAAAGCTGACCCAGAGACGGGACTCAAATAGTCCGTGTCAATATTCGCTGGGCTTTGGGTATGACACAGATCCGGCTAAAGGGTTAACTTGAATTGTTCATAATGGGGGAGAAACTGGGATTCAAAGGCTTTAAAAGCACATATATGTTTTCTTGAATAAAAATCTTTTAATGACTTTCCCTTATGAGCCGCATCTCTGAGCATCACCAGGAGGGGACGATTAATTAGCAGAGCTGGGAGGGAATCCCAGGATACGTACAGAGTAATGCCAGCCCGTTAACATGTATCGAAAGTCTCGCTGACTTTTTGGTTTCAACGTTATTTCAGAAAGAAGAGAAACCTGTGGAAGAGCTTCCTAGAAAAGTAGGAATCTGTAAAACACATGTTCCTTGTAGAATCATTCTCGGTTGAGTGTGGAAGGCTGAAGCGCTAACCAGCTTTCAGCTGTCATTCTCAATTGTACCAATCATGAGTCCTTTTCTTCTAGTCATTTTTGTGACCGTTAACACTTGATCTGATCAACTAACATGCTCCGGAGCCTGCCCTGTGTCTCGTCTGCATGCTCGTACCTTGTGAACAGCTTTCTGGTTTCGTGCTACTTCTGTTGTGTGGTAGAAAATTCCCTGCAGTGGGTTTCTGAATGTGTGTCTGTTGCAGAAGGGTTGTTTTGCTACAAATATTGACTTCTGACTATATGTAGTAGTCAATGGCATTTTTAGAAATGTCTGCAGGAAATCCAGGGTGTGGGGAACAGGGTTAGAATATTGTTTTAAATAGGTAGCTGTGCAGCATTGGAAAGTATCTCCTAGCAACAAACACTGCGAGGTTTTAAGCCTGTTCATGGCTTCACACACCGTGCAGAAGCTCCTATTGTACAGCAGATTCAATTGGCAGAAGAAAGTAAATCAAATTCAACCTGAAATAACATTAAGAACTGCACCTGCCTAAATCTCAGCAAGATTTGACCCAGTGTAAGAGGCAAAGTCTGCAGCAGGTGTGATGGTTGGAGCTCTGAAACCACAGTGTTTTGATTCAGTGATTTGTCACGAGGGGCTCCTGCCCTGCGGTGCCATCGGGGTGACACTTCTGCACTGTCCGTTTTCCACTCTGGTTTCTAGATCCTGGAGTAGATGAGACCGTCACACTTGTTTCAATTCTCCTTCTTTTAGGCCTTTAATTCCGAAACGGACAACTTCAAGCTGGCGTACGGAGGACACCAGTACCACGCCAGCTGTGCAAACTTCTGGATCAACTGTGTGGAGCCCAAACCTCCAGGTCTCATTTTGCCAGACCTGCTCTGAAATGGGTTGTGCTGAAGGGGGGCTGTAGGGCCCAATAACGCAGGACGCGTGGGGTAAGCGGTGCGATGGGTAAGCGGAAAGGCTGGAGGTGTGGGTCGGGTTTGAAGCGTTTAGTTTTGATTTTTGTACCATAGCGAGTTAAAGCCACTGTTGTATAAAAATTACTGGTAAAGAATCTCACTTGAAATGGCCGGGGTTTCAGAAATAACCAGCAAAAAAGGTAGTGTGGCAAAAAATGCAGCATTTCAGTCTTTCTCAAGATGAAAGCGAGTTAGTTTTGGTAAAAGGCAATCGGGTAGCCAAGGGCATAAACCTCGGCGAGAGGCCGGTCCTGGCTTCCCAGAGACACTGAAATGCTGCACCGATTTGCGTGGAAGTGACCACTTAAATACTTGAAGGACGAATTTGCAAACAAACCTTTTCTTTAATGTTTTTGGTATATGGACCATGATGTTTTTCTTTAAATATTTGCTGCTATACTATTACAATGCATACAATGCACGAGTCACGGTAACTTTCAAGGCAAGATGAATTATTGACTCTGAAGGAATGAGGCTGTGGAGAGCCATTGTGTATTTATACTCCGCTGTTCTGTATTGTAAATTATACTGTATTCATATGCATAACCGGTTGGTACCGGGGGGTGAGGACTTGGAAAAACTGCTGAGCTTTTCCGTGTCGTATCCGATTCTTTAGCACAGGCAGCTGCGTTTTCAAACTGTTGTAAATAGACACAACCCCCTTCCTTGGGCTTGTCCTGAACTCCGGGTGCGATGGATGTTTCACCTGACCCTTCGGTCCTTGTGCGGCTGCATCGCCGCTGAACACTGGACTCGTGATACCGGGTGGCTGCTCTTCTCCCTCTCTATATATTTAGAAAATCTCCCTTCTCTCCAGAGATACCAACAGCTTTTCTGAGTTAATCTTGCCTCCATTATAAGTAGCTGACACTGATAGGTAATTATTTGCTGAAATAGAAATTACAATGAGGAAAAATGATGCTTTGTAATTATTAAATGCTGTATTGGGAAAAGGGAGTTTATTGGTAGCGTGGGTTTCCACCACAGTTCCTGAGCGCTTAGCCAGATAGGATTTTTTGTCTAATTAAAAGAGAACGCCACAAATAAGAGAGGCCACAATGTGAAACTTAAAGCAAACACAGCACCGGCTATATTGTCATAAAAGCACTTTCCAGTGATGCTTTTCTTGTACTTGTTAAGCGAGTTCCCTCTCTGAGATGTATCCAGCATGTCTTTTGGCCCATAAAAATAAGGAGTCGACATTCACACTGATAACGCAGCCGAGCTCGCTGGAGTGTGGCCGGGAGCGCACCGGCTGCGTGGGGACGCCCCCGGTGCATCGCACACCGAGCAGCGTCTCGCCTGCACGTCCACGTCGTCAGAACGGCTGTTGTGTGCAGCATCGCGGCGGTTCGGCTGCCGGAGCCGCGTCCTTGCCGCCGTATCCAAGGTTACGGGGTTTTCTGGAGAGCGTCACGGCTCTCTGTGCGCACAGCCCGATGGACACGCCGCCTCCCGCTTCGCTTGCGCTGCACTTCGGGATTTAACTCCTTTTTCTGCATGGATCTTTCTCTAGGAAAAAAGTGACAAACGGAGTTGTTGTGTTGTTGTTTTTTTTAATTTAGTGTGTGTGTTCTCTGGACCTGCCTTGGGGTTACCTATGGAAAGTGGTTTTTCTAGGTGTTTCTGTATATTTGGAATTTTAAGAGATTGTTTGCTTGGTTATTGAGTATATAGGTGACTTTGCCCGGTTGTGTTCCTGCTGTCGTGCGGTGCTGTCCTGTGTTCCCGCTGTCGTGTGGTCCTGTCCCGTGTTCCCGCTGTCGTGCGGTGCTGTCCTGCTGTCCTGTATTCCCGCTGTCGTGCGGTGCTGTCCTGCTGTCCTGCGTTCCCGCTGTGGTGCAGTGCTGGTGTGTACCAGGCTCGTGGTCCAGCGGCTCCGTGCCCTCCACGCCGCTCGAGCGTCCCCTGCACTCCCGGACCCGCTCGGGGTTCTTTGTGCTGTGCGAACCGGCACCTTCTGCACCTGCTGTTCGCTGGCTTCTCTGGCAGCAGCTTCTGTTCTCCTGGGCTTGTTCCGAGCAGCTTCTTCCTTGAAAACCGTGCAGGGTAAATCCGATCGGGATGTTCGACCTCAGGTCAAGCGGCTCCTGGAACCCAAGGAACGCTCCGATTTCCAGTTACCACATGGTGGGTTAATTAAACCCGAAACAAAAACTGCCTTTTCAATAAGAGCTGCTATTGTATAAACTACTTCTTCTGAAATATTTTCTCTTCTTCTCTGGACCTGTATTTAATTCCAGTCCTCAATATTACAATCTAAATGTCATCATTTTATGAAGTGGTCAGAAAACTCTTTATATTGTGCTTCCTTTTTCTTCCCTCGGGGTGAATGTTATTTGTCTTCTAGAAGTGGTTTTGTGATCCGTAGTTGGAGCTGGTTTGGTTTGTGCTGTGCTGGACTCACTGCTGTATTTTCAATCCAATGAGCGCGGGTTTCGTTGACTTTAGTACGTTGTTTACTCCCACAATGATTTATAAATCCTTTGTTGAGATGCAAACCTTGTTTTCAATAAAAAGCTCATTTCATATCTGACCAATCCATGAAGTGGCTTGAAGATGTTTCACTGAATAATGTATCAAATATTCTTCCAGGAATTAAGATAATGGCCATTTGGAAAAGCCGAAGGCTGCAGGAGGGTCTGCCCCTGGAGTCGCGCTGCTTCGCCCCCAGCAGCCCGGCCAGACTGCGGCTCCGGCTCTTCTTGTGTTCTCTGGAGCGCCTGAAAAACTGGGTTTGGGGCAGGAAAAACACTCGTGTAAAACACCTTTAGTTGGAATGAACACGAGAGGAGCTTTTGCAGAGAAATACCTGCCTACAAGTATTAACATCATCGCGCTTCTCCGTAATAGAATCTCTAATGGGTAGTTCAGGTGAATTCTTTGTTTCATAATGTGCTTTATTAGGCAATTACATTTTTTTATAGGTCTAACCTTCCTTTTTGTTTAAAAGTCAGTCCTGATGCTTTCTTGGCTCAACATCAGCACCTTCCCCTCCTCTAGGTACCAGGGCCCCCTGTGTATATAGTATATATAGTTACTCAAAATGGAGAATTTTTACTTTCCAGTTTTTATATCGGAAATACTGTTAAATTATACATAGTCCATTTTCTAGGTGAAGTTTAATTTTGAAAGCGGATTTCAGGTTTTAGTTTAGTTTTGGGTTTTTTTTCCCCTTTGAAATGCCACGCTTTCAGAACGTCTCCAGACTAACGATTAGTCTTGATTTTTAATCCCGACTTTTTCTGATTTACCATTTTCCTGGCTGCAGTTTAACTCCCAATAAGAACAGAGTAGAATGTGTTTCTCACAATGGACGGTCCGGCTCCTTTGTGTGTGTGTGTGTGTCGCTGAACCCGGGGCTGTGGAACCTGAACCGTCACCTGCAGTGAAGGTGAAACCCGATTCATGGAACTCATGGAAACCTCTGATCCAGACTGTTACCCCAGCCAGGGCTGGATGTATTCCTGACCCCCAGCGGGTTTTAGTCTGGGGAAGTCGACCCCACCGTGCAGGGATCCCGGGGAGAACCTGGAACCTCCGCTCTCGCAAACCTCGGCTGCTCAGCTGGGGCTTGGTAAGAGAAAGGTTTTGACCCAGCCAAGTGAATTACCCCGCTTTGGTGCTGAGGATCGGGAAGCGCAGGACACCGGGCTGGACTGCGACCCGAGCAGCAAATGACAGGAACAATCTCAGTATTTCTCTTGGGACACCGCGTTCTCAGCGTTACTCGAGATGCATTAGCGCCGTTCTGAACAGGAAACCAACACATGTTCTGGTTTAATCTTTATTGATTTTTTTTTGTTTTTTTTTTACAAGTATAGAATCTCATTTAAATCAGAGAGCTATCCCGGCATCCAGCAATCTGCCTGTTCCTCCTCAGCGATGAGCAGGGGACAGCCGCGTCTCGCTGGGGACGGGCTCGCCTTGCGCTCCAGTTCAGCCGGCCCCAGCCCCTCCGCGGGGACGGGAGGGATGCCCAGGAGGCAGCGCCTTCTCCCCATCTCGGGCTGGAACCGTTCTCGTCGCGCGGTGAACAAGGCAAAGCCTTCTCTGGAAAGCCGTCCCTGTCCGGAGCGTGAGCAGATCGCCGTTTTGCGCAGAATAATTCTAGAGTGCGATGTCACCTTGAGGATGTCATGAAGTGATTTGGAAATGGGCTAAGGCAGATCACGACCGTACTTAGAGCTGAGTAATCAAGCAGATTTACCTACTTCCAGTTTGCTGGTTGATGGAATGTTAGAAAACGCAGCTCATCCCCTCTGGAAGGCGCCGTGCACAGAGTTCCCGTGGGGTTCTTTGGCTGAGCCGGGGAGGGTTCACCTCTCGCTTCTGTCTTGAGCCACATTTGGACAGGAGCTCTGTTTACTTTCCACCCACAAGAAACACCAGCATTTTTGAGTACTGTAAGAGTATTCCAGGGCCGTTGCCCTGGTGTGGAATGACTGAGAAAGGATCTTGTATTTATTTGATTCGAGTAATTCAAATTTTATTTGTGGCCGACATGAACTGACTTCACTTTTTTTTAAATTTTAATACAGATTAAGAGCTGACTAAAGATCTCAAACACTATATACTGAGAGTCACTACGGCTGTTAAAGAAAACACCAGCACTAGCACTGCAGCCCTGCCCTCCTGCTTTCGGAAACCCCGCTGCGCGGAGCAGGACCCGCTCGCCCCGTGCTAGTGCCGCTCCCTACCCGCTACAGGATTTTGCAAGGAAGCAAACAAGCTATTAACGAAATATCCAGGCTACCGCATCACAAAGCACATTTTGTTCATTAACTCTGCCAAACGCCTGTTGGGCCTTTCCTCATAGGATACTAATAAACTGAAAAAAGGAGGGAGGCTTCATGAAAGGAATAAACTTAGAAGGAGGCCTCATTCTGCTAAATCAGAGAAATGCGGGTGGGGGAATCCCTGTAGAGAGAAATGCTTTGAGGGGAATCGTTGGCCTTGCAGGTTAGTGAGGTGAGAATTAGTTGAGGTTCTGCTGTATGGTAAAGAACCAAAGTTGGCTGTAGAAGGAGAAGGGAATGTCTCCAGTCTGGTTGACTCAGAACAGCGCGTCCCTTCTGTTGTGCTTCCTGCCTGCAGTCACCTTAAATTCCCCAGTAAGGCATCAGGGGTCTCCTCTCTCGCTCATAAACGTCTGGGATGATGCCATATGGTGTCTGTACCATTTTAACCGTCGTCTTCCCAAAGAGCTTCCTCTCGTAGTCTATCAGCTGTCTCCAGAAGCCCACGTTGGGGCGAATAATGGGGCGCCTCGATTTGACCCAGTTGTACGCCTCGAAGAGGGAGACCTTGTGGTACTTCATCAGGTAGGCGATGCAGAGCGTGGCCGACCTGCTCACGCCGGCGGCACAGTGGACTAAGGTGGCCCCGTGCTTCCGCGCCACGCTGTTGATCTTGTCGGCGACGCTGTCGAAGTACAGGGAGATGGGGGCGTTGGGCATGTCAGCCAAAGGCACTTTCACGTATTCAAACTGGGGCCAGTTGAAATTGGGGATCTCGATGGTGGCGTTGATGATGCAGGTGATTCCCCGTGACAGGAGCAGGTGCCGGTTGGAGGCGACGCTGCCCCGGCTCAGGTACAGCGAGGGGGTGATTTGGGCGATGCCCCCCAGGGCACTTTCGGAAAGCATTCGCGGAGCCATCAGAGTTCTCGGCAAGGAGTTGTGGCTTCTGGAGGTCATGGAGGATCTTGGCACTCACGCTTCCATTATGGGAACAGACCCACCAGGATCTTCAGCCAAGGGAAGGGTTGTCTGGCCCGCTGGTGTCAGGGCAGCAGGAGCCCCCTCCACCCACTCCCTGCAAAACACAAGCAATGCCCTGTGAGCGGGACGTGGTCCGACGAGCCCATGTCTGCCAGGAGAACAGGAGAACCCAACTCGCTCCCCTGGCCTGGACAACCTCCTGCCAACCGCCCTGCGCCGAGGTGCTGCCGGGTTTGCGTCGGGCTTATTACCACGGGGCCCCCAGGCACGGCCTGGGCAGATATTAACCAAAAAATCTCCCAGCCTAATTAGCTGCAATTACTTGTCGAGGGTTTAGGCAGCGTACCTGTAGGCCCGGACAGCGTTTCACCCGGATTAGCAGGCGGAAGATTAGCAGCTACGCCTTTTCCGCACTCAGAAGCGGCAACTTCACAGCTGGCCGGGGCCCAAAGGCTGGTGAGAAACAGCTCACCGGGGCTGGATGCAGATGCCAGCGATTGAGATGACCTGCCCTCTCCTCAGTGCCACCCTTCTCCTTTTTTAGGTGTATGAAAGGCCCCGCCAAAGTACATAAACAGAGGAAAGTTGCTCATTAGAGGAGGCAGTGAGTCACGTCCATCCAGAGCAGCAATCGGCTCTCAGCGAGGCTGGGGAAGTGTGGAAAGACTGACCTGGTTCTGTCAGAAGCTGAGTGTAAAACCGAAGCAGAGGCTGGGACAAGGGCGGCTCTTTTCCTGCTGCTCCAATGACTGACTAATGCTTTGGAGAGAGACTTGGGTCCGCCTGCCTGAGCGGTGCACCCCGGCTCTGGCCCCAGGAAGGACCCGCTTTTATTTCCCTGCTCCTTCAGGATTTCTCTGAAGCCGGTGGAGAAGGCACAAGCGAGGGGACGAGCCCCGGAGCAACAACAATGTGCCAGAGCCTTGGAGCTGTGTGGTCTCCAGCTGGGGAGTCCCTGCTCTGCCCCGGTATGTCTGAGCCCACCAAAGCGCACCGGGCTTTGCACGGAGGGGACCTGGGGTGCTGAGCGGCTGTTTGTCCCTCCAGCATTTAACTCTCTGGGTTAGAGTCCTCAAAGGGCTGAAAGGCCCTGATGCAGGGTCCTGTACCCCGACACAGCACAGCCATCTGTCTGCATCCCACGTGCTGGGAAACACCGGCAGGTCTCGGCAGCGGCTGGTAACGCTGCCAGTGGATTTTTGGCGTGGCTTTGTGGTACAGTAACTTAATGAGCACAACACGGGCTCCTCTGTGGCTTGTTCCCTGCTGGCAGGTACTTGAGCAGCTCCTGAAACCGTGGGCCCAAAGTGCTGGTGCTGCAAGAGTTCATGCCCCAACACGATCTTTGCTGCAGCTGCGAGCACTCGGCTTCCCCTGCGGACACCCCACCGCAGTCACCCAGCTGGAGCAGCAAGGAAAGGCGTTTTTTTCAAAGGAATAAAGTCCTTTGAGCAGGGGAAACCCCTGCTCTCAAATGGCTGTTCCTGATGACACAAAGGATTTGGGCACTTACGCTTGGTAAGAAACTGTCCTGCTCCAAGTCACGGGCCGGCACACGGATGCTGTGGGCTGCTGAAGCTGGGATGTCTCATAGAGTGTGTCCAACGCTGCACTGGGAAGAGAAGAGATTTGGGGGTTTACTGTGATGTGTCCCGACCCGAAAAGGGCACCGGACAGCCCGTGCTGAGGTGTCGTCCAGGAACGGGGGGAGCACCACAGCTCCCTGCCCGCCCCGGCCCCGGGAAGGCACTTGGTGCTGACAGCGTAATGTCACCAGTTGCTGCCAACACACTGTTCAAAATCACGGGAGGCCCAGAGGAATCTGAGGCTGGCGCAAAAGTCATGATTCAATTAAATTAAAAAAAACCCACTAAGTAATTAATTTGCTCTAACGTCTACTTTAGCATCCGCCAAGACGCTCGCCCAGTCCCAGATTGCTGGTGCAGGTCTGCGTGCCTTCTGATGGTGCCCAAATCTCCCTCCTTGGAGCTGCTCTGTGAGGGCTGTGCTACCCGGACCTGCAGGTCCCGCTCCCGGAAAGCAGAGAACGGGGCAGCATCCCCTTGTTTTATTTCTCCAGCCAGACCAGAAACAACTCGAGTGCCTGTAGTGCAGGTGAGGCAGCCCGGCTCTGCTGCCCATGGAGAGCAGAGCATCGCCTGGCCCGGGGCTTGCGGGTGCCTGGGGAGCAGGGCGGCAGTGTCCCCCTGCTCCTGCAGACCAGGGCACCCCGTCCCTGCCCCAGCAGGGCCCTGACACACTGCTGGGGCTGAGCATGCCGAGCACGCTGAGCACGCCAAGCACCACCGGCCCCGCAGCCCTGGGCTCGAGCTGCTCCCCAGCAGTGCTCGGGGCGCTTTGGGACGGGCTCTGCTGCTTTCCATAAAGTGGTTCCTGTTTGCAGGCAGCAACTTATCCGGACATTTGCATGCGACAGGCTGGGCTGGCTCTGCAAACGCTGGCAGCAAACTGTGCCGAGCGGCCCCCGCGACGGCATCGCACGACGGGTGAGACGGACGGTGAGACCCATGAGGTGGACGATCCGATGGACAAGCAGGTTCCTGCTCCAGGAGCAGCGCGAGGGAGGCCCTGCCTGTCCCACCTCTGCTCGCTGTCAGCGCAGGGGGGGACAGGGCGGGTTTTGGGGCCAGCCGGGAACACGGGTGGGTGCCAGAGCCCTGTGTCCAGTTACACAGCACTTCCCTGGGGCTCCAAATGGCTGGCACCAGGCAGCATGGCCTCTGCTCGAAGCAGAGCAGCTCTTGTCTGGAAAGAGTTAATGTTTTGGAGAGGAATTCATTCAACAGGCAAGAGATAAGGCTGCTGTGCTGTCTCAGACGCTGGGGAAAGCTGCTGAGGGCGGCAGGTGCCGTTGGCCCTGCCCATGTTCTGGCTGGGATGCCACCGACTGCAACACGCTGTGTCAGGCACGTGACGGAGCCGCGGTGCTGCCCACGCAGCCCAGGCCGAGCAGCTGCCGCTCGCGGGAGCCGGGGAACGAGCGGGGCCTTGTGTGCCCGGTGGCGGAGCCCACGCTGGCTGCGGAGCCCTCGGCCCATCCGCGGGAGCCACCGCCGGCCGTGCAGATGTGAGTCTGTCCGGACAGCTGCGCCTTCCCGTCACCCTCCTGCCGGGCCCGGCCAGCTCTGGACAAAGGCTCGCCTGAAATCCGCTGCTTCGCTCCCGTTAAACTGCATTTGCCTTTCTTAACACACCCGATTTATCCTGCCGTGTCCCCGCTGTAATCCAACACTGTTGCTCTTCATTGTGCTGGGGCGGAGAGAGGAAGAGAGTGAGAAGCCTCTTCCCAGCCATTGCTGTGTGCAAAAACAAAGAGGAAACTAGCTGAAGATCAAGCGAGGCCAGCACAGAGCCCAGCCCTGGCTGTGCCACCTGTGGGACCTGCAAGGGACGGTGGCAGGACAGGGACAGCTGCACCATACAGCCACTTTGCACCATTTCATGTGAAAAACAACCCCATGTCTCCTGCCATTTTCTCC
Organism: Columba livia; assembly: GCF_036013475.1. NCBI lineage: Eukaryota > Metazoa > Chordata > Aves > Columbiformes > Columbidae > Columba > Columba livia. The sequence goes on from NC_088621.1 coordinate 1,369,864, forward strand.
TGGTTTGAGTTTCTGAGCAGTTGTGGGCCGGGGTGGTCACAGAACCTGAAGTCAGTGTCCCCAGGGCGCTGGAGCCCATCTCAGCTGGTTCGTCACGGTTGTCACGCTGCGAAGGGGCCGCAGGTGCTGCCCAGGACACTGTGACACCGCGGGCTCAGAGCGGGGCTGTCCCTGCAGCAGCAGCCAAAACCGCCTTCAAAGAGCCGGGTGCGCTTGTGGTCCCCTGCGAGGGGGTGACATTCCCTGGGTGCAGCGTGGTCCTTGGGCACAGCCCGGCTGGTGCTGGGATGGCATTGACAAGGTGTTCCTGCTTCCTCGTTGGCTTAGCTGACTCAATTAACTGATTAATTAAGGTTGTAACAGCCCTGACCCACAGCAAGCCCCTTTGTAAACTCTGCCCTGGCCTTCCCCAGGCACAGAGATCAGTCGCTGCTGTGTGCTCGCCCCACTGGGAGGGCTGGGGTCCCCAGGGTGGCAGGGGGTCCCCGGCCCTGGTGACACAGGGGTGGGACCAGCACAGCCTCCTCCCTCCCCGGCAGATTGGTGGGTTCTGCCATTTCTCTCATCTGCATAATCAGGGGTGGGGGAAGGCAAGTGGATAATTACAGCCTGGAGACGACTCTGGTCTTCAAAGCCTCCAGGTCTTTCCATACAGCTCCTGGCCAGCACTGTCCTTGGGTGCAGGTTTATGACGAGGGGTGCTTCTCCAGCCCCCCTGCACCGGGACCCCGTCCTGCAGACTCCCGGGTTCCCCGCAGACCCTCCGCTCCTGGCCGTGCTGCTCAGGTAAGTCTGGCCGCTCGTGTCGGGCACCGCGGGTGTTTGTGCTGCGCCTCGAGGTGACGCTGCGTGGTTCGTGTGCGGTTTGTGCCTTCCCAGGGCTGAGCAGTTTGACACCGGCTCATCTCCCACCCGGGCTGGCTTTCCTGGTGTTGGAGCAGCTCCTCTCCAGGCAAGTGGGTTTCAAAAGCAACACAACAACACTGATGTCATGGTTGGTGGATCGGGTGGTCCAGCCCCTCGGAAAGGCGGCTGCTGGCAATGCTTTCAACTCTTTTCTTCCAAATCTTGCAATAGCTGGAGTCTGTTTCTCTTGCTTTCGTTCCTGGGAATGCACTCCTGCTAACAAAGGCTGACATTCCCACAAGAAAACATTCCTGGACCTCCTGAGAAAGGCTTGAAAACACGTCTGAGAGCTCAAAGGCAAACAGGCAGATGTTAGTTCGCTATGCTGTGACCTCCAGGACAGGAGGAGAGCCTTGCTTGTCCGTCTCTAGATAATGACTTGGCAAGTATGAGCTTCTGGTTTCTTATTCTGGTGCTTGCTGGGTGCTTTTCCTCTGATTTGGGGTTATTTTTTGGATTTTCTATATTAAGGGCTCCTCTGGCTTGAGCCCAGAGGCTGTGACTTGTTGCTGAGGGACCTGAGCAAGACTTGTAGTTGGTGTTGGATGGTCCATCAGTAACGTGGCGATGGAGCTGGTACCTGGCGGGGTGAGAGCATCTCCTGGGCCCTCCCGCCCCCACAGCAAAGCCACCGAAACCCCAGGGTTTATTCCCCGAGCACCATCTGGGATTCAAAGCAGGTTTGTGGGTTGGGTACGTGAGATGTCAGTACTGAAGCCCTCTCCCCCTTCCCGGGAGAGGCAAAGTTATTCATTTTAGAGATGACAAACACTCTCTGATGCTGCAGTAAAGAGAAGAGTCAATATTAGAGGCGCTGAATGAATGAGTCTGCTCAGGGCTCTTCCTAGCTAGGCTGAACAGCAAATTGCTTCGGAAATGGTCTTGGGGAACAGCGTTTAAAATAAATTTCAGCAGAGAGTGCCAACTGCAGCCATTCTGAGGGTCAGGTTGTGCCTGCGCTGGGGCCATGGCAGTGGGAAGCGGCCGGTGGCCACGGGCAGCCCGGCTCCCACTGATGGCTCTGCTGGGGTCCCGGCTTCCCTGCCTCTGGCTGTGGGGATGTGCTCCTGGAGCTGTGACGGGCTTGTGCGGAGCCAGCAGCGCATTCTCGTGACGGAATGGACGAGTGGTTTGGTTTTGAAGCGGAAGAGAAGGAAGGAGAAGCAGGAGGGGACGGTGGGGCGGCTGGGGCTGGGGGCGCCTCGACCGATCACTGGCTGATTGCAGCTCGCAGCCCGCGGTCCCCGCGCGGGCAAGCAGAGTGGGAGCATCAGATGGTAAATCAGATAATAATCTGTCTGCCTGGATGCTTGTGCAGCACCCAGCACAACCGGGTCTCCTGTGCTTGCAGGAACACACCGCTTAACTTCCCAAAGGTGTCGTGGTGCATTTCGGGTGTGACTCCCCTTTACACAAGAAACTCACGGGGTACAGCTGCAAAAGGTCCCAGGCTTGTCCTTGTTTGACGACCCCAGATCAGACACGTTTTGTCCATAAGTACATGGTCTTTTTTTGCTCCTGGTGTGGCGCTGCCTCCTCCGCACACCTGGAATTCCAGCTGCTCCCATGACCCGAGCCAGCTCTCCAGGCTGCCGAGCCCTCGTTAGCCTGTCCCAGCCTGCCGTGACGCTGCCTTTGGAAGGTGACAGCAGATGCTCCTGCGTCACAGCCGGTGCGGATGGCGCGCCTGGTGCTCCAGGCAGGCCTGGGTAAGGCCAGGACTCCGCAAGCCTCGCCTATCTGCCTCCTGCAGCCCAGGAGCAGCATCCTCGCTCTCGCAGCTCGGGCTGCAGGCGCCAGGCAGCACCGAGCCTTGGTTTGTGACCAGGCTGCCGAGGTTAATGCACCGAGGGGTTAACGAGCAGTTGCAGAAGGCACGGGCAGCATGTGAGTGTTTGCAGACCATCAGGGCATGCCTCGAGTTGGCTGTAAATCAGCCCAGCTGATGAGCTCCTAAATGTCTAGCGCAGCTCTACCAGCCCCTCAGCCCCTCCTTACTCTGCCTCCCTGATCTGCTCTTCTCCCAGCACCAAAGCAGCAGAAAAAATGGGTAGTGAGATTGTTTTGGAAGGATCTGAGGATGCTCCTTGGCCGTGGGCCGGGGCCCCTGGCTGTGGGCTCGCCAGGCGGGGGAGGCAGCTCCGACCCTCCGCACGCCGCCGCGGTGTCCTCGGCGAGGCGGCAGAGCCGCCCACGGGCACATTACGCACTCCGTGCCACGCAGCCGCTCCAAGCGGGAACGGCAGAGCTGCCGCTGCTCCGCCTGGCAGCGGATCCTGCCAGGAGCCTCTGGCCACGGGAGGGCTCCCGGCCGGCGGGACGGGGCGGCACGGGTGCCACCCAGAGCTCCATGGTGTTTATAAACCCCTGCGTGATACAGCCGCTCCACTCTGGGGACAAGCTTCCCTCAGCAGCCAGCAAGAGCATTTTATGCAAGGAAAACAAACCACCTTTCTTTTGGAAGCGGTGTCTGTTATTCTGGAGCCGCCGGCCGGCTCTAACGCCGTGATCTGTGTGGCAGGCACTTGGAGAGCAGTGGGGGCACAGGGCTCATCTGTGGGGCACAGAACCAGCCAGCAGCGTGGCCATCCATGCCTTATTTAAGAACTCTGGATGGGTCCATGAAGCACTCTTTTAAAACCCATAATTAAGCCTTGAGGAGGCAGGGAGGGGATCCTACAGTTGTGTGCAGGGTCAGTTCTGTACTCAGCTGAACACAGAGGGCTGGGTTTGGACCCCAGGTGGAGATATTGTCTGTTCTGAAGCGTTACAGCTTATTTTGGTGCCAGCTGACGGCATCTGGATTGCAGGTGGAGTTTAGAAAAGCTCCTCTGCTCGTGTCCAAGTGCGTGTGTGACCTGGGGGTGTGGATGGAGCAGACCGGGCAGGCTGCAGCTCCGGCTGCTGTGACATGGAGCCTTGTTTTTGCTGGGGCTGTGCCCGGCGCAGTCACAGCTCACAGGAGAGACACAATCTCTTCCTTATTAGTTGAACAAAACACAGGGACCTGGTGTGTTTGCTCACGTGTGACCCTGCTCGCTGCCCAAGGTTGCGCCTGTTGTTCTGTGGCAGGGCAGCAGCTCTGTGCTCTGCCCCGTCCCTGTCAGCCCAACTTGACACCCATAAAATCAAAGGCAGCTGCAAATTCACTGTGACGTGCTCTGGGAACTGCCCGGTGCTTCCACGCTGGTGCTCACCCGGAGCTTTTCCAGGGGTGCTGCCAACGGGTGCAGGCTCTGAGCGCAGCCCCGCTGCCCGGGGGTCTCGGGGCCGGTGAAGCTGCCGGTGCCGCACCCCGCTGGAGGAGTCCCCGCGGACACGCAGGGGCTGCCCACGCTCTCCGAGCTTCAGCTCTGGGCAGTCAGAGCAGGAAGCAAGAGCTGAAGGGAGAGCAGCGAGACAGCAGGATGGGAGATGGGAACGGGCTGGTCGGCTGCGCTCGCCCACAGCAGCTGCAAGGAATGAGGTCACCTTCTGAGTACATCGATGGGGTTGCTTAGGGTAACGGGAAGGGAGGCCAATCGTAATCAATTAGTTGGAAATCAAGTTTACACGCCGCAGCAAGCGCCTCCCCTGTGAGCAGCGCAGGGCCGATGCCCCTCGGTGTGTGGCTCTGTCTGCTCAAGGCTTGGGGGAATTGTCTTTTGCTCAACAGAAGGGACACCAGGCAAATTCAAATCTCCTTTGTGAACCAGGGCTCCTGCCCTTGTGAGCTGCTGCTCAGCCTCCCCTGACACCCTCTGCACTGTGGGATGTCGGCAAAGGGGAAATTTAAGCCTCAGCAGCCGAGGTGCCCCAACCTGCGGTGAGGCACAGGGCTGGAGTGAGCACGGCAGCACCTGTTGAGCCCTTCTGCTGGGAAACTAAAACCTGCCTGATCTCTTAAGAGGGGGAGTAGCTGTGCGAGACCAGCCCACGAGCTGCAGCGCTGGCACCAGGGAGGGCTCTGCAGGCACAACCGCTGGGGCCACTGTCCCCTGCCCTGCGATGCACAAAGAAGCACCTTCTAGCTTAAGGCTTTATTTCTAGGCAGCTGGGGCTGCTGTGCAGAGATTTCTCAGCTATTTCCAAAAGCCAGAGCGCTATCTGCTAGGTGCTTGCGTTTCTGTTTGCATTATGGTTGCTCAGTGTATCTTTCTTGAGGTGATAAATCCGTGTGTGTGTGGCTAGGGTTGTGTACCTGGAGAGGAAAGGGGCTGGGAGAAGCTCCCATACCCAGTTTAGGGTATTACCCCCACCTCTGAAGGAATCACAGGATGGTTTGGGTTGGAGGGACCTTCCCAGCTTCCCCAGTGCCCCCCCTGCCATGAGCAGGGACATCTTCACCAGCTCAGGTTGCTCAGAGCCCCGTCCAGCCTGGCCTGGGATGTCTCCAGGGATGGTTCATCTACCACCTCTCTGGGAACCTGGGCCAGGCTCTCACCACCCTCAGGGCCAACAGTTTCTTCTTCATGTCCAGCCTGAAATCCACCCTGGCAGGTGGCCCCTGGACGCAGGTCCCGCAGCAGTGGCAGAAAGCCTGGAAGGCTTCTCCACTACCGGTGAACCACTTGTGTAAAGGGCTTTTCTGGGGCCAACAGCAGCAAAGCTGCTCCCGGTCCCTCTGCTGTGCCCGGTGTCTCCTCCCCTCTCCTCCGTCCCCACTTCTGCCCGGACACCCAGCTGCGCCATGTGGCTGAGTCCCTGGGACGAAGTCAGTACCAACCCTCAAAACAGAGATCCCTGTGAGTCTTTCTTGTGCTGGCTTCTGCAGTTCCTTCCTCTCCCATAATCTCTGTCTCCCCCCACTCTGTCTGTCTCTGAGCACTAGAGCAGTGTGAGCTCTCTGCCTTTCCAGCTCTGAGATTCCAGCTGGGATCAGGTATTGAATTAAGCCAGGCACATTTCAATATTGCCCTTAACCAGCAAGGAAGCGATGCCAGAGCCCAGAGCAGAGCCTGCGAGGGCTTGGATGAAATCCCTGGGATTTCGCCTGTTTCTGGAGGAGGGATGGGACCTGTGTGTCCCTGTGCTGGACCCAGGTGAGCCCTTGGGGCAGAAAGGACAGGCAGAGCTGCACATTCACACCTTCTAGGTGTAAACTGATTAAAACCTGCAGCTCCCCTCCTGGTGTTCACCAGGGTCGCGTTAGCCAAGTCACAGCGGCGGATCTCTGCTGGTGGGGATGGCACACGCGCTCACAACTGGGGACTCTTGTTTTTCATGGCCTGGGAACCGAGCGCTCCGGAGCCTGCCCCAAGGTGGATGGAGAGGCCCGGGGGAGGAACCTGCTCCCTGCCAGGGCAGAGACAGCTGATCCTGTGTATCGCAAGGGAAAACAGTGTTTTGTCAGTGCTAATCCCTCCACCATTCCTGTGCCACTGGCATTAGGGATAAACTGAACTCGCAACATGATATTAGGACATCTGTCAATACTCAGAGCTGCAGAATAAAGGACTCATTTGCTGCCCAGTCGAACAGGTTATAATCCTCCCCAACCTCCCTACAGCCAAATGCCACTCATTGATTACTAGTGTTGCTCAAAGCGGCTACTCCGGAGCTGAGTCAAGGGCTGTGCACGCAGCCGGGGCTGGAGCGGCCGCAGGCACGCACCGGGGGTGCGGGCACCAGGTGCCCCGAGCCGGGGGTGCCCAGGGCAGCGGCTCCGTGGGCTGAGCAGGGATGGCTGAGCAGGGATGGCTGCTCCGCTCCGGCGTGGGCTGAGCCTTGTTTCCACGTCGAGGAAACACCCGACCTCTGCGCTTGGCCGTTCTTGTGCAGATCCGAAGCGACTCCCTCTCCCCACGCAGGGTTTAGCCGCCCGCGACCAGGGTTTTTGCCTTGCCCTGTTCTTTCGGGCACCGTCTGGCAGATCCACCGTGGTGGTTCGCACCGTCCCACCGCAGCCAGACACCCGGGACTGTCCTGGGACTGTCCTGGCCCTGGCGATGCCCGGGCCGCGGCTGCACCCAGCCCCGCAGCACCGGGGTCTCCCCGCACGGCCTCAGCACCCGCTCCGGGGGGGCATCTCCACGCTGGGCGGCCGGGGCAGCGGGGGAGGCCGGTGCTCGCCCAGCCGGGGCTGCCCGGCCTCCCGGGGACGGCACTTTAGGGCCCATTTACCGGGGCGAGCTGTAAATAACGCACAGGCAGCGTTACGGCGGCCGCAGAGCCCCGGCGGTCCCCGGAGCAGCCCCGGCGGTCCCGAGCCCCGCGCAGCCGCTCGCCCCCCCCTCGCCCACCGGCCCCTCCCGCCGCAGGCCCCGGCCCCGCTGCCCCCGGCCCGCCCGGCGAGGCCCGGGTCGCTCTTACCATGGCTCCGCGGCGGCTCCGCGCTCCCTCGCGGTGGCGGCGGGGCAGGACTTTTATCGGGCGGCAGCCGGGCTCGGTCTCCGGGGCTGCCACCTGACCGCGGCGCTGCCGGGGCCGCGCTCCGCCCGCCGAGCGGCGGTTACCAGGCTACGGCGGGCTCGGCCCCCGGGCGGAGGCTGCTGGCGCCCGGCCCAGCCTTAAAGGCGCCGCTGCCCCCGGGGTCGGTGTCCCGTGTCCCGAGGGCGGTGACAGGGCCGCCCCCGGCCCGGGCCCGCTCCCCGGGGGACCTGGCGGTGTCCCCGTGGGGATGTGACAGTGTGTGGGGTCAAGTCCCTGTGGGGCTGGGGACAAGTGAGGGTCTCCGTGGGGACAAGACGGGAGCCCTGTGGGGATGGGGATGTGCCAGAGTCAATGAAGGGACATTGGCAGGACCCCAATGGGGACACGAGAGGGTCCGTGTGGGGATGTGGCAGGGTCCCTGTGGGGACATGGCCAGGTCCGTAAAGGGACATGGTAGGGTCCCTGTTACAGGTAGGACGTGCTGTGTGTGTCCCCATGGGGTCTCTACCAGAGTATGTGGGGACATGACATGGTCCCTTAGGGCTGGGGACAAGTGAGGGTCCCTGGGGGTATATGGTGGTGTCCCTGTGGGGGTGAGGATGTGTTAGAGTCCATGCAGGGGCATCACAGGGTCCCTATGGGGACATGACAACACGTGGGGATGTAGCGGGGTCCCTGTTGAGGGGGACAGCCCTAGGACAGGGAGCCAAGCCAGGGTTTTGTGGACTTGGGCCATTCCCAAGTTTGGCTTTGGCTGGAAATCATGGGGCTCAGGTGTCCGGGTCTGCTCCCACCGCCCCCACCATGGCGGGGATGGACCCGGGTGCAGTGGGGCGAGGAGGAGGAGGAGGAGGTGGCCTCCACTTTAACCCCCCAGCTGCTGGAGCGAAGCGTTTCCACCCCACTTTTGTTCGGTTTCTGGTTTTGCCGTCACATGTTCGGACTGAAATAGCAAAAATCCCTAATAGGAAGCTTCCCCTGCCCCGAGCCCTCTGGCTTGTGTCTCCCTTGGGCAGGTTTCATGACTCAGCAGCCCAGATGGAGCCGTCCCTCACAGCCCTCGGCACCAGAGCTGTTTATTGCTCCAGAGGCTGTTTTTCCAAGAGCCTCGCTGCTTTATAACAGCCAGTGCTCTTCCTTAAAACCCGGCCTCTCCAGCGAAGGCTCTCGTCACACTCAGCGCGGAGGTGGGCGAGGAACAAAAATAGACAAATTAAGAAAACCTCAAAAGGCCAAAAACTGAAAATGTGAGGATTTCGGCTCTGCAAGCTCAAGGTTTGCTTTGCCTCTGTGTTGCATCAGCTCTGCTCTTCACCTGCTGCTTTTCTTGGAGCTGCACGGTGTCAGGGCAGAGACGAACCCCTGGGCGAGCTCAGGTCTGCCGGAGGTGGGCTGAACCCTGGGGGTCTCCTCGGGAGCCGGGGTGCAGGGGCTGTGCCTGCAGCCGGCGATTGGAGCCCTTGCCACAGGCAGCATAGGGAGCGATGACGATGGGTTTTGGGGTGGCAGCCTCCCCAGCCTGTGGAGCTCTCCCCATCAGCATCCAAACCCCTCATTTCCCTCCATTTGACTGTCATTAAATGAGAAACAGGCTCTTGCACAGTCCTAGCTGCTCATCACAGGTGGTTCCGAACCACTCACACAGCTGCGCACGGATGTTTTTAATGCTGGTGCGACTTGTGCTTTTAACCTTCACCCCGCCGTGAGCTTTATGTGTTTTTAGCGTGGGTTAGAGGATGCAAAGAGGGAAACTTGGGAGGCCTTTGACCCAAGGATGTGGCAAATGCAGCGGGTACCAGAGCTAAAAGGAAATGTCAGCTCCTCCCCGCACTCAGCCCCGCCAAAGGGTTTGCTTGTGGGCGCTGGAGCAGGGCCGGGGACACTCAGCGGGCAGGCCGGGCACTGCCGGAAGGCTGGTGTCCTTCTGTCCCCTCCTGCAAAGAGCCATTTCGGCCACAATGGATGCACCGGGAGGGTTTGCTCTGAGTGCGGGGGAGGTGTGGGGCAGCAAGTGCTTTCTCGGATGCTGCTCATAACGGCCAGCGGCACCTCCGTGGGACCCCCTGCCCCCGGCCCTGCTCCCAGCAGGTGCTGTCTGGGTTATGGGGATACCAGCAGCAGCTCTCCTGTAAAGCTGACATTGTGTTGTGGGCAGGTTCCCCCTTCCTGTAGGATCCTGTGCATCTCTTGGAAGAGATATGAAGACTGTGTTGGGGAAAAGATGCTCCAAGCAGGACCAGACCCTCTCAATGACACCCCACGGTGCCTTTGGGGGCAATGGAGGGGCTCAAAGCCACCTCAGCACAGCCCAGCCTGACAGATCCGCGCTGGGGTGAGGGTGGCAGGGTGCAGTCCCGGGCACATTCCCGAAGGGTGCGTCTGGCCCGCAGTCCATTAGCTGGTCATTAGGGCTATTAGCTTAATCATTGGGGTGTTTTCCTATCACCTTCTGTGACTGGGGTGTGATCAGCAGCCGGGGTCATGCAGGTCGGCTGAGTGGGGAGCAGATGCTCCATTCCACCCGTGGCAGCGTGTGCAGGGATCCGCCGCCATCCATCCTCTCCAGTTTCCATGGCTACGACAGAGTTTACTCTTCCCCGCCTTCGGCCGCCTGCACAGGCGTGATGCAAAAAAAGGTCCCTGCGTGATGCAAACAGCCCGGGGATGTGGGGCCTCCTGGTTTTCGGTAGCAACAACTGCATCCCAGGGTGTGCAAACCACAGAGCAACGGGCACTGACTGTCCTGGCAGCACTTGTGTCCCAGCCAAGCGGCACCTTTGAGGCACTCGGGAGAGCTGTGTTTTGGGTTTGGGGTGCTGCCACCCCCCTGACGGCAGCGGGGACCTGGGGAGGCAGCGAGTGATCTCCTGGGGATAAATCCAGCCGCGGAGCCGTCGGCCGCCTCTCGGTCAACGCGAGGTGACAGCGCGGAGCAGAGATCCCCGAGCAGGCGCTCGGGCTATGGCCTGTTAATGAGGGAAAACAAAACCTGAGCTTGAGGTCACCGCGTGCAATTTAAGTGGCCAAATGTGGGTCACTGGAGGCCTCTCTGGGGACACAGGGGGATGTCACAACACTGCAGGCTGTTTGTTTGCTTTCTGGCGACACAAGGAGCGGAGGGGGTAGCATATCCCAGCCGGGCAGGGGGACGTTTTGGCTTGGGGGCTCCCGGGACATGGCTGGGATGCGAGGGTGTGTGACCATTTCCAAATCCACGGGGTGTTCTGATTCACGGGGCCGGCGGGTGAAGCGGGAAGTGTTTCGGTAGCGCAGGTGTGTCTCACCCGGCCGCATTGGGCTGCGGGAGCCACCGTGCCAGGGGCTTAGTCACCACTGGGCGATCCCCCGGCCTCCCTGTGCTGCCAGCCACCCCACCGGCTGCCTGCGGACAGCACCGTCCTCCACAGCCAGTTTTCCCTCTGCTTTCCCACCTGATGGGCTGTAGGTGACTGTGGGCTCTATAGGGTCTAACAGCCCCCACACCACGGATGCCCAAAATGCTGGGCACCCCCTGTGCTCCCAGCTTGTGCTTGACCCCATGTCTGGGTTTTCCATGCTCTTCCTCGCGTTCCCACGTGTCCTGACCCCGTGCTGCATGGTTGGGGTGTGTGGTCGGGCCCCTGGTTCCCCTGTGGAAGCACGTTCAGCTCTGTGGGGAGCAGCCAGGCGGGACGGGGGCTGCAGGGACTTGTGTGTTGCTCCCTGGCACCCTCCATGGGCTCCAGTCGAAGGGAGCGGGATGGAAACATGGGTGCTTTCCGCACTGGTTCCTCCCAGAAGGTCACTGAACCAGTTTGTTGGAGGAGCAGAAGCGATCGCTATGGGGCATCGCTGCATGGTTTGGATTTTTCCCTTCTCCGTGTCACCGCAGCCAGGAGGGCAGCCCTGGTGTGGCTCTAACCACAGCTCAAAAGCTGCCGTTCCGGCACCGTGTTCTCTCCCAAAGGAGGTGGTTTAGGTTTCACCGGCCCCACCTGATGGGAATTTGAGTAGGAGCTAAAACTAGGGCTTCTGGTGCCTTCGTTATCGGCGTGATCCGCTCCGCGCGGGGAGCGGGGGAGGCCGGTGCTGTGCCGGGGGCGGCGCGAGCCCCCGGGAGCCGCTCCAGCAGCCCCCACCTCCCCGGCTGAGTCACCACCAGCGTTTGCTGCTGGTGTGACGGCAGCTGTAAGACCCAAAAAAAGCCCCGGCGCTGATGCTTTTAATGACAGGCGAATAACACAGCCCCAAAGCGGATTCATAGCGTGCATGCCTCATGCGGCTCTTAGCGGTGACTAAGGCTGTGCTGGGACGGAGCAGCAACAGCCTCCCCGCATCGCCCCAGTCCTGGCGTAATTAATTCTGCAGATACCCGTATCGGCACATTAACCCAAACTGGCCATCTTCCCGCCCGTCCCCAGCCTTGTTCCATATTTAATCTTTCATGTTCACCTGAGTCTCTAATTCAGCCAACTGCAACCCTTAGCTGAGAGCCCACAGTGCACTAACGGGGGCTGGCGCTCTGGAGCGCTGTGCACGCCAGACACACGCAAGCTTTTGTTACAGCAGGGTCACAAGTGGTTAGTTTGAGGTATCTGAAAAGCAATTTTATGGGGTTTCTTTTCCACTGGCAGCAGCTGTCCAGAGAGCTCGTGTCTGGGTGAGGCACCAACAGAACCTGCACCAGCAGAACCCCGGCATCGGCCCCAGCACCCAGCAGATGGAGGATTCAACCCGTGGTGGGAGCAGCCGCTGTCCTGCCCCTGCCGTCCCCCCCGGCTGTCACAGCATCCCGGTTAAAAATAACCCCCGCGCCAAGGCACTGAATGGGGTTCTGATTTCCCTCGGTTGCTGCGCGGGTCTGGGTGATGGGGAGAGATGCACATTGTAAATAGAACAGCATATCCATGGCAACCCCAACTTTTCATTATTGTTAATTACTCGCACGGTGCTGGAGCCGCGCATGGCGCTTCCCAGCGTGGATAAAGATAGATTCCCCCCTTTCAATGCCTCTCCAAACGACATGGAGGCGACAGCTCGCTCCTGGGAGGCTGGAGCGGGTCTGGCAGGCAGCACGGAGACATTTTGTGAGGAGTCGGAGAAGAGCCGGGATTTAAAGGAGGAGGGACCGGCAAGGCAGAGGCAGCCGGGAGCTCAGGGTGGCTTTTCTCTGCAAAAACACCTTCTCAGAGCATTGGGAAATGGTTGAGAGGGGCTGTGCAGTGTTGAGAGGGGACAGAAGCGATGGGAAGAGGGAGCGCTGGCTTCTCTTTGCTTTAAGGGTGCTCGAGAGAGCGCGGAGGGGAGGAAGAGCCGTTGGCGATTGTTGCTGAAGGGACAGGGATCTGGTGGTGTTGGCTGGAGCCCTCGTGCCGCAGAGGAACCTCCTGCAGAAATCCGGCCATTTAAACAGCTGAGCTCGGGCTGCGCCGGCACCGCTCGCTGGGGTTTGCTTGTCTGTTCCTGGGGGGTTATTTTATTGGAAGTGGTTTGAAAGCTCTTGGGTGGAGATCCCCCACGTGCCACCCCGCTGCCCCCTCAGCCCAAACCTGGCACTGGCGCAGTGGAGCTTTTGAACCCAACAGCCCGTTTCTGATGTGGCTTTTCTTGGTGCTTTGCGCAGCACAACAGCCCGTTGTGTTGTAGCCGGCAACTGAAGGTGACCAGGCTGGCAGAGGCGCTGGAGGCTGTTACCTTCCCGGCTTGGGAGATGCCCCGTGAAAGGGGAAACCCTGTGGGTTTTGTACATTGATGCTATTAGAGTGAAATAACCCAGCCCCACTTACTTACCTTGGAAAAGTCTCTTTTCTGGTTCCTCTCCTGGATCGTGTTCTCGCCTTTCCAGAGATCGTTTCTCCCCGATGTTTTCCGGATGGCCGCGTTCTTCGGCGCTGCCCGAAGCGCAGGGCTCGGGTTTGGGCAGTTCTGTGTGTGGTTCAACCAGGTCACGCTCACAGTGCTGTCTGGGTCCCTTTGGAGCGAAGGAACATCACCAGGGTGTGCTGGGGGCTGTCGCTGCTCTCGGGATGGTCACAGCGGGTACCGGTGTATCTGGCTTTTCTGCTGCTTTTTTGTACAAGTCACAGCAGAGGAGATCGAGCAAAAGGTAGTTGGGCTGTTTGTTTAGTGTTAAAAGACATTCCCAAGGATTTACAGCTTCCTCTGTCTTTTCCCTTGGCATTCCTCTTCTATACAGTCTCGATTTCTACAGACTTTAATCTTTAATGTGTAGCTTATTACTGCTGCTTTTCTTTAAATAATAACATTTCTAGGTAATTTAGTGGTCACATCCATACAGCTGTTGTCATGCATTTACCTCAGGGTGAGAAACTGATGGGTACAGATACAGGCAGGTCTGTGACCTTTACAGTCTCACTCGGAGTCCAGGAATGTGAATATAAGGTTGTTTCAAGTAATTTTGACTTTATTACAAACCAAAACACTTCACATTCAATGGCACCTCAGGTACACACAATATTTACACTTCGGGGGAAGAAAAGGGGCTTAGGTTTGGGGCTTTTTTTAAACTGGGTATCAGTACAGTTGTAGCTCAGGCTTTTCCATGAGATCCCGAACGTGAAAGCAGCCAACATCCCACCGGCTTTGGCTGTTGGGTTGCTCATAGGATGTTATTTCATTATCGTACCTTAGCAATGGAAACTGTTTGACTTTACTGTCTAGTGAACCACGTCAAGCTGCATCTGAAAAGAACCGTCTTCTTCCTTCAGTTGTATTTTCAAATACAAATGTTTTGTACTGAAATCATACGACGGATCAACTGATGTGGGGGGTGTGTGTAGTAACTTGTCACACTTTGTCATTGCTGTGTTGGTCAGCTGGGTATGTTGGTGCTGATGTGACACTGAGGGAACAAGGCCCGAGGTGCTCCGCGCTGGTGGGAGAACGTTGGGGTACCGAGCATCTTATTCACGTTCCAAAAGGCTGCTCTGGTTGGAACATCCTCCCTTTCCAACGAGCCACAGCAACGAAGCCTTACACTGAGGGATTATATGGAACTTGACAATCCCAAATCAAGTAGGAGCAGATGAAGCTTGTTGGTCTGCACAGCGCTCTCCTGCTGGGATATGTGCTAATATCACATAAAAGTAACAACTGTTGAGCAGCTTCCCTGCAATGTCCTTTCCCATCCTTTATCACAATTAAGTTAAAAAGACTGGACCACTGCAAGCTCTATTTTTATACCCTCGGGCATGTGCGTTCCTCTGAAAGCTGACACTGAGGATGGAGTACGGACAGGGAGGGGACAGCATCTGTACCCCTGTACTCACACAAAGTGTGACTCTCATTATGTGCGGCTCTTCTGTCCTTATTCTGTGTCACTGGCAGAATGAAAGTACCGTGATTCTCTTTTTAGCTACCCGAGGTGTTAGAAATGAATGCCGGTTAACATTTAAGATTAGCTTATGTGGCACATGATTCTCTCCAGCACTACACGGCAGTGTAGTTCTGACAACAGCGGTGCTAAACAGCAGAGCCAAAAGGAAACCAGACAAAGAAATGTCAGTATTCATACAATTTAACAAAGCTCCCTACTTGTTTTTACAGAAAAAAAAGCCCCAAAAGATTTGAAACAAAAGGAAACGTCCTTCATTCAACGCTGTTAAAATCTTTCAGCGCTATCAAAGTGACTTCAAAGCTTCTCCACGTCTGCCGGCGCCAGCCCCGGCGCTGGGGCGTCCTCAGGCTTTCGTGATGTACCCTTCTCTGATAAGGAAGTCATAGATTTTCCTGGTTTTGTTCACGTCGATCTTGATGAGCGCTCTCGCCTGCGCCAGTCTCAGGCCTCCTTGTTTGTTACACTCGTTCACCAAAGCAGCTTTGTATTCTAAATAGGCTCCAGGGACCAGCCTCACCATCTGACAGAGCTGGAAGACAAAAGGTGAAGTTAATAAACACCAACACTCGCCGTGCTCTTACATTGCGTGAGCCCTGCTGGGGGAGTAACATTGCGAATATTTTTCTGCAAACATTTAAAATGTATTATTTTTGTATGGAGGAGGCCTACAGTAATTGCATTGTGAGCTGTTTGGATCCACAGGTAGGGAGGGGAGGAGTTTGCTGGCTGCTGCATTCAAAAACATTCCTGAGTCAAAAAATAACCTAGGAGGATGAAAGCAAGCTCTGGGCTCACCGGAGCGTAGCTATGAGTGTGTCCTGTGTGGGCGTTGTTCTTTACAAACCGAGGGAAGTACACATGCCAAAGAGGCTTGCAACCAGCAATTCAGCATGCTGGACGAGAGCCAGGGAGGGCATCTGTCTATTAATCCCCTGCAGACTAAGTCTTTAATACCTTTCTCCAAAAGCAGCCATGCACACACGGCCGGCCGCTCCGGAAGGCTCAGGAGGTGGCGCAGGGAGGGTGACGTGTTTGGGGGTGGGTACGAGGAACGGGTTCCAGAGCCCCGTGCTCTGCTGCTGGCCCAACGCTCCGCTCGGCCCCCGGCCCAGCTGCCCGCTGCACGGCGCCGGTGTCGCTGCCCGCGAGATACTGCCTGTCCCCTTGTTAATAAGGAAATGCTTAATGATTGTTCCTCGTTGATAGGGTATTGCAGAATTCACAGGGACCCAGACTTTACGTCTCAGCTGATGAGGAAATCAGATTCCCCATATAGACTAATGTCCTAGTCCCAATTATTTATATGCTGCATGGAGCCAGAAATGCCGTGTCCCGCGGTGGATCTGGGATCTGATTTTCAGTGCTGCCGTCTCCAGTGAAGGGGAAAGAGCTTCCTCACAGAGGGAAGTGTGTGAAGTACATCCGTGTTTCGCATGCACTGAAATCTGCCTTGTGGACAATCTAAGGACAGATTATGTCTTCTATTTAAAAAAGCCCTTTTATTTCAATAGTTTTCCAGTGTTGCCTCTCACTGAATTAGGAGACTGGGCTGCCAAAGAAACTGAGCCACAAATACAGGGCAGGTGTATGCACTGCAAAGCAGAAGTGTGGAAAAAACATGAGCAATGCACCGCTCTCCCCTCCACGGTTCACATTAGTGCCAGAGTGAAAACAACCACGACTGGTGGTTGAGGTTTGGCTGTGAGACATCTATAATAAAGAAAGAGCTCTGGTATCCAGGTTCAGTGACCAGTCTAGTGAAGCCCTTGATGAAATCCTCTGCTGGTTTTAAAATCAATGTTCATTAAGAAAATATAACCCTCCTGCTCATGCCGGTCTCGCAGTGGAGGAAGAGCGGGTGTCATAGTCTGGATGTTGTAACAGCACCTTGGCGCGCTTCACCTTTCTTTACTAAATAAGCTAATTTGCTGCAGGTACGTTGTATGTAACTGGAATTAAGAAGCCAACTAGAAAACCTGAATGATTTTTGTGAGCAGGAAAGAGTAGTCGGGGCATAGAGCTGAGGTGATATTCACGGCACCTGAGACGCATGTGCGAGCGTCCCTGCGCTGCGGAGAGAACGTTTTATAGAGCTGAGCTCTTCTTTTCCTCACCTCCTTCTCCTTCTCGTTGAGTTTCTCTGTCCCTGGCAGGCCGGTGAGGTTGAGCGGCGGGGCGCTCCGTCTGCCTGCGGGCAACAGAGGAAAACAGTTCAGAACTCCCAGCAGTTTGGTGACTGTTCCTTAGGTGTGTTAGCGAAGAGGCAATTAAACCCCCGTGATATTAACCCAGTATGATCCAAGTGTTTACAGACAGGGCAGTTTAGGACTTAACACAAAAACCGCACTGGTTTGACAAAAGGTCTGATTTTGCAACCGGCATAGTTAAGCGCTGTGAGTACTCGTGCGAGGGCTCTGACGCTGTTAACGCCAGCTCACGGGCTTTTAGGAGGAACCGAAAGACAGGAGCTTTCTGTCAAGCGGGGGTGGTTAAGCTGGGCTCTATGTCCTGACTAAGCCGAGTCTCGCAGCGGGGCCGGAGGGAGTGCCCGGGTGTGCGCAGCGTGCGGGACACGCAGGACGCTGAGATGACGACTTGGTGTGATTAGCAGGGAGTTCTCTGGCATTACTGACAACTCCATGAAGCAGCGTTTGCTTTAAATGCCTTTAAATATGATGCAGATATGGTAAAGCAAATGTAGTTTGTGGATTTATTGTTGTCTGCTGTGATAAACAGTATGGAAAGAAATATCTATTGCAAGGTAGTCTCTCACTGTTGTTTCTAACTTTGCTGAACTTCAGCTGGTGCAGCTTAAACTTGCACAAGAGCTGTCTACTTGTTGGTTTGCTTTGTCTTTTCCTCCTTATAGTATTAAGATCTTCAAGAGGTCAGAACAAAGCTAAGGTTATTTATTCACATTTCGATAGTCTATCAGCCCTGCGCTGTGGGCTGCACCTTTAGCACTGTTAGAGATGGGTCTGTATCCCAGGACTGACTGCCCAAATTTGGCAAAGTGGTGAAATCTTGGGAAATCTGCAGCTCCACTTTCCCAAGTTCTGTGCTGGCTGCTGCTCCAGCCCCTGCCCCGTCCTGGTCCTGCCTCAAAATCGAGAACTAAAGTTAAGCAACGTTAATTTACCCTCTTGTATATTCAGTATGATGCAGCCTTTAATTATAGAGACACGTGGCGGTTTTTCCGCAGTATCCTTGCCTTATTCAGTATGCAGGATGTTTGCTTAATTAGCAACTACATGGTATTTTGTTTGGGTTTTGTTCAACACGGGATACTGGTTGTAAACACCGCGTGCTGTCTGGGTTCCACAGGCAAAACAGTTCATGCTCTCCTGGGCTCTTCTCCTCCACTGGCCACAGACCATCATCTGATAGTTACCTGAATTTGACGGAACCGGTACCGTGGGACTCAGGCCGGAGTCACTGAAAAGAAAGGAAATTTTCAAATTGCCTTTTTTCAAGAATAATTTGTCATTAAACTGCTTTTCCCCCAACTTCCAATAATTATACAATTCAACCTGCACAAGCCAGGCCCTGGTCTGAAGTCAACAGGATTTCTAGATATTTAGCATTCCCAGATTGAAGACCATGTCTGAAATATTCTATTTTTAAGGTGGGGGGCATGCAACACGATAAAAGTTCACTGCAGCCTACGCCGCGCGCCCCCAGCGCCCGCGGGACACCCTTCCTCTGCACCGCAGCAAAGTGCCTGTGCAGGGTGACTACACGTTAATAATGCTGCTACATCTAAAATCATCCGAAACGTTTCGAGTGTCATCTGCGCCCTCATTAATATCCATGAAGATCTCATTTCCCTCCATGACTTTATTTACAGAAGTTCCTAAAATATAAAATAGAGAGAACTGAGGTTTGGAGCCCTTACTAGTCACCTGTCTGCACTTCAATAAGCACTATTGCTGTTGGCCACAGTGAATTTTGCAGCCTGTTCCTACTGTACTAGATTGGGAACGCGGTTGTTGTTACCGCACGGAAAAGGGCGTTTTGACGCGGCTGACTACAGCGGCGTGTGTAGAACACAGTCTCGCCGTCACCGTACATGTCGGCTTGTCGGCTGAGCCACTGCTGGCAGGCGCTGCTGTCCTGGATGTACTGCAGCACTTCGGAGAGCATGGTGCGCTTCAGCCGCTCCTCGGCCCGCGTCTTCTTCAGGTGGTCGTACGTCCTGGCACCTGCGGCACACAGAGAGCACGTTCTCAGCGGCTCGGGATGCTCAGACTGGCGCTTTGCTGCCTTAGGAATGAGAAACTGGCCTCTAGCTTTGGACCAGACTCTGCTATTCTCCTTCATGACAACTACTTGGCATGGGAAGGTATTAGATTCCACCCCATTCCACCCCGCACTCCTCCCCCTATTAATTTCAGGCCAAAACCAAACAAAAAAGGCTTCCATGATCCAGCTCCAGGATGAAACAGGCCATTTCATTTATGTACAGCTCTTTGGCCTCTCTCCAGATACCACACTTGTTGATAGCAAGTGAAAGTGGCAGAGATAAAGCACTGGAGAACACCGTGCCATGACATATATACATATATATATATACATATATATATTTTAATCTTTTCCAAAGTGGTGACTAAAGCAGAGCTCAGCTAGACAGCGCGTTCTCCAAGCCGATGGCTCAAACTAGCTGTAAGAAAGCACAGCTGGACTGAAGCGTTGCTGCCAAAGCCTTGTTCAGTTAAAGAGCTTGGCAAATGCTTTTCAAAAATAAGTGTCTTCTTATTCGACATATCCCGAATGTTGTAAAATCCTCCTTCCACACCTTGATGAATGGGAATGGGTTGAATAATGCATCAGGTACTTACTACAGAAATTGGTGATTCCCGCTGCTCTGTATTCCTGCAGGCGCTTTATTTCCCTTCGCAGCTCGAATTCCACTGTTTTCCCCCAACAGTCAGCAGAAGGGAAATCCAAGAGAGAATTGTGGGTCAGTGGGGTGGCAGGGAACTGCTGTACTAGGAACGCTGCTGTTTCCTATGTGTCTATGCAGTTCAGCTACAAAGAACCACAGGCAGGGTTCACCTTTGCACAAGTCTGCATCAAATCTCAGACTCACTGTGGCATAATGCTCCTTGATGACAGATTTAAGCTATTTCATAGCATTTATGTACTGAGAAAAGTTATTTTGTCTTCATGCTTTGACAGTTCCTTTGCCATACCCCGGACAAGGCAAATAACAACAATGTAGGATTTCTGGAAGGCATTTCAATAGGTTTGAAAAACTACTCCAGCCAGGCTCCTTCTAGCATCTAATATTGTCTTTGAACTATGATTTTCATAGCTGGACCCTCCAAAATTTTTCCTTGCAGACAACTCTTTTTCTGCAGTCAGTAAGATTAAATGCCCGTGTTTCTGTTGCTCAGCTATATTTACTGCCTGTAGGTTTTATCAGCTGGCTTCCAGCCATCGCTGAGGTTTGCATTGAGCAAGTTTGCTCGTCTCGAGTTCGGCTGCTCGCTCTGCTCAGGAAATGTGTGTAATGCGGGCACTCGGTTAACCTGAGGACAACAAACCCAGGTTCCAGCACTAGCACTCGCATGTGGGACTCGTGATTCTGCAGGGTCATATGTTTGGTATTTCACACAGGGTGTCCTGAAAATACAGTTGCAACTGTTTAAATGCTTTGTTCCTTCTAATGAGCAACAATTTTCCCAGTTTAAGTCACAGAATTAGGCAGGATGTAATGACTCGTACTGGAATTTGACTAAATGCATGCTATGATTATGCACAAAGACTCGAGGTGAGTTGGTGATGGAACAATGCCTCTCCCTTTAAGGTAAGGGACATAACGACAGCTGTACCCTATAATTATGTACACACAGAATAGTTTAACATGCATCTTTTAAAGAATTCACAATTTGCTGCCAGCTCCTGGTCTCTCAATACAGACATAAATTTTAGGGAGTTTGTTCCTTCAGTATATAGAGTCCCAGTAAATGAATAGTGGTCTTTCGATAGGAAAACACTGCTTGTAACTCATGACCAGAATATTCGGTCAACTGAGAAATCAAACAAAGAACTTGGACACAGTTTAGTGGAAAAAACCCACTTGCTGCTCATTTAATGTATCAAACCACAAATGCATTTGTTTTTCTGAGGCGGTTACATGGGGGAGGAGGAGGAAAAGCAACGTCCTGCCCTCCAGGAGCACTATGTATTTAGAGCAGCTTGTAGATGATGCAACCCCTCAGTATGCCCATTGAAGAACATTTATGCTAAAACCCTCAAAATACTTACATGCGTGGCTTTCAATGAACTTATCGTGCTCTACTGGTCCGAGAATTCGTGCAAATCGTCGCATTGTTTCATAAAGGTCCTGAACCTCCTTTGGATAGCGCCTTTCCAAAACTGGAGGGGAGAAAAAGCGCCACAGCTCATCATGGCTGGGAGAAGAAACCAACTCAGTGGCACCCGAAGTGGCTGCCAGCGAGCTGCCCAAAGAGCCACATTGGGTACATTGCTGGGCCGTTTTGGTGTCACAGCTACAAATTGCTGAGTGAAAAGCAACAAAATTATACAGCCCTTACAATTCTAAAATCATAAAGGATGAGATTGAAGTGTTTGAAGCATTTCCTAGAACAGTGAGATGCACTTTAAAAGCCTAGATTTTACCTTCACCCCTCTCCCTGCTCAGTGCAGCCCAAAATGCTTCTGAAGAGCAATTTTGAGGCAAAACACCTAAACCGCTGAGCTGGGGGCACTTGGAGGCAGCTGGGGAGAGTCGGGCAGGATATCTGATGGAATTCGGAGCACATGAGCAGGGTCTGGGATGAACAAACCACCCCAGCGCTCTGGGAACAGCGCACGGGACGTTTTGAATCCTGAGTAGAAGCTGCTTCAAAGTTAAGCAATCACACCTGATACTCACTCTGAAACTTTCTGAGGTTGATTAGGCCATGATCTCTTATAATTCTGTAATCGAGAGCAAAATGGTATTAATGAAAAGGCGTTAACTCGTGTATTACCACATAAACACAAAGGCTTGATTTGGACCATGAGAGGCGAACTGGGAATTTCCCCACTGGCAGCGGGATGAAGGAATTTTTCCACGACAGAGCTTAGATTTTAAAAAGAGGCAGATGATTTAGGTAACTCATACGTTTGAAATGCTCCCGACAGGGCGAGGGAAATGAGCGCAGTTAAAAGGCAGGTGAGATGTTTGCAGGTGCATGACAAACATGTTTGTCACAGGTCTCGGCAGATGCCATGTGGTCATTGCTACCTGGTGATTCCATAAACGCCCAACTTTTGCAAATGACAAGAGATAACACAAAGTCAGGCTCAGGAAGGTCAGGTTGGAATTTGCTCTATAAAATGCATTACGTTTTCTTTAGCATGTACAGAAGAACAGTCCTGTCCCATATAGAGAAGCCCGTCATGGGAATCTCATAGCAGGAGGTCTCTGTGCGTGGAAACTGGCTGGAAGGTGCCACAGGAAATCAATTCTCTTTAGTATTAGGAAAACAATGGGGAACAAAACACGGTCATGAAGCAAAGGAGCAAAGTTATTGCTTGAAAACTCACTTTTTTCTTCTCTGTCTTTCCTTTAACCTGGAATGATAGATATCTACAACTGCAATCTTCAGAGCTGCAAAATAAAGAGATTACAGAATACATAAGTAAGCACTATATTAGGCTAATTTTCAAGCCTTTATGTTCACGGAAGGCTGAAATGGTCGCTCTGCTTTGCTGTTTTAAAATCTGATGGCAATTTTAGAGGGACATAAGTCACTCGAGGTTCATGTCCTGCAGACCGCACACGCTGCCTGTTGAAGCTCTTTTCCTAACTCTTCCAAATACAATAGTACCTGTAGATATGAACCCAGGTAGATCCTCAGAACTCTCTTCCTCTTCCCTCTTGGACTGTTTTACTATTAGCACTTATTTGTTCCTTCATACACGCAATAGTTAAGCATTCCTTCTCTCAAAAAGCAAATTGATCAGATTTAAGGATCTGATGCTTCTTTGCACAGACCGCGGGACTCCAAAACCCAGGGGCAGTTCTGAACTGTGCAGACTCAAAGCAGCCCTTGCTACAGTTGGTAAAAACATCTGCAAGATTTTAGCTTGTTAACTTCTAAACTTATCTGTCTGCCAGGAGAACAAAGGGAATAGTTCATGGCAATGTGAAGAAGCGCAGGAAAAAGCCATGCTCATTAGAAATCATATCCTTTTCAAAATCAAATCTGTCTGCAGTCTGGCTGATCCACTCCGAGATCCTTCAGCTGCTTTTTCCTGCCACCATTAGGTTAATAAACTTTTTTGGTAAATTCTTGAAAGATAAGGAGACACCCATCACCTTCCCTTCCCTCGTTCTGTTAAATAATGCAAAAATTCTAGGTTGTTAAGTAAGCGATGAGGTGGCTGATTTCTTGGTTGGCTTTTTTTGCCTTTACATTAATAATTTCTATATGCGCTCCAAAGGAAGAGGCTTGAGACTTGACGGGGGTTTCCAGTCTGCAGAGCCAACGCGCAGCTCCTTGGAACCAAGGGACAGCAGGGCTGGCCCCAGGGGACACATCAGCACCCACAACCTCTCCCTGCACTCGCAGCGAAAGAGCAAAGCCCATACTGGCGGTTTATTGATTGCACTCCCCAATAAATAATTAATAACGCAATTAAGTAAGCAATGTGGTTATGTGTCTATTTTAAAATACGTATTTCTATGTAAACACCAGGAAAGCCTGAGCCCTGGGGAACTCAGCCCTGCACTCCTGGGCAATCACATTCCTATCAGCCGCACAGAGGCTGCGGGTGAGCTCAGGAGCCAACGGGTGCCACTTACACTCACCAAAACCCTTCAATGTATACAAAACTGACGACCTATGAAGATAGGAGGGGTGGCACAACATTCTCCTTCTTTTTGTGAGTTTCTTGCAAAACCAGAGTGTTCAAGAATCATCTTCATAAAGAGCTATTTACATTTCCTAATTGAAGAATGAGCACAGGGCGCAAATTTTCCTTCTTGCCTAAGCGTGGGGACAAGAAATTGGGAGACGCAGCAAGTGAAACATGAATGAAGTACATTACTAAGTGTTGCAGTCTGTGCCAATTTGTGGAAAATATTTGTATATTTTTAAACCCTCTGCAAGCTAAGCTAACGTGTTATTTTCTGGGGTTTGCGTGGGCAGAACTTAATAAGTACATGCAGAAATTGCATTGGAAAACCTCTATAAATATCACAAGTAATTATGCACCTATAACCATTGCATTTTGATGCTCTCACCTGAGCGCACAATATTCTGAAAGAAATTATGATCAACTGTGGATGGGAAGGAAAATTCAAGAGAAAAAATGAAGGGAAAAAATGGAGCTTCTGCTAACAGCAGAATTAGTATTTGCTGCCACATGCACTTTGGGGGGAGCTTTTGTTTTTAATAGACATATTCACACAGGAACAGCCGATTACAAAATCTGGAATGCATGAATAACTCAGGCTACTATACTGTTACGTGCTGCATTGAAATGAGAAGAGAGATGCTGTACGAATGAGAATGATTTGCTTGTGCTTCTCCCCATGGACTGTGCTCGGGAGGCGGTTGTTTGTCCTGGTAACTCGGGCTAATCCAGGCTGGCGCTGTGTTCCAAGCGTCCACGTTGGGAAATGATAAGGTTATTTGAGTAGCTCCGAAGGATCCAGCGATAGGCAGAAATTCAAGGCTTCTTTCTTCATTCCAAACAAATCAAAATATTTGGGTTTCTCAAGCTTGTGTCCAAAACAGTTTCCTTGCTTTTCATTCCTCTTCAGCATCACTTGGTCTGCAAAAACTTTTTTGAAGGCTAATGAGTGCGACCTTTGTTTCACGCTAGCTAACCTCTGCTTGGCGTGCAGAGCACAAATAATGGGAAGAATGCAAACTAATCAAAGTAAACAGGCTGTGAATGCGTGTGTGCCGTGGTCGGGACAAACCTCGGGGCTCCAGCCCAAATCCGCCCTCCCCAGGGGAAAGCAGGACCCTGGGCAAAGAGCTTCGGAGCGTGGTAGGAACCTCCGCAGCACAGCACACACCGGGGGTATTGAGAGAGACAGCGACTGCCTTGTATCCTATAAAATGAAAGGTCACTTCTGTGCAGCCCGAGTCACAGCCTATTGCCATGCACTCCCAAGCTTGTGGTTTCCCCAATGACTTCCCAGTGTTAGAAGTAAAACTCATTTACATGAGAAAGGGGAGAAAAAGGCAGGAAAAGGAGGAATTGCTAAGGTTGTAATTCAGTCTGATGAAAACTTGTAATTCATGAAATATTCAGGCACTCTGGGCTGAATTAGATGTGTAACTAGTTGCTTCTTTTGATCTCTCCATTATGTTTTTGTTTAACTGCAATATATATCTGCGTGCACATATTATATTCGCAAGTACTGAATAAAAGTTAACAGGTCGGTAAGTAAATTGAAATACGAGCAATTTCATACAATTTTTAGCATCTCGCTAGTACCGAGGAGGGACGGAACAAAGCCCGTGGCCGCCTGTGCGGCGGGGGAGCAGGCGCGGGCTCCTGTGTTCCGCACAAGAGCTGCCGGGGGGTCTTCCCCTTTGGGTTAAACTGCATTCTTCTTTCTTGTGGAAATACTGAGAACTTGTTTAGAGTGACACAGGACAATATAACGGGAAAAGTAATCGTATGAGGAAACACAGCTCGAGTAGGTTCGATGTAGAACGTTTTATGGAATGATTTTTACAAAACGTTAAGAAAAGCAGAAGAGTGTAGAGGAAAGGGAGGAAGGAGGATTCCGTTCCAATGAAAGCATCAAATACAAGCAATGCAGACATTGCAGAATGGACCTGTAACTTATGGAACAAAGAAAGAGAGAGACCACAGAAATTACTCTGGTCGATGTGTTCTCAGGGTCTGGCTTGAGCATCTTTCAGTAAATTGAATGTAAAAGTAGTTTTCAAAAATTAATCTCGAACCCAGTGAGGTTTGATGTGCATCAGGAAAACAAACTGAGGAATTTTTCACAAACCTGATACTTAATCTATGCTGCAAGACCCCATTTGGGCTTCTCTAGGCTATACAATGTGTTAAACCCCTGTTTTACATCTTCACCTGTTATTAAAAAGAAGAGTTTGCTGTTTGGCCAGCACGAGCGTGTCTGAGCAGGTGTGGACGGCAGCACCAGGGCGGCTTTTCGAGGCCGTTTCTGTAAGATCCAGGGTAAGGTGGCCAGTGGGCAGGGCTGGGGGAGAGGGACATTGGAACTGCTGCCTGGAGTCATGGGACAGGGACCTGGGGGACCCGGAGGACCTGGAGGACCTGGGGGACCTGGAGGACCTGGGGCACCTGGAGGACCTGGAGGACCTGGGGGACCTGGAGGACCTGGAGGGCCTGGGAGGACTTGGAGGACCCGGGGGACCTGGAGGGCCTGGGAGGACCTGGGGCACCCGGAGGACCTGGGCCTGCAGCACCTCCCAACCTCCTCTGCCCACTGACTAGAGACACATCAAGGTTTCTTAAAACACCCAAATCCCCATCCCTGGCTTCCGAGCCAAATGTTGAGCCATTTCCTACAGCACGCAACCCTACAATTAGGTTGCACAATATTCTCAAGCGATCAAGCCAAGTCAGCATCTGAGATCTCTGAAACTGCAGGACAGGGAGGATGCGGCTCCTTCCTTTTTTGTAGTAACTCAGAGAAGGGAAAGGTCCAATTCCAAAGTTTTTCTAGAAGATCATTCTTTCTCCCCAAGATGGCCTCATGCAAAAGAAAAGCAGCTGGCTAGACCCTGGGACTTCGTTTTTTGAGAGACGTTCTCTCTCACGTGGGCAGATCTGGGGCAGCTGTGGGAATGAAGCCGCCAGAGTCCCTGAGCTAAGAGATGGAAAATGTAGTTGGTCACGCTGCATAACCCCTGCCAAACAGTTTTCACAGGGCAAATGCCTGACATCCTGTACTAAATACTGAAGACAACTAAAGAATGGACTAGAGGACATCCAATGAAATTATCAGGCAAAAGAGCTGACAGACAGAAGGAAGTATTTTTTCACACAACACATAATTAAATTGTAGGATTCCTAACTCAATTGTGGAACTCAGTGCTACAGGATGTTATGGGGGCAATAGTACAAATAAATATAGTTCTAACAGTAGTTAGATAAGTTCATGGAGGGCAGGTCCTTCGGTCAAAATGGTCTGAACACAACCTATGGTTCAATAAATCTCTGAACGTGTCACTGCAGGAAATGGGGAAGATATGCCAGGAAAAGTATTGCCTGTATTCGCCTTTTCTCACCTTCTCGTGTGCCCGCTGTGGGTACTAACAGGACACCGAGCTGCACGGAGCAGAGGGTCTGGTCCCGCTTGGCTTTATGCTCTTCTGAAAGGAGCAGGAAAGCTGATTTTTCCATTCAGATTGACAACTTAAACAGGAGGCTGGTAGGAGATTTCTCAAATGGCTGAACTGTGCAGTGGGAGACACTAACGAAAAGGAACAGTAGCGAGATGGCATGATGAATCTGTGGAGTGTCCACAAGTCAGTCTCCCTTTCAATAAATGTTAAAAGAGAGACTGACATATGATTCTCATAACCTCTTTTGAGCCAAGGGAGATTGCATTCCTTAAAACTCTGTGTACTGCTAAATCTCAGACTGATTTTTTAAGTTTGGAAGGACTGTCTGTACGTAACAGGATTTGTCTGTTGCCAAGGGATGCTAAGGCTTTAGCTTAGAACTGCCTGATATAGACGGGAGAATTCTGAAGCATAAACACAGGACTTTAAACACCATATGTACTCATAAATGTGGGGAAAAGTATGGATTAAAACTTCATTTTAATAATTCCTGTTCTTTGGTATTATTAAGGCAGCAATGTTCAGAAACGCAGTAGCAGCAATTGGACTCATACAAACCCCCTCTCTTTTCTCAAGAAAAATGACAGTTGTCACATACAGGTAATGCTCAGTGTGCACGTTTAACACATGAAAACACAACCTCAGGAGCAGAACAGTTTCAATGTGTTGCATGAAGTGTTCACCTATAAACCCCCTTGCTGCCTCTGTCAATGCCTGTCCTGATATCAGATTTCCTGAACTAACAGAGCTTAGAGTGACAGATCTTCTAAGAAACTAGACATAGCAAAGGAAAGGGTGTTAGCAAAGAGAGGAAAGCGTTCCTCTTCTTGAATCAGAATGAAATTTGTGCTTTGCTGTGATTCTCACAAACATTATGTAGATGGAAAGAATCTCTCTCAGCTGGGGGACTTTCAGAAGCAATATCGAGCCGTTGATCTGTTCTTCAATAGGCCTATAGGTCCGTTTATTCAGTCACTGAAGTGCTGCTGCCCTGTTTCCAGACAAATTACTACCTTAGATAATTTGCTTCTACTTAGCTAAACTTCCTCCATGGTTTATAGTGGATAAAAGATCACTTGTGTCTTTCCTAAAGAGATGCCTGCTACTTGAGGGGACTATTTGATTTCAGTCATGTTCAACCAGACAACTGGCTACCTTTCAGTAGACAGCGAAGTGCATTATTCTATATATATAAGTACTGTTTGTACACCCCTTGATTAAGAGCTTTTAAAAGAGATTTGAAAGCGAGGACCACAGAAATGCCAGTATTTAAACACCAGCATGAAGAAGTGAGATCATTGAAAATGTATGTCACTTTTTAAAAAGTGCGTAGAGAAAAAAAGACCAAATGAAATGCTGTGTAGGCAACATGAAACATTGGGTTTGGACAATATAAGAAAATACGGGACTTACCGTGCAAAATGTCTGAATCATCTTCTACAAAATCAATATCTCTCAAATCCCATTCAGCGTAGTTGTCAAACTCCTGTTCAGAGGTGATTAATAAGTTGTCACTAACTAGCACTGAAAAAATTGTATGAAGTTTCAGTACGTATAGAGGCACAGAAAACAGAGATATTTACTCTTTCACAGGCGCACAAAGCTCCATCCCAGGGGAGTTTTAACTAGGGAATGTATAATGTGCATCCCCACTGCTGGAACACGAACAAGGGGCTGTGACAGGCCCATGCAAATTAATCAGGTAAACGCCACGGATCCCCCACTGTGGTGGAAACTCTGCTCAAATGTACCAAAACAACAAACTCCTATATGGCTGATTTCATCACTTCATGTACAGGAGCTTGTTCTGCAACAGAAATCAGAGCTCTGGGCCTGCAGCTAAAAGTACTGAAAACAATGCAGGTCCTGGAAATGATCTTTGGATCAGGCTCGTCTGTGCTTCTCTACGGCAAAGCACAAAGGCAAACCCAAACCCTTCTGTTAAGCGACTTCACATCATCACTCTGTTTGCATTAAAGCCATTCGTTACCGGACGTTTGGCGGCAGCACCGTGCGGCACAGCCCCGGACTGCTGGCCTGCAGCGCCACCTCTGCAACTAAACCCTTGGCTTAATCACTCTGCCCTGTCCTTTCTTCTGGTGTTTGCTGCACAAAGAGCAAAAACCTCCAGGCAAAAACAAGTGTGTGTTTGCTGATCGTGTGCTCGGGAGCAAATTGAAAATAACGGGAGAAGAGGGAGTCTTACCTCCACAAAGTCGGCTCGCGCTGGCATGTACCCAGCCATGTCCCTGGAGAGCAAGGAATCAAAAGTAGGCCGTGGGGGATCGTCAGCAGCTAAAAAACATACAGGTTTTTGTTTGCGTAGGGCTTGGGGCCTTTTTTAACACAAAACAATCTATAAATAGGTGTTTCTTTTGCAGGAAAAGTGGGAATACTTAGTTGAAGAAAAACACCCTGATTGGGCTTTTATTCCACTTTATATTAAGAGAAAAACTAGTTAATCCAGAGGAAAATGCGGTGATCTGAGATCTTCATAGTATTCTCAAATGTCACACACAGAAATTCAAGGTAATAAACAGGTTATGAAATGCGAACTCTACACTTCAGAGCTCAGCATCCCCCGGTGACCCTCTGCAGGCCGCTCGGTCTCAGCGTGCAGGTTCTTTTAATTAATAGCAACAGGGGTGTTGAATGTGCGTCTTCTGGGTGCCGTTTACAGAGAGCTGCAATTAAAGCTACACAACTCCGGATTTTTACAGCGCATCCCAACTGAGGAGCTCAGTGTTTTACAGACAATAATGGAGCGAGGCTCACAACACGCTTGTGAAGGAGCTGAGCGTTTTCAGTCCCACGCTGCAGGTAAAATAAGCCCAGGCACAGAGAATTTGTCTTGGCTCCGGTCACATAAAAAGATCAGTGCCAGCCAGGGGCACAACCAAAATTGTCCAGTTCCTACTGCTATAGCTCTAACCACTTTATTGTGAAATTTAAGCCTCCAGATATCAAGCAATCTTTTTACCCACCCATTCTGGGGAGCTTTCTAACGGAACAGCTGCGAGACCGGGGGAGTTCTAGGTGTTAAATTTAAGGAAAACTGAAAATTTGTTCAATCGCTGAGATTTAACACACACTTTTAAAAAGGCAGTTTTAAAGAGAGAGAAGTGAAATCAGCATAGTTTAAAGGCAGCGATTTAACGACAAATCCCGTCAGCAGTTAGGCCTGCTGCAAAGCGCATCGTCAGACGCAATGTTTGCGGATTAGAACCCCTTCTCTGTTAATGCTGCTCTGCAGGGTCTGGACAAGGAAAGTAACAGCCCAGCACCAGGGTAAGAGCTCACATTGGTTTTTACCATGAAGGACGTGCTGTTATACCGTGCCGCCCACGAAGCAGCACTGAGGTAGCTTGTCCTTTAGATAAATATGTGCATACAGGCTTTTGCTGTGGTGATTTCTGTGAGTGGCCACTTCCACCGGCTGTGCAGGAGCTTTGCGTTTGAGAACCTGATGTCTGTGTCAGACCCCCCTGTTCCCTCCCTTTTCCCATAGAATGGGCATTGCGGTCTATTTGGTACATGAATGATTTGGTACAGCGTGAAGAAAACCCAACTACTACCACTACTCAAGTTAGGCATGAGAACGAGCTCTCCCTTAGGGAAGAAAAGCAAAGCCCATGTGCAGTGCCTGCCCTTCTCCAAAGGCTGCTCGTTCCAGCTTTGGGAGAGCGGAGGTGTTGTGGGGAAGCCCCTGTGTGTGAGGGGCCGGGGATACTCACGGTGGAAGGGAATGGCCGTTTCGTTGTGCTGCGCCTCCTCCGCCTGCTTCAGGTTCAGTAACGTCGACGCAAACAAGGGATTGTTGATGAAGTGTTTCATATAATGTTTCTCACACTCCTCCTTGGATTTTGTGCACATCTGGTTGGCTACATCCTGCCTGAAGTGGGGAGAGGGGGAGGCTTAATAGGAAGAACACAGAAATGTTGAGGGTTTCTTGCTTCCTCTGGTGTGAAAAGATCATTCTGGACAAGAAGCTGATTACATTGTGTGCAATGATGTCTGAATTCATGTTTTGTGTGCTAACACTGAGCCAGTACTTACATATTTGATACAGGGCACTGTGCTGGGGAGCGTGTGTAATGCAATTCACTGTCCTTACAGGAGAAACCGCCTGGCTGAGGGAATGTATCAAATCTTCCGGGTGTTTGAAAATTTAGTGTTGTTACTTGAGAGTTTTTTATATATTTTACTAACACCAGGTAACGGTAAACTCTAAGACAGCAATTGCACTCTGCTTCTCAAGTTTCTCTTGTGATTTTAACTGGATAGTGGTTTCCCACAATAAGTCATTGTACATTCAGTGTGCACTGATGTATTCAACAGTAGGATCCCGTGAAATGAAAAAGCACCCATTGCTCACTGAGGTTGTTTGAACCGCTGAATTCTCACCAGTTTCCAAAGCCACAGTCCATCACAGCTTCCAGGAGAGCCATTTCCTCTTGAGCCGTCCAGTTAGGGTCCAAGACAGGGAAATCGGAAGTCTAGAGGAGGAAAAAGCAAGTCAAACTGCTGTGATCCTCTGTTATAAATCACCACATGAAGAGCAAAGAAGTTCCAAACCACAGGGCAACGGAGAATGTAAAACTGGTGGTTTTAAACTTCTGCTGTGTCCCATGAATCCTGACCAAATAATTGTCAAATTATTTAGGGCACTGGGTCATCAACTACAGTACAAACTAGTTTGTCACTAGAGATGTCCTGAACATACTGTTCCATGTTCTATCTACCAGCTGTAATTCAACCACATTATGCTATGAAACACCACAAAAATTACTGAAGGCTTTCAAAATGATTAATTTTGGGGAAGCAAAGTAAGAATAGAGAAACAGAAGTTGATTCAAATGGTTAAGGACCCGGAAGTCTAGTGAGATGCATTGTGCTATAAGAAAATGTACCTTTAAATGGCTCCACTATTCCATTATGTTCCAGCAGGACATTTTCCTTGGCTCGCAAGGAAGACTTTTCATAACAGTTCTAAACCTCTGAATCAAACCACTGTATCACTTAACTCTTCAAAGTCGTATTAGTAAGGAAGGGTCTAACTCCTGGAAAGTTGTGAAGGCCCAGGATTGAGTAGGTGTTACCTAATAGGAATATTTACCATTATCTCATACGTATGATCACTTTGATGCTTCTTGTATTCAAATCCTCGTGTGAAACACTGTAGAACACAAGATGAGTATGATGTTAGTCTCTTACTTCTGCCTTGAAAACATTTTATCTGTTCCCATTTTCCCTTCTATTCAAAAAACTGACCACCTGATATGCCGAAAAAGATGATATTATTTCTTGATATCATCCTAGAAAAAACATAAAATGGTATACAAGTCTGTGTTTAAATTGTGTTGAATCTGTCTTTGTATCTTACTTGTCTTTTGCATCGAGACATAACTCCTGTGCATGGACATGCTTTTTTGCTAAGTGTTCACGGCACAGTCCTGCGGGTGAAAGCAGCCGGGTGGTGTTTCGAAGTGGATCATTCCAGAAGAGAGCACAGTGCATTTCTTAAGCACTGAAAACACAGTTTCCCCTCAGTCTTGGTTTTCTGTTTGAAAAGCACCAGCATGGTTTCAGCTCTTTTCAACAGGTAAATGTCTCGGTTTTTAAGTACAACTAAATGAGCAAAAATATACCCAACATACAAAAAATACTCTTGTGTATTTTGTACATGTTTGAGCACATAGCTAAGATCCTTCTTCAGTTTTAGAGGTTGTTGCCATTTTTAATCATAAGTAATGCAAACTTATTTATTTGATAATTAAAACTAGCAGTACTTTCTGTGGTTATCAGACCACACACATATTTATTAAAGAACTCTATCCAGTCACAAACAATTATTTTCAATACTGCAAACTTTCCCCAAATTTTCTTTTCCATTTGGGAAGAAAAAACCGCAACATGTGGGGACAGGGAAAGGGTGTTTCCTGATGGCTTTTCTTTCTCGTGGCTTGAAAAATGACAGAAACGATCCCTTTTCAGACAGGCAGCGGCATGCTCCGTTACACAGGCCGGCTGCGTGTCTTTCCGCAGCTTTGGCTGCCTCCACAAACATCTCCTTCAGCTGCTCGGTTCTTCAGCCTCCAGTGTTTTCTTTGTCATTTCCCTGTCCCTGAGCAAATAAGTGTGTCAATACGAGTTTACAGAGACCGGTTATTAATGTGTTTATGGAACAGCTTGGCACCGGACAGCCCTTTGATGACTCTCCCAAAGAAACGGCCTTTCCTTTCATCCTCGCACTCACCTGCAGGCACAGGAGGAAGGGGGGCGGCCCACACTCGGCGCACTTCACGTAGGGCTCTGTCAGGTACGAAGAGCAACCTCGGCACGGAGGTTTATCGAAAGGGTCGTCTGTGAAGCCAAAAGCACAACTCACGCAACGCAAACAAAGCACTGGTTTTGCAATTGCCTAAATTCATTTGTGCCAACTAATTTTAAGCGAACTCCGTTATATGCAACCTCTTTCCTACTGCAGCTTCTCCCAGCATCTGTTAGAAGTTCCTTGTTCAGCTGGAGCTGCAGGAGGGATGCTGGCACTGCGTCCTTGCTAGACCTGATAAGCTGAGAGCTAAATCTAAACCTGTGCAACGGAGTCAAAGGAAAACCTCTGCAGCAGCCCCCCGGTACAACTCGGCAGCGGCGCCGGGAGCTGCGCTAGCTGGACGGTTTGATCCAGTGCCTGCGCTCGTCCTCTGCATCAAGCACCAGACCCAAGACTTTATTTGCGGAGGACACTGCCCAGACAGCTGCAGCCTCCCGCCCATCTGCCTCAGTCTGTGTTGTAAAGCACATCGCTGCGGTTGCAAAGGCACCAACAGAATTGTTCTGTAACGCGTCCAAACCCCTCAGACTCTGCTCACGTTGCTGAACGAGGAATGAAACACAGCTCTGCAATTTCTTCTTATTTTGTTCATTGCACAGTAGTCAAAATAAATAGACTGTCAAGTTATAAGCCAATTTTTTTCCAAGACAATGGATTTGAACTAGCCCAAATATAACAAGTAGATAGAAAAAAAGATCCACATTCCCACTGAATCATTCATCTACCTGTGCTCTTGAGAATCTGACCATAGAAGCAACGCAGTGGACCAAATATTGCTGTTTTTCTGTCTCTCTGCCCCAGGTGGCTGCTAATGTCTTTAATCAACAGCAAACACTTTAGAACGTCATGTTATGGTACTTACTGCTGAAGGAGGCCAGGCGCTCCATTCCTCTCCCTCGGCGGTGTTCTTGCTGCTCTGAGTAAAACCCGTCTTGCCTAGCAGCCCGCAGCACAAGCCTTGCCCCAGGCACTGTGTCCGAAGGGTATTTTCTCCCTGCAGATGTTTCTTGCACAGCTCTTGCAGACGAGATCCTCCCAGCGCGTCCTGAGCAGAGGAGCAAAGGGCTGTCAGCAGACTTTGTAACAGGGACTGCTTGAGATGGCTCAGTCTGTTTTCTGTGTATGAGAAGAAATCAAATGTGGAGAGATGTGATACAGCGTATGAAAAGGTGTGAAGCGATGGGGGTATAAGCTGGTCCTGAACTGAGGCTTTCAGTGGACTGGATGTGTTAAGCAGAGTTATGAACAGCTGTTGTGCAAGAAAGTGTTTCGCAGCTGCAAGAAGCGCTGGGAAGAGCACAGACAGGTTAGGGGTGGCATGGACAGGGCAGTGCAAAGATCAACTCCATTTTCAGTGTTGACTGTGTGGCAGCTCCAATGCCCAGGCCTGTTCAGCAGCACCTGTTCAGTGAGGTCCTACACTGCTGTCCACCATCAGGGCACTGAGCTGCTCTCCACTGTGGGATCTCTAACAAGTCTCACTTTTACAAGGTATTTTTGCTAGGAATGGCTCGGGCTTATTGAAATTCATGTTTCACCTTCCAGCCTCTTCTCCTCCGTGCGCCACGGTCACGGTCCTGTGCCAGTGACAGCCCGAAGCTGCGAGGCCCCGCCAAGCCGACAGCAGCTTCTTCCCCCCTGCCTGCAGATCCTGCACCTCTGCTTGGGTCCTCAGAGAACGCAGAGCAGCTTCCAGGCTGGACTTTCCACCCCACGGCTGTACGTGTGACACCACACAGCCCCCAGTGACATGGGTGACAGTGACACCACACAGCCCCCGGCACTTGCACTGCAGACCACTGGAGCCCCATCTAGCAGGCTGCTTGAACCCGGGTGCGGTGCCAGCACCAGGCACAGCAGCACCGGCCATTCCTGCAACAGCCCCGTGCACTCACTCCCCTAAATCCCACTCCCAAAACCCCACACCCTGTGGGGGCTACGGTGGGTCTGTGGATTCCCTGATGGAGGGTATGGGAACAGAGACTGACCTTGAAGATATTCAGGTGTACCCATAAGAAAGAAGGGAGTTAAAGAGTATCCGGAGATATTAAGGTTTACCCGTGAGAAAGGAGTTAAAGAGTATCCAGAGATATTTGACTATAGCAAAATTAGCCAATGATGCGTTACCACTGCAGCCTGTAACCAATTGCAAAGACACATGAGCTGGTAGAGACTATATAAAAGAGCGTTTGTGGCAATAAATAGAGACTGCTGTTTGTACATAAGAAGAACTTTGTCCATGTCGTTTGTGGCGGACCCTTCTCCCCATCACCGCCAGGCGGCGCCCTCCGCCGCGCCCGGCCCCGCCCCCAGCGAGGCCCCGCCCCCAGCGAGCCCCCGCCCCCAGCGAGCGCGGAACGCGAGGCGGCTGTGGGACGCGCGCGCTCCCGGCAGCCCGCTCCCTCCCTCTCCCCGCTCCACCGGCCGCCTGAACGCCGCCCTTCCCGCTTCCCCCGCCCCGGATCGGCTCATCCCCGGCGCGGTACGGTCCCGACTTCCCCCTCGCCCCTCATAGGCCGGCCGCGCCCCCGCCGCCTCTCACCTCACGCCGGGGAGGCGGGCAGGCCCCGCGTGCCGCGGCCGCGCCCCGCCGTGCGCGTGCGCCGCTGCGTGCGCGCCCCCGCGCCCGCCCCGCCCCGCCCCTCGCGGCCGCTCGCTGAGGGGAGCTCGGCGGCAGCGCGGGGTTCCCGGGGGCTCTCGGCCCGGCGGGCGGGCTGGCCCCGGCTCCCGCCCGCCCCTCGGCTGACGGGAGCGGCGGGTGTCTGTCTGTCCGTCCGCGCCTGCACGGTGCGTCACGGAGAGGCCGTGTCGGTCTCGGCTCTCCCTCTGGTACAGCGCTGTGCTGCACTGCAGGTACACCAGGGAGGAATGGGAACTCCTTCCCGTAGCAGTTAGATCAGCTTTCAGGTGGTTCCTGCCAATGAAACCGTATTTTCAGGTTCATTCTTTAAGTTTCTGACGTAGTGAAGTCAAATCTTGGCTTTCATTTGAGAAAGGGCTCTCCAAATCCTTCCATGTCTCCCTGCAGGCGCTGGCAGTCTGGATGTGAGGAAGAAATTGTTGCCTCTGAGGGTGGTGAGAGCCTGGCCCAGGTTCCCAGAGAGGTGGTGGATGAACCATCCCTGGAGACATCCCAGGCCAGGCTGGACGGGGCTCTGAGCAACCTGAGCTGGTGAAGATGTCCCTGTCTATGGCAGGGGGCACTGGGGAGCTGGGAAGGTCCCTCCAACCCAAACCATTGTGTGACTCCGGCCTTCCCGTGGGTGTCTCCCATGTACCCTGGATGTTCTAGTGAACTAGAACATGTGTGCTTGGGCTTGTTGAGAACATCCAGTCAGAGGGATTTCAATAGGGCTTAACAAGTCTTGCGTCGCCTAAAACCCTAGAGGTCAGAAATGATTTAGCTAGTTACTTTGTACAAAATAGTAGTTTTTGTATTAGATGGTCTGCACAGCCAACCTGGCACAGTGCAATACACACCTCAGGGTGTCTCTTGTCACCTCTGCAGTAGCCTTGTGTGCTATAATGTGCTCCTGTGGGAACATGGTACAAAATGTGGTTTAACACAGATGTTAAGTAGATACTGTGTATGTTTATGGTGCCCTGGTGCTGGCAAATGTAACTGGTATTTCATGGGTTTCAAATACTTGCATTTACTTGGGTGTTCTTCTTGCAGTAAACTCGACCCGCCTGGAACACCTCACATGGCAGGGCTGTGTCTGCCCCATGTCGCTCAGTGACCTCACACCTCTTCCACAAAAACCTCCTGCCATCACTGCTTCTGTGCAACATTTTTGATGCTGTTGTGAGATACTAATTTTGTGTGAAAGTCTGGTGCATGATATTGATTGAGAAGAACAGGACCTGCATCCCTGGGAGAGGTGGTATGTTGTTCACTGCAAGCCTCGAAGGCTGCTTCTATTCATTTATGCAGATTCTGAAGCATTTAATCCTTTACATGGGAACCTGAGAGCTGCTCTCTGTAGCAGACAGATGTAGCCTTTGGCAGTTCATATCTGAGAGCTAAAGATTGCATTAGATCTAAGCACATTGCAAATAGATCTGAGATTAATTTTTTATCAGCATATGAAAATGGGATTCACCTACTCAGACCAAGACAAGGGCTGAAGCTCAACAATTAATATCTGCGTTATTCCCATTGAGGCTGGAGGAGAAGGTCTGATGTCCTAGGATGAGTTTGCTACATGGGTGCTCCTTGTCTGAGCTATTTAACTGCAAGACTGAAAATACTGGAAATTAATTCACTTTCCTTTTGTCCAGGCCCCAAATGCATGCGAAAAATTTATGGGAAAAATAAACGATTTGGGAGAGGCAGAGTTTGGAATGTCAATGAAATATTTATTGCTATGCTAACAGGTTTTTCCTGTATCTGGGAATTAAAATAGGAATCTGGTTAGTTAATAGAAGGAATTGGC
The DNA here is from genome assembly GCF_036013475.1 of Columba livia. Taxonomy (NCBI): domain Eukaryota; kingdom Metazoa; phylum Chordata; class Aves; order Columbiformes; family Columbidae; genus Columba; species Columba livia. The sequence goes on from NC_088621.1 coordinate 1,407,547, forward strand.
ATTGAGTGTCTTCTCAAAAGTTTATTTCTGCTGTTTCCAGTGAGTGGTGAGGGAAAGGTGATGCATCTTTGCAGGTGAAAAGGGTGCTCCTCTGAGCTGTGCAGCTTTGCATGGGTAGGTTTCATGGGTGACAGTGATTTTGGATCTTTTCATGTAAGGGTCTTGCTATTCTGCGTCGGTCTGGCAAGGGAAGAAAAAATATTCGTAAGGAATGTTAAACAACCCTAGTCCTAGAGTCTTACACCAGCGCTCGTGTTTTTCGGATCAGCGATTTAGTGGTGTGACATCTCCTGGCTGAACTGAAGTTACACGGTGCCTGATGTCTCCTGGAGGGAGCAATGACAGAAAAACTCTTTTTGCCTTAAGTCTGCTCAAATGGTTTTCAGTTTAGTAGAGGCCCAAAGGTTTTACCACCTGATGGCTGTTCAATGGCTTGTGAGAAATGGCTCTTGAGGGTCTCAGTTCAATTTCTGAACCTCTCACTAGAGCACATTTCTCACTACAGTTACACGCCAAGAAGATCTAAGTGGATAATTTGTAATGAGTAATGTGCTCACATGCTGCCTTTTTCTACTCGGAAGTTTTAACAAATGAGGTAATTTTCATTTGCTATTTGAAAGTATTTACTGATAATTTCTGCAAATTAAATGCTCTCAAGCGATTTGTTCTGTGTGTAATATCCAGAGGGCTTCTTGTGTCTCTGGTCTCGCTGCAAGGCGGTTGTTAGAGCCGGCTGACAGACAAGTAACTGCGTTAGATGAAGTTAAGTGACTTGATCCCAAGTCACAGTGAGAGGTGGGAGCGGAGTCTAACTGTTCAACCCCAGCAGTTCACTTAATAGGGAGAGTCTGCTGTCCCGCGGTCAGATTCCACACTGAGCCGTCGTACCTGGGGAAGGGAAGCTGAGAGTCAGACAAAATTGTCCAGTGGCTTCTGTTCGGTGTCCTTCAGAAACGGGGTTTTAAGTGTTGCTGTTTCCTCGCGCCCTGGGCCAGAGGCTGCAGACGGGCTTCTCCTGCTGCTCCAGATGCTGCTGATCCAGACAGGACACAAACACTTGGGGAAGAAGCAGAGGCAGCTGGGGTGTGGCGGTGTGGAATACCAGCCTCGGAGCTAACAAAATGCTGTTTGTTTCTGGAGGGGCCACAGTGAATGCTACTGGATTTTTAGGCATCAAAGTAAGGTGGCTTTACAGAAGTAAGTTGGAATATCACAGCCCCTGATGTCTTTGTTCTCAATCTCCCTCTTGTATATACACCCTGGGAAGCAGTTGATAGCAACCAAAAATCAGACATGCCTCTCATAAACCAGTAACTGGGTGCTAGGGAGGTAGGGAATGACTCTGCTGCTCATCTCTGCTGAGGAGGAGGAGGAAAAGGTTTCCTCTGGGAAGAGCCATGTCCCCATATACTGAGAAGTTTTTGAGATGGTTGCGGCCATCACAGTACAGTGAATTCAGGAGGCCTGCAAATCTCAGCCCATGCATTTTTCCTGTTTCATATATTGAGCAGACAGCTTCTGTCTGTAAAGACAGTTCTCCCTTCCCGAGAACTTGGCAAATGTATTTCGGCTCATCAGACCTGCTTGGAAGGCTGTATTCTGGATGGGTGTGGGGGATTGAGATGAGAAGCTATATCATGCTCAAAAACTTACCAGGCAGGGAATTCCAAATACAACAAACATGCTACAGAATATTGCAAAGGCTAACACAACGAAAATGATGAACGCTTTCCCGATGATACTGAGTTTTTGTCTGTTCGGCATGTCTTTGCCATTTGTGGATGAAATTCCCTCTGAAATGAGATAGACAAGAGTATTTCAGATGTGTTTACAAGTCTTTGACAGTTCAAAGTTTTCTTCATTTTGGTGAGGCTGGGTTAAGTTAGGTGGACCAGAGCAGAGGAACAATTCAGAGCCTCCTGTGGGCTTTCACAGGAGGATGTAAATCTCTCCAGAATCTCAGAAACTTTTCACTTTAAAATATCTTTCAGTTCCAGCCTGGTCCCCAGATGAAATTGGTGTGTAAGCCCAGACACAGCAGTGAGGTTTGTAACTTCCCACGGTACCGGAAGCTGGGAACCCTCAAATTGATACTTACCCTCTAAAGTCTGGTTTTCTTGGTGTGCACGCAGGACAGTTGAACCCTCTGCAAAAGCTTTCACCTTGGGCAGCTTTGCTCTTGTAACATAGTTTGATGTCCTTGCCAGAAACACTGGAAATAAAAAGAAGTTTGAAAACCTATTGTTTGTTTCTGCTTAAATGAAGCACCAGAAGCAGCGAGAGTTAGAATGACTTGCATGCTGACACAGTTGGCAAGAGGTGGCAGCATACTCGGCAACGTGCAGTGAAGTACTAGGCTGCTTTTCTTGCTTGTATGGAATTTCCCAATGTACAGAATTTTCTATATGTATTCATATTGGAAACTATATTTGCCAAACCCTCCTTCCCAAAGGAACTGAAAATGGCGACATGGAATTGTTCCAAGACCTGAAGCTTTCAGTAGTATTAATTCTGGATCTTTACTTTCTTGTAGTTTTGTTGCTATTGTTGTTGGGTTTTTTTTGCTGAGGTGTCAGCTATATGAAACTGAAAACCGCTATCCTCCGACATACCTAAACATATATTTGCTACATTGAACTTTTTACCTTTTTCTCTATGAACAAATTTTCTCTGAAACTTTCTTCTGTGGTGTGTTAGGAGGACGCAGGTGTGGCCGACAGCAGCGTTCCTGCCTGCGCTGGTGGCGACTCTGAGGCTCCGCAGGGTACATTTCTCCACTGTCTGGTTCGTCAAATCTCCATCCATCTTGTCCAAATACAGCAGATTTACCTGCACAGATCTTCGAAGACTAAAGCATTCCAGAGGGATGACTTTCTGGGTTCTGCTGAACTTTCCCTTGGTTGCTGCTATCCAAGGGTCTGTAAAAGGATAAGAAACATTAGAAATGGCTGATCTTAAATTATTTGCAGTCCTTCTTGCAAAAGGTTCAGGCCAGCACAGTTAGCGATGAGGGGTGGACTGCTGGGAACTTTGGAGACAGCTCGCTGCTAATGGTACAATGAGGAAAATTCAAAGAGGTTCTCTGTGTTTAATTCCTTTGGTGGTTCTGTTTTGTCAGACTAGTTTTATTCTTAATGCTCAAGCACAGTAAGTTGCTGCACTCTGGACGACAACGTTTTAACTCTAACTTTATGATACCACCGAGTAGTCACCAGACAGACCCCTCTGTTCGGGGTCCCTGTTGCCTTTGGGGACTCAAAAGGTTGTGTGGGAGCTGAGACCCTTAATCGAGGCACTCAGGTGCTGAAACCTCAACGTTTCAGGTTTTATGTGTCATTACTGACAGCAAGTGACACCAACCATCAAAGGTTAGTATAGTGGCCTCTTTGTTTTTTAGCAAGACGGAGCTAACGTTTTTCATGACCTCTTGTATTCTTTTTGGTCAGGTGGCTGAGGAGTAGCTGGGACAGCTGGAAGTGTTCCCCACGCCGTACAGAGCCCTGACAACTTTCCTCCTGCATCGGCTCCTTACCTTGCACGGAGACGTTCAGGCTCCTTTCGCTGCCAGGTGTTTCTGAGGCACTTTCCACCTGACATCTGTAGCCTCTGGGGTCTGAGGAGATGGAAGGAAGGATGAACCACTTCAGTTACAGCACACAAGTCAGTACTACCCTCTTTTAGTAACTAATTTTAAATGTCAACATTTTGCTGACAGCAAAGGTGCAAGAATTTGAGGTGAAGGCGTATGGATTAAAGACTTAGTTCAGCAGATACATTTATTCCTTATATTACGTAAGTTAGTCTCTTACAAAATCCTTAGTTTTATTCAGTTAGAACTTGCAAATGTGAACAACTCACCTTTTATGCCGGGATTGTTGTATGCAAACACTAAGCTAAATATTAATATTGTAAGCATAATTGCATCTTATCTTGGTAGTCTTGAAGCCTTTTTTATCTTTACTGTTTTCTTTGAATAATGTTGTTAAGGTGTTTAAGCAGATATCGAGCTGATTAGTAGAGATCCTGGGATAGCTCTGTAGTTAAATATTCCTGTTCAAAATTCCTGCACCTTTAACCTGGTCAACATATGGAGGGTTTAAACTTGAAGCCTGAATTCACTGTAGATTGTACTAATCTCTAATTTCAATCCAGTCAGGAGAAATGTGGAATTTGGTAAAAAATAGACCTGAAAAAAAAAATCTTATCTGTCAGTCAGATTTCTTTGCAGTAGGTGTGTCACAAATGAGCCTTGGTCCTGAACAGGGGGCCCAGAGTTAAGCTCTGAAATGGGAGGAACAGCAAAACGTTGCGTCTCGTGGGTCTGAGACACGCTGAGGTCCTGGCGTGGGCTGCGGGCCACTGGTTGCCGTGGGGCTGAGCTCCTTCTAGAACGGGGCCCCATGGCAACCGCCCCAGTGCTGAGGGCAAACAGAACCCGTTCCTGGAGCCTTCTCCCCCAAAGAGGGGGAGAATGAAGCAGCACCACATAACCCCTCACCGGCACCACCTGCCCTCACAGGGCTCCAGGAAAGATGAGCCTTCCCGCAGGTCTGCGACAGCTCTGAAAGGGGACAGAGACAAAGCTGCAAAGGGTCGCGAGCGCTGGCAGGGATTTCCAGCAGAGCTCTGGCACGGGGAGAAGTGATGCCAAGCAGGATGGTCATTTTAAGCACATACATAGAGGCAGCCTCCAGAAATAACAGAAAATTATCAGGCTACTGACTCTATCTTAATGGCAAAGTCCTGGTGAGATTGCTGTAGGCAGCTGGGCGGTTTTGTAGAATTGGCATTTTCTGCGCTAGACACAAGGTGGCGATGGAAATCACTTTTTCCTCCAAAGCCTCTGGCTTTCAAATGCTGAATAACCACAGGTTTATGTCCTTGATCAGAAAATGAGAGAATATCTTTGTTCAGTGTAAAATAACCCCTGACATTTCAAATGACTGATAGTCTAGAGACTCGAGAAAATGCTTCCATAAGCATTGATAATGCCAGAAGATGTTTAAGTTTAAAAAGGGGGCAAATGGAGTGGCAAGAGCTTGCATGTCAATATTTATTTTGCATGCGTATTTTGTTTAGATATTCATGGTGGGTAAGGATGAATTATAGTATAAATATTTAATATTTACAATCTATCACGTGGTATAAAAACCAGATTATCTTTGCACTCCTGCGGGTTTTTTGAGTGTATTCAGCTGCTTTAGTTCAATGTTTTTTTCATTTAAAATTGAAAAGCCCATAGTAGAAGTGAAAAAAACCAAAACCAACACCAAACCAACACTATGGTGAAGGTGTAAAAGCTCAGCGGCTTCGAGCATCTGCAGTGGCCTGGCCAGCAGGAGGGACATTGACCTGCTCCATACCCAGCAGGGCTTCCTGCTCAGTGGCCCCTCATGTGTCTGATTACTGTATTTGTTTAAATTGACATTGGTTACCGTCAACTGCAACTGGACACCAGCCATAACGTGTGGCTGTAGAATAAGGAGACTGTTCACCATTCCCCAGTGTCAACACAGTAAGAATTTGGAGGCATTTGTTAGTGATGAGCCCTGAAAACAGGCAGAGACTGTTAAGAGTTCTGCAGATTGACATTGTGTTTCTGATGTTTGAAATCTTCTGTACCATCTTCTAAAGAGTTAAAACATGATTTTGCTCTAAAAAGTGATCCCTTTCTGTCTTCTGTTCCCTGCCAGGAGGTGAGTTGTGCCAGGATGGCTGGTGTCACTGACCCCCCTCACCCAGGACGATCTTTCCTGTGTTTGCACTGGTGATGTTATCAGAGCCGGGGGAAGAGACGTGTAACCCTAACTTGGTGTCATTAAAGGTAATAACGTTTTCTTGGTATTTTTTTTTTTTTTGCAATTATTTACTTGCATTATTAAGGTTACTCTTGATTTTTTGAGCAAATGTGTGTGTGGGGTTGTACATGTGAACAGTGCATGCGCTCCTAAGTCATGTAAGAGTAAATAATGTACTGTGTACAATTTCTGAACATAACAGAAGAAAGTCATGCATTTAACCAACCCCCAAAAGCAGAAATATGGTGACAATTAAAAATCTGATAAAACTACTGGGAAGTATGTCTGGACTTTGCGAAGCAATGTGTTCATATTAAAACACATACCATTGCTGCCCGCAATTCGAAGCTTGAACACATTTTTAACTAGTCCTCTCTAACTGCTTCAATCTGGAATTGCAACAAATTTTGAACCCATTTCTGCTTCTACATAAGTCAGCAAAGTTCAGCAGGTGTCCTAAATGCAGGATTTATTCAGCATGGCCACTAGGAATTGCTGGGTGTTCCTTGCTCCGCAGTGTATTCCACATCATTTGCTGTAATTCCTCCCAAATTGTCTTTCCTTGTAAGAAAGGTTCCACCAACGCTTGCTGACAATGAGAGGTTTTTAGTGCTGGCCTCAGTAGGTAGGAGCAGGTGGGAAAGATGGAAAGCCCAAAGCTTTTGTTTGCTTGTGTAGAATTCACACAATGGAATATTTGGGCTCTGTCCTGTGCGGTATGGATGGAGGGTACTGACAGCTGTGCTGTGAGGTGTGCATGGGGATCCGTGAAAGAGCCCAACTATCACCGTTTTAATGATAAACGAAGTGCTGCTTTAGGGCCACCGAAGCTGAGGGGGGTCCGGGGCTGTTCTTAGTGTCTAGTTTCAAAAGCACCTTCCAAATGCAGGCTTTATTTTTAAGGTTGATGTATGTCATTCGCTCTTTTTCACGTGTTCTTTTCTCTTTGCCCGTGAATGGGAGAGTTGCTGCAGGATTTAATTACATGTAGCAATCACTCCTCCAGCAGCATTTGAATAGTATTTAAGAGCTGAATGGGTGAGCTGGGCAGGGCAGGCAGGCAGCGGGCAGGTTTTAGCATGACCGGGGTGCTCAGAACACTAGACAGGATGAACTAAGCACCTGTCGTAATCTCGGATTTTGTAAGTTCAGTTTATAATCAGTGGTTTAGCACACAGCCCCTCAGCCTGCCAAGCACTCCCCCTCACCTGGCTGAGCTGGGATTTAGTCCAGGCTACGACTAAGCCAACCTTGACGAGCCTTCTCTTTTAGCTCCTTCATTCAGATGTTTAACTGGAAGAATATTCTTTATGTAAAAGATGTATCTACAGAGATACAAATAAAAATGTCCATGACCTGAACAGTTTTCTAGATTTAGTCCTGATGGAGGTGGGAGCACGGTCTGTTCCCCATAACAATATTATTGAACTTGGATTGCTTATTCCATTTCAATGTCTGTAATGCAGCCACCTTTAAACACAGCTTGAAAGCAGCAGGAGTGTTAAGTGTTTATACCGTTGCCCGTCTACGGAGCAAGCAGCCAAGGGTCAAAGAACGAGCAAGAAACGCTCCGGCAGCGCCTGGGCCGCTTCGCGAGTCCTGGCCACGTGTTACGCGCCCGGGAGAGGACATCTGGGCCCCGTTACCGGCCGCGCTGGCTGTCGGTCCCGCAGCCGCCCTGTGCGGGTTCCACGCAGCGATTTGGGGACCGGAGGCGAGCGGGGCCCCCGGGCGGGCAAGGACCGCGCCAACCGCTCCCGGGGGGAGCTGGGGGGGGTGTGTGTGTGAGCAAGCCCAGCCGGCAGCGCCTCCCCCGCGCCAAGAGCCAGTGGGCGCGCCGAACCGGCCGCTCAGGCCATAGGCGTCTCTTCATTGGTTACGCCCCGCGCGCTGCCTGATTGGTCACGCCCCCCGCTGCGTTCCCGCCGGGAGCCAATGGAGCGGCGCCCGGAGAGGCGGGGTTAGGGGGGGCTGACCTGAGGTAACCCTGCTCATCACACCACCGCGGGGGCGGAGCCGCGCCGGGGGGCGGGGCCGCGCGGTGAATGGGGGGTTCGCGCCGCGCCCCCGCCCGCTCCGCCGCCCAGCGCCAGCCCGGGGGCCCGCCGCGCCTCCGCCGCTCCCGGCACCCTGAGGTGAGCGCCCCGCGCGATGGGGACCGCGGGGCCGCGTGTGCGCCGGGAGCTCGGCGGGTGCCGCCGCTGCGCGGAGCCGCGGGGCGGGGCGGGGCCGGGCCCGGGGGAGAGCGGGCCGCGCCGTTCGGTGCCGCCGGCTTTGTCAGCGCCGCGCGGGCGGGCGCGGCGCTCGGGGGCTGCGGGCGCCCCGGGTCCGCCTTGGGCTGGGAGCGGCCCGGAGCGGCCCCGCTCCGCGTGCGGAGGAAGGGAGGGGAAGGGAGTTCCCCGGCGCGGGGATGCGGCGCGGGCCCTGCCCACCGGAAGAGCCGGCCGGTGCGGCGGGGACCTGCCGGGCCGTGTGCCGCCGTGTGCCGCCGGGCTGGCCCGGGGGGCGCGCTGGCTGCAGCCCCGGCGCGGAACAACAAGTTGGTTGTGGCTTTGCACCGGGCGAGGGAGTTAATTCACAAAAACTAGCCCGGGTGTGTTGCAGCCACCAGACCGGCGCAGGGCTGGAGCGTGAGGCGCTGGCTTTGCCAGCATGGGCGGCTTCTCTGCGGTCATCCTTCCGTCGCGGGTGGGATTTCGGGATCTAAGGGAAAGAGTTCGGGGCCTGGTTTTCCAGAGGAGCCCTGGGAATGCTTTCTGGAAGGTGCTGCTGGGTGCTTAAAACAATAAAGCTGTAAGAGCAGATTTGTAGAACAAAACAAATTATTCTTCCCTTTCCTTGCATACTGTTTCTTAAATCTCCTCAAGAAACTTTTAAAATGAAATATACCACGTTTGAAAACTGAAAAATGATTCAAAGTAAAGTTGTAATCTATTCCAGTTTAGCAGGCTGTAAATATTCAGGAAACCATTTAAGTTATGCCCAATTCTCTCAAAGACAGTGCGATTTAGACAGAGTCTTGAGTGTTTTAGCAAACTAGGATAGCTGTAAATATAGGCTTATTTTTTTTTGTCTTTATGTGTTTTTTTTGGAAGTGACATGGATATATTTTACCTGAGGACACCTAGGAGGTGTATATTCTACCAGTGCGTTTAGCTTTATGTGTCTAATACTGATACAGCAGATCTTAAAACTTCTAACCCGTGGGCACACGGTCTGTGAGCACGCTGCGGGTTTTTTGTCTTCAGTAGAAGCAATTAAGCAGGCAGCTTGTCACACAGGTACCATCTATTTCTACTTCATTTTTACCTGCTTTGTTCTATTGGTTCCTTTACTTGTGTTCGTTCAGTTGGGGTGGTGACAGTACACCTCCATTTCATTGTTTTTAATTATTTGCGCTGATTAACAATACCACAGATCCCTGGGTTTTGCACGGGAGACCCTTAAATAAAACTGGTTTTGTTAATTTCCTTTTTATATGACTTATCAATGTTGTGGAGGCGCTGCTCTGATTCTTCCAAAGAACCTACAACTCATTTTCACTGGAACAATAATGTTCTTTTCAGTAGTGCAATTGTCTTCAGGATGGGGTGGCTTGGGAAGACTAGAAGCTTCATTTCCAGCTGACATTATATGAGTTTTATGCCCAGGTGTATTTGACATTAATAAGAATGCTCTTAAAATGAAACTGTTACGAAAACTCCTAAAGTTTGATATTTTCACGTGTGCGTTTCACTGGCAAGCAAAAAACTTTACTAATGATAGTGGTAGAGCTGTGGAGAAGTGAATTGGGTTTTGTTTCACCTCAGGCAAACCCAGATACGTTACTGTTTGAATTCAGATTGCACGATGTTACCTGTTCTTTGCAGGATCTCAGCCTGGATCCTTCTAGAACGTGCAGGGTATTTTAGCAGGCAGTTCTCTCTGCAGGCGTCGGCTCGTCCGACAGGCTGTGCCCACCTGCGCAGACGAGCGTGGGGGCTCTGTAACTTGGGGAGCCAGTTGGTTTTGATTAAAACCATCCGTACGTCTGCCCAGGTGAGTGGCACACGGACGTTGTCTCGGTGCTCGGCGTTAGAAACTGGAGCGAATGCAAGATGTGGAGGTTTGCAGCACCGAAAGCACGAGGCTCCTGTGAAGAGCTCTCCAAGAAAGTCTACATTTTATTTGGCCGCAGACAATGCTGAAATTAATATGAACAACGAATTTCAGCATGCTGAGAGCAAGCTGAACGTATGTCTAGTTCAGTACGATATTGACTTAACAGCTGATTGCAAAACTTTAGCGGAACTCCTGACTTTGGGGTTGGAAGCGCGTTGGTAGATGGACGTGAACGGCTTCCTGGCCGAGTAACTGCTCTGGAACCCGCTGAACAAACGGAGGTTTGAGTCGAGTTGTTTGAGGGCGGCATTGGGGAGTGTTTGAGCGAAACGCTTCGTTGCCCGTTCCTCTGTTTCCTTCTCTGCTAAGGGGACTAAAAGAAAACCCTTGAAACTTATTAACATATAGGTTCTTGAAGTTAGAAAAAGGTTTTGTTCGTTAAGAAAGGGTTGAAGTTAGTTCGGCAGCATCTCAGATGCTTCAGCGCTGATAACGGTGCCGACAGTAAATCTGTCTGGATGAAATTCTCCAGGAGTGATGTGATGCCGGGATAAATAGACATGTAAATGTTGTCTTCGTGTGTATGTGCACAAACAGGATTTGATTAAACTTGGTGCTGCCTGAGCTAGAAGTCAAGCCCAAGCACCTCAGCTAAATCTCCCTGTGTGGTTTAGTTTCTCTGCATCACAGGCAGGTTTGCGGCCTCCGCAGCCGCGTTCCCCTTCTCCCTCTCCACCCTCACAAAGCAGAGGGATCCACCCTTTTCATGCTTATGTTGGACAGATATTTGTGGCTTTTCAGTCATAAAATGGTCAAGTACAGCTGTGTAAAATGAACTGCCCGTGGCCCCAGCGAAACGGAGTTTGTGGGAGTAGTGATGTCAACACAGGGTTTGATCTGAGTAATTCAGTCAGGTACATTCATGGCAAAAGTGCATAAGCCAGTCGGATCAGTTTTTAATTCTCAGTTGCTGATGAAAAGAAAGAGCATGGTGTTTAAAGATTGCGCTGCCTATAAATTCCTTGTCTGTGCTCTAATTAAAACTACAATCATGTCCTATTTGTGTTATAACGTGGTCCTGTTTTGCCTGTGTACCGGATGAACGCTGTCATGTTCCTATCAAACCCATGGCGCTGCATCCCTGCTTGCCCTGGCACGGCTGTAATTAGCAGGAGTGACGGGGACTTCCCACCGGTTCAGGATGTCAGAGAGACGTGAGGGTATCAAAACAGTCCTTGCCGCGGAGTGAAATACCTGTTGGGAAAACAGGACCCTGAGATAAATGTCCCCTGGTCTCGTCCTTGTCCGTACTGCTGTGTCACTGTTTGTTTTACAGGTAAACTACTGGGGGTTTTATCTGTTAAAATACAGTGTGTATATATATAATATGGTCGGCTGTGTCTTCTAGCCACCAGTTATCACTGGGGTTTGCTCCTGACTATGGGCAGGAACCCCGCGGTTCCATTCCCCATTCGCTCTGACCCGCAGTGATCAGTCTGCTCTGGTTCTACCGGTGGCTTTTTCACGGCAGTTTAGCGCTTGATTATTCCGATGATCGGGAAAAACACACACAGAATATTCTTCATCATCATCATCATCATAATTTTTACTTGTTGATTCTTTTCCAGTTCGTTTTGGAAGTGGATAACTGCTCAGGTTGCAAGAATAACAAGAGGTGAGCGCGTTCCCAGTTTCATGATGTGATTTGCAGCTGTGTGGTTACCGTGTGAGTGCCCGGCAGAGCGGGGCACCTCACGTGTTTGTCCCCATCCCTCCTGTCTTTGTGCTCTGAGGTGCTCCTGTGTTTTCTCCAGCTCCTGCTCTTTCCTCGGTTGTTTGTTTTAATAATTTTGAAGAAAATGCATTAATTCTCTGCTGGAACAGCACTGAAGTTTTGATACTCAAAGTCCTCAGGCCCAGAGGAAGGAATTCTGGCTTGAGATGTGCTTGAGCTCTTGGTTTGGGAAGCCGAGATCATATTTTGGGGTGGCAAACTGCACCTTCAGCCCATTCTTCTTCTCTTGCCCAAGTGCCCACCCTTGAGCACAGCTGGAGGTGCTTGGGCGCTGAACCCGTCCTAGGCCTGGCCTAACCCGCCCTGCCCTGTGCTGGATCTGCTCCCCAGCACTTGGGAGATCAGCTCAGATTCCTGAAAGAATCCTAAGAAACAGGTTTGCTGACAAAACGTAGGAGCTCATGTGTCTTGCACCCGTCCAGGGCCGTGAAAAAGGTGGGTTTGACTTATCAAATCCATCATTGAAGCAGTAAATGTGATCAATAACTAACAAACTCACAAAAAAATAATAGCAAACCAAAAATTTTGGATTTCTGGTCATTTGTTTGTATGTGGTGTTTGTTTGGTTTTTAAGTGCTTTGTCTAATCTAGCAGGTTCTGCAACAGATCAGAACGACCAGCTGCTTTGATACTGCAGTCCTTGTGCAAACAGGAAAGTCAGTGGTTACAGCAGAAGTGACTATTCTTGGTCCTGGACTCCTATCTGGGTTCAGATATGGTGTTTTAACATTGCATTTCCTATCGAGGTGACCCTTGCTGTGTCTTCTTTGTTCTGCGATAGCAGGTATTAACCTGGGCGTTTGGGTTTTTTTGCTTCTTTTGCCCTTCTTAGCGCTGAGAGCCCAGTTTGTACGAGCCATGGAGGAGTCTTCGCAGCCCCCGAAGCCCCTGGAGATGAACCCTCACTCTCGCTTCATTATTGGCTCCGTGTCGGAGGATAACTCGGAGGATGAGACGAGCTCCTTGGTGAAACTCGATCTGCTGGAGGAGAAGGAGAGGTCTTTGTCGCCCGCGTCTGTCTGCTCCGACTCCCTTTCCGATCTGGGACTCTCTAACGCTCAGGATGGCCTGGCGAGCCATATGAGGTACGGATCAAATAGCACTGCGGGTCAGCCTTCGGCCTTTTTACCCCATCCATTCCAAAGATAATTCAAAGGTTCAACTTGACATCCAGGTTTGGCCCAAAGTGTTTTTGTTGTTCCAAGACATCTTCTGGCACTGTGTTTCAAAATAACCGCTTGTATGTTTGTCTGTATCAAAACCTTCCGTTTTCCCTTGGTTTTAGTGAAATGTCTGCCTGAATTCCTCCAGCACGCTTCAGACATCTCAGCTGTTGGGCGTTACGGTGGGCTCGCCGATCCCGCCTGCCTCTCGTCCTGGGTTTCAGAACTCAAATGTGCTGACCGAGATCTTTACAGTTTTCGCTCGTGTGTGTGTTTTAGATGGGCCGTGTTTGCTGAGAACAAGGACGTTATTTGCTCACTTGTCTTTGTGTGGGATTTGCCGCTTTATAGGTAGCCAGCAGGACCCCCGGCTACAATCAGTGAGTCCGTATTGCTCGGGATGTGTTTTGGTTTGGATGGAGACCACGGCTCGGGCTGCTCGCAGGCAGCTCGGGGGCGTTAACTCCCGCTCCTCATCCTCTGTGGCTCAAATGAACTGCGAGCCTGGTGTTTCGAGATCGTGGTGTTAATATGTACTCACCAAAACACCTCTTCCTTCTTATGTTGTTGCTGATTTGCCTGCCACTAGTGGGATGTGCCCGTTGGGATTTTCTCTGTTACAGGCAACACGTTGTACTTCTCAGTGTGCGTACAGATCGGTTTCTTGGTGGCTGAAATGTAGTTTTGGACAGTGTCAAAAACCTTCTGAGCATCTGAGTTCACTGCAGCGACTGACAGTCCCCCATTCGCAAGGCTTTTAGCGTGTGCGGAAGGAAATGTATTTCTGTTTAGGAAGGATTTGTCCTTGACGTCTTCCAGCTGGATGTAATTTAGTACCTTTTTGTCTGCTAGGTCCTTACAAATAGGTTTGTGGTTGGGTGTTCTGGTGCCTTTGTCTTGGACTCTCCCAGCAGATTCTCCGGTGGTCAGAACCAAATGTGGAAGAGCTCCCTGTTGACTGCAGTCTCTGCTCTTGTACACGTGTCTTCCTGTCCCAGGAGCGAACAGGACAGTGAATCCCACTCTATTTTTACCAAATGATCCCTTGCTACCTTTACTTTGTTGCTTTTGAAGAAATGGTTCGTTCTAAAAAAAGGCTTCTGGCTTTTACTGACCAGTAGTAGATATTTCTATGACCAGCTAATCTTTTCACCTTGGTCTTCTGTTTTGCTGGTTTCTGTGCACGTTCAGATTAAGGAGGTTTAATGTGTCCTTTTATTGGTGTTCCCTTCCCTCTGCAGACAGACGGGAGCAGACTCCTTGGCTTGGGCAGAAGGGGACAGTGCTCCAGCTTTACAGAGTTGTTGTGGCCGTACTGATGGACATATTAAGCCAACTGGCAGCAATATAACAGATATAAAATCTTAATGCAAATTTAAAGGGGATTACCTTTCCAATGGCTGCCAGGTCTAATAATTTGGCAGGACAAAAGGTAATTTTGAAGCAGGAAAAGATCTAGCCCTGTAACTGTAGGTGTTTTTGGAACAGAAGAAGCTGGATGGAAACAGAACCATTAGCGTGGAAACAGACAATAGGAGAGCAGCTTCTAGGCCATGGCCCAGCGTCAGAGCTGTAATGCAACAGGTGTGCAACCTTGAGCACCTCTGTTGTAACTCGCTTACTTTGGCACTCTCTTTGGAGGGTACTTGACTTTCAGTGGAGTTGGAGAGAAATGCCAATTCAAATAGTAGAAGTTACAGTATTATAGGCTGTTTTTCTAAGATAAGGATGAGTTGGAGGAGTTTTCCAGGATGGTCATCCCTTTCATCAAAATATTTCCAAATCCTGTTTACAGATAGAGAACCAGAGGCGAGTTCCCCGGCTTGCCCGCAGTTCCTCTGTGGCAGCGAACCGGGGCAACACGGGTGTTCTGCTTCCTTTTGCTGATCACAAAGACACGACACGCTCTGAAGTGACAAAGACAAATTAATGGGGAGTTCTGTAGTTTGACTAATGGGTCAGTGAAGGTCCAAGGGAGTGTATCTGTTTGAAGAAGTTGCCAGGAATCTTTCCGTTTGCAGGTTAGTTTCACACAGCAGGTTTCGGTCAGCTTGTGTTGGAGCGGAGGGGCTCTGCTGCAGAGAAACCCTCCTCAGGGTGCCCGAAACTCAGCCAGCTGCAGAGGGTTTGTGGGTGCACCTGAACTGTGCTTTTCCCTCTTCGTAGGGCACGTCGGGCAGTAAGTCTGTTGCTCTGGTAGCTGGAGAACAGGGATTCCTTCTTGCAGCAGAGGAGGGCTGAAAAGTGGGGTTGTCAGCCAAGCGGATTGTCACCGCTCTGAGGAACACGATGTCAATATTAAAATGATAACTAGAAATGTTCTTCTTTGGCCACCAGCTCTCATGAACTGTCCTGTTTGCGCTATTTTATAGCCTATCATTCCAGTAGAGGCCAAATTGCCATCTTTGTGAAAGATGCTCAAGCCTCTGATGCCACGCGGGGGTCTCGTGGCCGTCGTGCCCCACGTGGGATGGGGTCACCCGAGAGCCCCTGTTCCTGTGGTGACAGGCACAGCTGCTTCTCTCTTGCTCGCAGACCCCGTAAGGAGCAGCGCGCTTCCAGCGGGATGTTGGGTGTGTGTCCAGTGCCTGAGGTTTGCTGGTGTCCGTCGGCGCTGGCACGGGTTGCTCGGGGCCCGCTCACCCGCCGGGGTCGCGGTGTCCGGTCGATAAGTGCTGCCCCGCGGCAGCAGCCTGTGCGCCAGCTCCGCTTTCCTCCCCGAGCACGCGGGGTGTGTGTGCGCCCTGCTGCTCCCTCTATCGCCTTATTGATCTTGTTAAGTGTTTGTGCTCTTGCTAAAGACAGTCTTGCTGGGACAGGTTGTACAATAGAGGCATCCGTGCCACTAGAGATCTATGAAGACCTTTGATTGTGCCAGTTGGCTACTACTATAGAGGATTGAGAAAGCCACGCTCTGGTAATGAACTTTAAATTGCTGTGTGGTTCATCAGCACTTAACAGAAGTTCAGAGAATCACAGGATGGTTTGGCTTGAAGGGAATCGGGTTCCACCCCCTGGCCTTGGACACTCCGGCGTTGGGAGTTTGCTTAATGAATTGTTCTTGACTATTGCTAAATTTAATTCCTAGCTTAAAAGACGATATCTTGTGTCAAATACTTGTTTAAAATAGAATAAATCCTGCATGTCCTCTGGTGTTTATACATCGGGGCTCTGGTTTCATAAGCAATGAAACCTGTGGACAAATTCACCTGACAATCCACTTGCATCAGCTAAAAGCCACATTTTTGGGAGTAGCTCGTCTGTTACCTCTGATGTTAATCCTGCAGAGACTTTAGTCTGTAGTACCTAACAGTGTTTGGACTTCTCAGTAAATAATTGACATGCTTTAGAAGAGCTAATCATGTATGGCAGCAGTTTTGGAGGAAGAGCTGGGTTTGTCTGGCCAGCAGTGTGCTCAGCACACCCGGCTGGCGCTGGGACCGCTGGAAACCAGTCCGAGAGTGGTTCGTACCCAGTGCCAAAAGGATCCTTTTGAGCTCATTTTGAATTAAAAAAAATCCACTCCAACTGGTTCTGGTTAGGAGATCACACTATAGAGCACTGATCTTGTAAAACTATAAGTGCCGCTGTAATTGTGTGCATTTTATGCACACCTGCTTTAGTGTCTGCAAGGCTGATGTTTTTGCTGCCGTGTCCGAGCCTGGCCCAGCTCCATCAAAAGGGATTGTTGTTGTACCGAGCGCATTCCTCCCTCGCGGGCTCTGGGGCTGAAGGCTGCTCCTCTTCCTCTGCGGTCGGTGCCGTCGGTTGCCATGGCGCTGCTGGTTTTTGTGTTGGGCGCCTTGCTCGGGTTTGCCGTGAATGAAACTGGAATTGCTGCTTGCTGAGACATCTTCCTTCGCCGATGAGCAACTGCTGTTGGCTCAGGAGATGGGGAGAGCGATACCGCTGCGTGTTTCTGCAAGTTTGTGAAATAGAGCTGTGCGTCTTCAAGGAACCCCTGCCAAACAAAGGGGATGGTTTCCTTTTGTTACCGGAGTGATGTTGCCATTTCTATTTTGAACGTCAGCCACGTGGAGTGAAAAGTTGAATTTCCTCCTGTGTCTGCTGGAGAAGAGGAAGCTCGTAAGGTGTTCGTGATTCCTGGTGCTTCTGGTTATATGGTAACCTGTGGATTACAACTTTTATCTTACCTGAAAGCTACTCTGTTTGGTGAACAAATACACTTTCAGAGACTTTAATCTGCATATCTCTCAGAAGTAGCTTGCTTTACTCCCTTTGACCTCAATTAACATGGGAAATATCATCTCTAAATTCATATATTTGTAGGGAGATTTGGCACAGACTAGCTGGCTGGGATACCACAGCTGTCATGGTGTCTCCTACTTCCTTACTTACCTGATCTGCCTAATTGAAAAGATAATGAAGCGTCCTTTGTTCCCATCGGAATACTCGTGTGTTGCTGGCTGCCCTGGCTGTTCAGCGGGGTTGGGACATGCGGCCGGTGCATTCTGAGACAGGAGATGTGCAGAATCCCAGCCTTGCCAAAGCTCCATCTCCGTTGCAGAACCGTCACTGTGGTCACCGACTGTTACCTTGGTGGCGGGGCTGGACCTGGAGAGCGTGAGGCTGTTCCAGGCACATGTGGGATTTTCATAAGGATGCACAAGTAAAGATCTTCCAGTACTTGGTGGTTTTAGGAACTGGAGTATAAATTTTATTTAAATGTGGCTGCTTATTTGGATTGACGTTTGGATTTACTGGGTATTTTTGAGGGGTGAAAACTTGTTGCACTTAGAATCTGCATCAGTTGCAGTACTTGGTTATTTGAGAGGAATCTTAGGAGCCTGTGCTGGTCTGGGCACTGTAGTTTGGAACCAAAGTTAGTGCTGTAGGCTGCAGACCTGCCTTGGTGGCTGATCACATCTGCGTTAGCATGGAAATGAAGTTATTCAGCCCGGGAGTAGGGGAGGGCTGGTTTTTGTTTGGTTGTTTGTTTTTGGTGCTGCATCCTTCATATAATTTCCTGGAATCCTTCAGCTCAGACCTTTGCCAGAGCTCAGTCATTTATTTTGATGTGTAGGTTGAAGCACTGATTTCCAGCAGCGTCTGCATTCAAGGCAACTGTTCTATCTCTTTAAAATCGCCGGCAAAAACTGTCTGTGAATAAGCACAGATTTCTGCTTCCCGGTGCCTGTTCTGCCGGACACACTGACCCGTTTACTCCAGCTGCAGAGTTCGGCTGCGCCGCGCTGTGCTGGCGCTGCCGCCGCCTTGGTGAAATGGGTTGCCGGGGCAGATCTAAAACCAGAGCAGATCTTACGGGCGCTTCAGCCAGCTTGAGTCCTGCCACCCTGATCAGATACACGTTCACATCAGCGCTTACATATTTACAAAATGTAAAGCCCAACTTGAGGAGAGCTGCCTTCTCTGCACAGCTTTACAGGCCTAACCAGGACGGGGGGGGGGATGGATCCTTTCGGGGGGTGTGCTGCTGCAGTCTGCTCGGGGCTGCCATGCAAACGCACCAGCGGATGCATCCGCCACCTTCCGAAAGCACGGGCAGGCGAGCGGCAGCGCGGGGCCCGTCCCGCCGCTGGGGTGGCTGCGGGCTGCTGGCCGCGCTGTGCGTCAGGTGCGTGGCTCTGGCGGACGCTGTTTTCTCTGGGAGGCTGGAGCGGGGGGAACCGCGCAGGCTTTCCTGAGCCTGACAGCAGGCCCGGGCTCTGGAGGGGGGGTGCTTTCATATGGTATTTGCCATATGGGTTCTGCGTAGCGTTACGTTTAGGAAATGAGCTTTGTAGAGCGCGTGTGTTTGGTGAGTATCGTGTGACAGTGGCGCATCCTTGTGCAGCATATTTTTGTAGGGGTGTTGCAGCAGACCGTGTCCATTGGTTTCCCAGCAGTGGATTCAGCTGGTAGAAGGCACGATGAATGTTTCCAGTCAGTGCTGAAGCTGCTTCTCTAACGTCAAGTGTGTGTACATGCAGGATTCGTTTCCCTGCAGCTACAATGGTCAGAAGCTGTTTGGATTGGGGCCTGTGGGTCGGGCTTTTGGAGCACAAGCGAATCTTTGGGAAGCTGTTCTCACGAAACCTGAAAAATAAAATTTCAGTTATACTGTGTATAAATTTTAATTGTGAATCAGGACCAAAACTGAAGAAATCTAATGGAAGTGTTTTATTGTGAAAATGATAGAATATACCATTTTCTACATGAAATACATACCCAATAGAGTCACTGAATGTCTGCTGGGTTTTGCTGGTCTTACAAAGTGAGAAGAGGCGGCGCAGGTGTTACCAAGCAGAGTCCGTAGGTTTGAGCAGCTCTCCAAAGAGGAGCAAAGGCTGACAGGTGAGAGAGGCACTTTAGTTATTAGGTTGATATGTTATGCTGGAGTTATTTTGTTTGGTATCTTGTGTCTCTGCCTGGTGATTTATTCCGCTTGCCTGCGTTCCTTGGTCCACAGCGTGTCGCTGTCCCCTTTGCCCTTCTGCTGACAATGCCCGAGGAAACCGGATCCGCACGGAACGGTGTGTCTGCGCTGCCCCGGACACATGGCCCTGGCCGCGCTCTTATCGCCCGCGCTATTCTTAGTGCCGTCCCTGCAGTGACCTCCCCGTGGCCTTCACGGCTCAAGGTTGCGAGCTGTCACCACGCGCATGGGACGCTTTTCCTCCGGGCACTTGTTCCTTTTTCTGAGCGATCCCCTCCTGTGTGGCTTTTGCTCCGACTCTTGGAACGTGTGTGCATCAAATAAAGGCTGCGCTACCTGGTATGACCCTGTGCCAGGACAGACCCAGACAGCCCTTGCTTATCATTTCCCTGCGCCCAAGTTTGCAGTTGATGTTTCTGCATGTGCTCAATGCTGAGGAAACGTTCCTCCTTCCTCCAGCGATGTCAGTGGGCCCTGCAGTACGGTGGCACTTTGCTCATCAGGACACCTGTTTTACAGCACTTGGAGTGATCTCGTCTTCATTTTGTAGATGGAGAAACAGAAGCACAAAGGTGACTTGTGCAGGGTCTGTTTTGTAGATGGAGAAGCAGAAGCAGAGAGGTGACTTGTGCAGGGTCTCCCAGTGTCCCAGCTGGTGCTCAGTGTGACCTGGTGTTTTGTGTCTGGATCAGCGCTGTGCTCTGTGCCGTGCAGACTGTGCCTCTGGTTCTCCTGTGCAGCCCTGGAAATGCTTTCCTCGTCACCTCCCCACCCTCCCCAAAATCTGGTATTAAATCCCATGTGTTGATTGAAATCTTGGGGCACATGGGCCCCTGTAGTCGCCCCCTTGCTCTCCCAGGTGTGGGTGCGGAGGAGCCTGTGCCCGGCTCCTCGGTGCAGCCGGAGCTGGTGTGGCAGCCGTGCAGCACTGTCCTGCCCGCCCGGCCGTGGGGAGCGTGGAGCAGGGCTGCCACCACCGCCAGCACCACCGAGCATCATGTACCCCGGCCGTGGGGAGCGTGGAGTGGGGCTGCCACCACCGCCAGCACCACCGAGCATCGCGTACCCTGGCCGTGGGGAGTGTGGAGCGGGGCTGCCACCACCGCCAGCACCACCGAGCATCGCGTACCCTGGCCGTGGGGAGTGTGGAGCAGGGCTGCCACCGCTGCCAGCACCACCGAGCATCATGTACCCCGGCCGTGGGGAGCGTGCAGCAGGGCTGCCACCACCGCCAGCACCACCGAGCATCATGTACCCCGGCCGTGGGGAGCGTGCAGCAGGGCTGCCACCGCTGCCAGCACCACCGAGCATCACGTACCCCGGCCGTGGGGAGCGTGGAGTGGGGCTGCCACCGCTGCCAGCACCACTGAGCATCACGTGGGCCGCAGCACCACCGTGTCGAGCTTGGTGACGTAACCCGCAGATTATTTTCTCTCATTCCTGATGAGCTGCTTTCCCCCGGACGCAGGGGAGGGAGGGAGGGAGCTGCTCCCCTCGCCGTGCACGCTGCGTCACAGGAAGAGCGGCTGACAGAGGGGTGGTGGAAAGCAAGGGACAAAGGTCAAAAGATTTAAGCAATCAGGGATGTGCTGCTGCTTCAAGAACCGCCTGAGCGCAAGAGGCTCTTTGTAGCTTTCTCCTGCTGCGTTTTGAGTTGCAAAATTGAAAAAAAAAAAAAAAAAAACAACAAAATAGCAGCATCTACACTAGACAAGTCATAAGCTGGAAATCTGTGAATTTCTTCACTGAGACAGCATGGAGGATTCTGCAGAGCAGAGTCAGGAAGTGAGATACCACATGCTGCAAAGGTAAGGGTTACAGCTCTGGCTCCTCGCAGCAGCCGGCTGCACCGGGGCGGCGCGGCGGTCGCACTGGAAACGCACCCGGAGATTTTTCCGTGTTAATTTTATCCTCTGAAGCCTCGCCAGTTACCGGGAGGTATCTGTGCACACGGTCTCTTAGAAAGGTTAATTGGGGAATCAGTGTTGAGGAAGTTTGAGATGCTGCACAACTTGTGACCTCTATGAACTGGGGGATAGATGAGCATTTTGGAAGTTCCTCCATGGGAAAGCAGCGCAGTTGTGCTGATTGATAGGGGTGACTGTTATTAACTCAGTGTTTATTCTCTTTCGTTTAGAGCTTGGTGTCTTTCTTCCTTGCTGCCCAACTTCTACCTCATCTTACCCTGCAAAAGGGAAAAATAACTCCTGTTTTGATTAGAATGTGCAGCCTGGGGTTATTAGTAAATAAACTTAATGTTCTCGGTATGCTTACTGTCACAAATGAAACTGAGCTACACTTGCTTATAAACAAGTGTTTGTGTGTGATTCCGGATGAAGAACCTTTGGTTCTGTTGACGTTTTATCTGCAGCGATATCTTCATGCGCGTGGTAATTTCAGCTTGGCAGGATAGTTCGTGTTCATACATGTTCACTGATTCCGACCCCAAGATTTTTATCTTTTTCTATTTTTGTTGAGACCGCTCTCAATAATCCTGCAGTGAACAAACCCGTCTCACTTGCTGGGCTGTGCTCCTTCCTTGCCACGTGGATTCTGACCCTCTTTAGATACACGAGTGTAGCAGAAATTCAACCTTACATACACCTTTCCTCTTTTTCTTGCCTGTTGGCTCCTGTCCTTGAATTCCTGGGCTGAGGTGGGTGAGCCGGGCAGTTGTGAGCCCTTCCTGGTAGGGCCGGGTGTAAGTTCCCTGGCAGTGTCTCTGAGGTGCCGCTCACAGCTCCAGCAGCAGCCGGGGCAAACCAGGGGGCTCCAGACCTGCCCTGGGGATGGAGCTTGCGGGTGCAGCTCTGGGCTGCCTGCCCTTGGTGGCCGGGTTTGTCAGAGGAGGCCTCGAGATGCTGTCCGTGGCTTGTCCTCGGGTTGGTTTTCCCCCCATGCCCTCCCCCAGCAATTCCGGTCGTTTCTGCCATGTCCCAGCCCGTGTCCCACTGGGGTTGCTCAATGGTGGCGGCTCCTCGGCAGCCCATGAGGCCAGAGGTTCCTGCTGGGGCTCCTGTGGCCAAAGGGCGACCGGCAGCACCCGTGGGGTGCGGGGGACAGACCCTGCCTGTGGCAGCTCTGGGTGCTCTGGGTGGGTTTAAATACCTTCCCAATACTCATCTGTCCTTCCTGCAGGAAGGGTCTGTAACCCTGCGTGGTGGCAGGGCTGAGGACCTCGGTGTGTTCACGGGAAAGGAACCTGTTAGGATACACACGCCAAGTACAGTCAGAAAAATGGTAAACTGTGGGGTGAGCCAAGAGGTAAAGCTTCAGGGGCTTTACACTACAAAACACCGTGTTATTTCCCCAGTAACGCCGCACTATGGTGCATGCACAGCGTGACGAGTCGGCCCTTGCTTTTCTGTTCGGTTTCCTCTCCCAATTTCAGCTTCGTAAATTTTAGCAAATCAAATCCTGTAGTGCTTGCAAATAAAAATCAAAGGGTGATTTATCCGAGTTATTTCTGGGGAAGCCGAAGCGCCTGTCCCATCCCCACATAAAGGCAGCGGCGGAGCACAGAGCTGATCTCAGACACAAAGCCGCCTTTGCTGTTTTAGTAGAATTAACGTGATTAATTTGTCCTCTAGCTCTCGGAACAGCTGAGGAAGATATTGCAAGACTGGGGGGTGGAAAATTCTTGGAAACTTATTTGAAGTAGGCGGGCTCGGAGCCTCGCCGCTGTCCCTGGACCGGTGGCAGCGTTCCCCTGCAGGGTCTGATCTCAGTAGCTGGTTTTACCAAAGCCAGCAGACATGGTTGGCATTTTCCAGCTTTCCTCGGTGAACTGAAAGCAGTGTAGGGGAGCGGTGTTGTTCTGTGCTGGGCAGCAATGTACAGTGAACATCTTTTAACCTATTTATGTGTTGGCATAACTGGAATTTGTGCAGATAACCTGCTTTGCAGAGAGTGACTGGAAGGTAACTAAAAACCAGAGGCCAGGCCGTGGTGATGTGGAGGCGAGGCCGGTTCTGCTTGGCTGTTGGGGAATATGCTCAAGGGGAGCTTTGCACCTTTTTCTGGTATTTGTGTACGTCTGCACTGCCAAGTGGCCTTTTTCTGTCTCCACACGTTCCCTCAGGCCCAGCATGTCTGGTTTGCACCTTGTAAAGCAAGGCCGGGACAGGAAGAAGGTTGACGTGCAGCGGGATTTCACGGTGGCTTCTCCTGCAGAATTTGTTACTCGGTTTGGAGGGAATAAAGTTATTGAAAAGGTAAGTCACTGGCCTTTTTGGCTATAGCGTATTGCATTTTGTTCCCTTCTCTCAAGCTATGACTTCTCTCTCTCTAAGGCTGTACATTGCAGATACCAAAATAGTAATGTTGCTGAATTTGAAAGTTGTGCTTCTACCTGTAATAATTCCGTTTCCGTTTTATTTTGTATGTGATAGATAAACATCCCATTGTTTTAGCTTAGTGTGACGGGCAAACCAAAATGGAGTGAGCCAGAGTACTTCTGCTGGTCTAGAAGGATTTATAGACAGATCTAACAAAAGTAGACTGGAAAAAACACTAAGAAATGTACTTAAAAATGAGTACTCATTTAATGGACAAGGTCTCTTCCTCTCAGGCATCAGAAGTTTTACCCACTTGTTACGCCTGTTCTCATGTGTCCTTTGCTCTTTAATCCAAGCAGAGCATAATACATTAAAATCTTTATGGTTGAGCAAGAGCTGGTTTCTGAGTTGGCTGATGGGCCATTAAATGTTCTTGCTGAATTGGATGCTGGCTGACGAACCCACAGGGCCCCAAAACCGGACAGTCTGCAGAGGAAAACCGTTTTCATGATTGTTGAGTGTTCTGTGCTATGTAGACTCTGTTCCTTCCCTGTTTCTGGCGTGCTCAGGTCCTGATAGCAAATAACGGCATCGCAGCAGTGAAATGCATGAGGTCCATCCGCCGCTGGTCCTACGAGATGTTCCGAAACGAGCGGGCGATCAGATTTGTGGTCATGGTGACTCCCGAGGACCTGAAAGCAAACGCGGGTGAGTTGTAAAGGCGATTGAAGGGGCACGAGCTGCTCCTGGCACAGCCCTGTGTGCCCACAGGGGCGCCAGAAGTAGAACGGGTCTCCACTGCATCGCAGAGTGTTCTGTCAAGGGAGCAGATTCAGCACTTGCAGTACCGTAGGTGTAGGGAGTTTTAGACCAAGTGCTGTTTATTAGGTTTGCAATCTAAATGACACCTTCTTTGTGTTTGCAGAGTACATTAAAATGGCAGATCACTACGTCCCAGTTCCAGGAGGACCAAACAACAACAACTATGCAAACGTGGAGCTCATCCTTGATATTGCAAAGCGGATTCCAGTGCAGGTGAGAAGTGCCAAAGACTCTTTTCAAAACGGGAGGTAACACCAAGCAATCTTCTCAAATAACGAGCTGTATCCGGGGAAGAAGACAGGTCAGGGAAACTGAAGTTACCAATCTATACTAGCACCAAAAGGCAATGCGTGTTACAGCATGGTGGGTTTCCCAGCGGGAGTATCTGCAGGACACAGAGTTCCCATCACCCCTTCACTTCCCTACGCTCAGTTCCTCTCAACATCGTGCAGCAGCCGCCTTTGCTTGTCTACACGACGCAAGACCCTGGCCCTTCAAACTGAGCCTGCCCTGTGGCTCAGGGCCTGCGCTGGCTTCTGGATGCCGTGAGGTGTTTGCCATGGGGAAAAGAAGGACTTGGAGTATCTGCGCGCTTTCTATGTCTGCTTGTTTTACTAAAACAAAGAGTGAATTCTGTTATTTTCTCGTGCAGGCTGTGTGGGCTGGCTGGGGCCATGCGTCCGAGAACCCTAAGCTGCCAGAACTTCTCCACAAAAACGGGATTGCTTTCATGGGTGAGGATGTGCACCTCAGATCTAATGTCTAGACCTTATTTTAAGACGGATAGGTGTAGTGTGATAGAAAATCCTGCGTTTGAGAGCCGTGAGGTCTGGTTTGCAAGTGCAAGACTGATGATGTGTTCTTTACAGCAGTCAGAGCAACACGCTGTGCTGTCTGACAGCGGCTCTGCTTCCCGTCATCCAGATGAGTGAACTAGATAAGGTTTGGACAGACACGGGAAATAGTTCTTGTATGGGAGCAGGGGCAGGTTCTCCAGTGTATCTTTGACTGTCATGAGATACAAAATCAGAAGAGATTCCTGTTAGAGCAGATGATTTCAAAATCTGAATGTCACTGTTGTCACTTTAAAGAGGGTGTTTGTATTTGAGTTTTATGAAAGGGTGGAGTTTTACATGGACAGTGCATGGTCTGTGATCTGGTTAACAGTGTCGTTAACCAAGTGCTGGAGCTGTTCGGCTCAGTAAGGCTGAACCACATGGATCGGAATATTGGATGAGGTTTTGGACACGTGCTGTGTTGAAAACTGAAGATGGACTTGTGATAAAAGCCGTTGTCTGAACGTAGCCTGGGGACAGCGGCATCACCTTCTGACTGCTAGCGCATCTTTTTATCTGCAGTGGGTTGAGCCATAACCGCAGAAATACTTTGGATTGCTGAAGAGGAGTAGGTTTAAAAGCTGTATTTTAATTCCAGTTTAAATCTCATACCGATCATACGCTACTCATTTCAAGTAAAATCAGGGCAGTGAATTATTATCCCGGTAGCGTGTGATGCGCACACCTTGTGCCAGTTCCTGGTACCTGCAGGCCCAGCTCGAGGGCACGTGGACAGGGTGGCACAAGTGCCAAGACTTCTCTAACAGGGTGGGCGCTTCACAGGCCGTTGGGACGTGTCTGTGGTTGTGTCGCTCAGTTTCAGTTGCCTTTTCCTCCTCCTTGGTCACAAGTACTCCAGTCTGTTCGCCAGTTGAGATGTGACACTCAGCAACCCTGCTAGGAGCGTTTATTTATCCCTCTTGCATGGGACCTAAATTTGATTTCTGGACTTCTCCCTGGTGTCTGATTTCTCTTGTGTCTCATGCGTTGGTTTTGCTCGTTGCAGGTCCTCCAAGCCAAGCGATGTGGGCCTTGGGAGATAAAATTGCGTCTTCAATAGTGGCTCAGACTGCCGGCATCCCGACCCTTCCATGGAGCGGCAGTGGTGAGAACGAGATTGCCCTGTATTTATCAACATCTTCCTAAGCTTTTTTTCATAGACATATCTAATCTTTAAGGAGTGTCTGTGCACAAAAAGTTGTTCCAAGTGACGTTCCATCTGTTCAAGGTTTCAAATGTGTGTTATTCAAGGCTTAGACATAGTGTCTATGATATACATGGATATGTCAGGCAAAATGTCCGTGTCGTGTAACGTGCTGTTAGTCTAACAGCACAGCTGTAGTATCTGGCGTTTCTGCAGTCTCTACTTTTCAGCCGTGTAGTTTTGGAGCTCACAGGCAAAACTGCTCCCATGGAAACTGTACGCAGTTTCAAAAGAGTGTAAATAGCAGCGCGTTTCTCAGAATTGCACAAGGGAGGCGAAGGAGGACGTAATCTGTTGGACTGGGAGATCTGCTCCACAGAAATTAAAAAAAGAGAAGCTTGTTGACATTGTCCGTTCCCTCTTCTGTGAATGTTCCCAGACTGGTTCCTGTGGAACTCGGGCTGCTCTTTGTGGCACCGGTGCCTGGCGCGTGTTCTCCCTGAGCCGTGCAGCAGAATGCGCTCAGAAGATCGTGCTTATATTTCAGGTCTTCGAGTGGATTGGCAGGAAAATGATCTTCAGAAGCGTATCTTGAATGTTCCTCAGGAACTATACGAAAAAGGCTACGTGAAGGACGCCGATGACGGGCTGCGGGTAGGTGGCTCCTATTTGGGAGGTGTCTGAGGTCGTGCTGCGTGCTCGCCTGGAGAGAGATAGGTGTTTGATTTGTCTTTCGTGGGAGAACAAACTAGAAGTAGACT
Source organism: Columba livia (assembly GCF_036013475.1). NCBI lineage: Eukaryota > Metazoa > Chordata > Aves > Columbiformes > Columbidae > Columba > Columba livia. The sequence goes on from NC_088621.1 coordinate 1,434,641, forward strand.
GTTGGCTTCACAGAACTGAGTCTTGGAAAGTGGGAAGTGATCTTTCACGTATCAGTTGGGCCCAGCCTGCAGAATTGGGTGAGATTCAGGAGAAAGAGGCAAAATACGGGACCAAAGTTGTATTTCATTAAGAGCTCTCTTCTGGATTTTGTTTAATGCAGGAAGGTGTTTTTAATAGAGACCCATCACCTCACACTTGGTTTCATCTTAAGTTTCAGTTTGAGGAAGATTTCTAGAATAAGAAACATTCCTGGCACAATATGGGATTTGGGAGTTTTCCTTTGGGAACAGAGGAGGTGGAGTCTGTGATTTTTCCATGTTACCCAGCTTAATGATTTTCTGTATTATACAAAAGGTTTTCTGTGAGTTTGTGAATTCAATGGCGTGGAGCAGTGACAAAAGATTCTGTGTTCACCTCGATAGGCTGCAGTTCTTGATGGTCACAAAATCACTGCTGATTTTTCCAACTACAGGCACCCTCTCAACTGGGATATTTGATTTCTATCCCATTCATGTCTTGGTTGCAAAGTAGAGTCGGACATGGAAGCTTGGACACAAATCAACAGGGAAATAATGATCTTTTCAGTGTGATTCTGCTCCCTTTTGGTACTTAGCCATGTTTTCTGCCCATCTTGGCCAGGCTGCTGAGGAGGTTGGCTACCCTGTCATGATCAAGGCTTCTGAAGGAGGAGGAGGAAAAGGAATCAGGAAAGTTAACAATGCAGACGACTTCCCCAACCTATTTAGACAGGTAACTTTTCCCATTGATTTGCTCTCTTGTTCTACATGTTCAGGTTGGGTGATTCTGAGACCACTGTATCAAAGATGTTAAAAACGGCTGCATTATGCGTCAGAGCCTGTTTAGCTGCTTCGGACCACGGGTTCACACTCTCTTTGATCCATATAGTTGTAGGGTTACAATATACCTGCGTATCCAATACAATTGTCAAATGCCCAGACATCATAGGAGATGCCGAATAAATCCAAGTAATGGGGGGGCATCTGCAGTGTAACTCGAAAACGTTGAGGGACACAAGTCTTCTGTAGTGCATGGGTTATCTAGGAAAGCTGAGAGGAGTGGCAACAGCACTGTAATTATATACAAGTGAACGCAGGGTATTTTCAGCCCTTAGTGGCCCATGCGAGATACTGTGGATGTTTCTTGCGTAAACACGTACCTTGGCATGATGGTCACCAAGCGATGTGCCCGTTCCTGTGCTGTCTCTGCCGCAGGTTCAAGCCGAAGTCCCGGGCTCCCCAATCTTTGTCATGAGACTGGCCAAGCAGTCGCGGCACCTGGAGGTGCAGATCCTGGCAGACCAGTACGGCAACGCCATCTCCCTCTTTGGCCGGGACTGCTCCGTGCAGCGCCGCCACCAGAAGATTATCGAGGAGGCACCTGCTTCTATTGCCACTTCAGTGGTGTTTGAGCACATGGAACAGGTGAGGGCGGCTCTGCGAGTTCTCTTTTCCTTGGGAGGCTCCAGAAACAGCCAGGATTTTAGTTTTAAACGTCACCAAGAGTTTTGCATTGTTGAATCTTTTAAAGGAGCAATATAGGGTTGCATGTCTTCAACCACTTAGTGTGGGCAACCGCTGACATTGCCAGAACTGGCTGAATCCACCATCTGCTGACAAAGAGCTGTAGAACTCCCTTCAAAAATGTGTGCACCACAAAAATGGGAGGAAAAGGTGTTTTAAATGCATATTGTCATATTGAAAGCAAGCTGCGGGAGCTGTATGAATTTTCAATGCTATTGTAAATATTTGCTTCAAACTCTGCCCTCTGTAAACAGTGTAAATAACCTGGAAATCAAGAGTCCTGTGCCACGTGCTTTTCTTTGAGCAGTTTTTGGGCCTGTTGCAAGCTTTGGGAGGTTTTAGAAGTGCAAAACAGCCTGAAGTGGGTGTGATGGGTGAAGCGAACATGGGGCCTGGCAATCAGATAGGCTTTTTCCTGTGTCCTAGTGCGCGGTGAAGCTGGCCAAAATGGTGGGGTACGTGAGCGCGGGCACGGTGGAGTATCTGTACAGCCAGGACGGCAGCTTCTACTTTCTGGAGCTGAACCCCCGCCTGCAAGTGGAGCACCCCTGCACCGAGATGGTGGCGGACGTGAACCTGCCGGCAGCGCAGCTGCAGGTGAGCGCGGCCGGGTGCTGCTCCGCCACGGCAGCTGGAGCCGTGGTAACGTGGGGCGTGACAAGCCTGCTCTGCCCAAGCCTCAGTAAAACGGGCATGGACTCTGGTCTGAGCCGCAGCCGCGGTTCTGCATTAAATCTGGATCACACGCTGGCGTTATGCAGATTGCCAGATCTTGGCACTGATGGAGGGGAGAATATAAAGAAAGTATTAGAGAGCTCTGTTAAATATGGCCTGTGTCCTCAAGTGCAAACAGGCGATAGAGAACTCCCCACGTTTCCTCCCTGGATTCCTGCTTGAATAGACATGGCAAAGTGACCAAGAATTTGTCTTGACTTATTGCTTTTTCAAAGGAAAGTCGTGACAGTGGGTGACAGTAATGGCTCATTCTTTTTGAACTGCAGCTCTTTAAAAAGGTCTCTCTGTGAGGAGAGAAACTCATGTAGTGGTGGGTTTCTTTTATTATTTTCATTATTATCCTTATTTTTCCTTAGATCGCCATGGGGATTCCCCTCCACAGGATCAAGGATATCCGAGTGATGTATGGTGTTTCTCCATGGGGAGATGCCTCTATCGATTTTGAGAACTCAGCCCACGTCCCCTGTCCCCGTGGCCACGTCATCGCTGCTCGGATCACCAGCGAGAATCCCGACGAGGTCAGTGTCTTAAATCCGGTGGTTACTGATCACACTATAATTACTTCCCTCATTCTGGATTATTTACTGTTTCTTTAGGATGTATAGCAATGTCTGTCTGTCTTTACAGGGATTTAAGCCCAGTTCTGGTACGGTTCAGGAGCTGAATTTCCGCAGCAATAAGAATGTCTGGGGCTATTTCAGTGTTGCTGCTGCAGGAGGGCTTCATGAATTTGCTGACTCTCAGTTTGGTCACTGCTTCTCTTGGGGAGAAAACCGTGAAGAAGCCATCTCGTGAGTAGTCTGAATAGTGGTAGAACCTCGGAAATTGCTTGTTTTGTTCATTTTTGATCCAAACTGCCATGGTTAAAACAGGTCTCCTTACTTCTTTTAAGAGAAGTTTCCCTCTTTGCTTGTTTTCCACATCATGGCCGGGCGTCTCTCCCTGTCTTGCTTTGCAATTCCACTATGTTGCACCTACACTTCTACGCTTTTTGCTACTTCCCTTTGTTATTTTTCTTTCTGCTTCATTCCTGCCTGGTGTGTTTGCTGCCGGGGTGTGATACAGCGGCCGTAGTGTTGGAGTCCCCGTTTGAAAGCGTTCGGGTGGAAGGCTTCTAACAGGAAAACATTGATGGCTTGTTACACCGATGCCTTCTAATGGTTTATAAACCAGAGTGTCCTTATGCGTGAGGAACGTTAAAGCGCCCACTCACAAGGCAGGACCGAGCATCCAGAGCCTTTCCTCTGTTCATTGTGGGTGCGATGGTGACATGTCTGTCTGTCTGTCTGCTGTATCCCTGTGCCGTGGGGTGGGTGCTCAGGTGCTGACACCAGTGGGACCTCCTGGGCTCGTAGGTGGCACTGGCTGAGCTGCTCTTGTTCACACCACCAGCACATGGAAGCAAATCGATACTGCTCCTTTCCGAGCATGTCACACAGGATCTTGCTCCAGTGCACCCGCTCTTCTGCTGTTTCCTTCAGCCTGGTTTTTCCCAACAGCTCGTGGGGAACTATCTGGAGCTACCAGTTTGCCTGTTACCGTTAGTATGGGCCAGATCACAGGATTTCTTTTCTCTTTCAGAAACATGGTGGTGGCTTTGAAGGAGCTGTCCATCCGGGGGGATTTCCGAACCACGGTGGAGTACCTGATTAAACTGCTGGAAACAGAGAGCTTCCAGCAGAACCGCATCGACACGGGCTGGTTGGATCGGCTTATTGCTGAGAAAGTTCAGGTGTGGCTGCTCGTTTAAAACTGGAGTGAGGAGGGGAAGGAGGAGGGGGGACCAGCGTGGTGCAGGCTGGTTGCCAGAGGACAAGGATTTAGGAGTGCTTAATTTCCACTTACAGCTTTATGGATAGACATTTCCACTGGCGTTAATTTGTATTTATATCAAAATCCCAGGTCATCTCTGTCAGGGAAAAGTCATCTTCGAGTTGGCCAGAAAAGCATCTTAGTGCACATGGGAATTGAGGCTAGTATTCTGCTTTGCAGTTTGGGACAGATGAGAGTGGAAGTGTAGGTGGAGCCTCAGCTTTGAGACTGTTGATTCTTCAAGGGGGTGTCCAGAACAGTCTGCGCCAGAGGGGATGTAACTGTGCGACGTGCCCTTGCTTTCCAGGCGGAAAGGCCCGACACGATGCTGGGGGTGGTGTGCGGGGCCCTGCACGTGGCTGACGTGAGCTTCCGAAACAGCGTCTCCAACTTCCTGCACTCTCTCGAAAGGTAAAGCCGCAAGCTGGTCTGGTACATAGCTGATAAATGGGGTAATTAGTTTCAGTATACAAGTTTTGTTCAAGTCCAGTCCATTGTGCATCTTTGAACCTATTGGGCCCCTGAGATCCGTTTGGTGGCTTCTGGAAGGCAAGTTTTGTTTTGTGCTTCTCCCTCAAGGGGCCAAGTCCTGCCTGCTCACACCCTGCTGAACACGGTGGACGTGGAACTCATCTACGAAGGACGGAAATACGTGCTGAAGGTACGATGTGCAGTGTGGAAACCCGCCTGCTTGCCGCTTTCAGTTGGAAATACCTGGTTTGGGCTTAATCTTTGAAATACTTGTAATTATTGGAATTAAACCTGTACAGGGTTTATTTTCTCTGCTTTGGTGGGGTCAAATAATCAGTCCCATCTCCCTTATGGTGATATCCCGTCATGTCTTTCCATTGCAATATCTGTGTGTTTCTCTGTAAATGTTTTAACTCTTCAGGGTCAAGAGCTGTTCTGCACGTGGTGAAGAATACACCGTTCTAGGCAAAGAGTACTGCCTGTTCGCTGCCAAAACTCTCCGTTGATGTTTCTGAATATGTGACTCCGCTCTGTTGGCTGGTGGAGCCCAGTTTCATCAGCAGGACGGAATTTGTAGCAATTTTTCCCTTTAGTGTTGCTTTTTCTTTGCTGTGTACGAAAACCAGTGATAGAAATACTGTTGAAAGGTTGCGAAACCAAGCATACAAAAGTTAGGAAATATTAGACTTAAGATTGCCTGTGCAGTCTTAATTAGGTTATTTGGGCAAATTTATTACGGCGAAGTTTTTGATGGCGTGAGCATATAGTTTTGCAGCTATTAGTATTCTGCACCTCTGAACTTCTGTTCTTTTATCTTGGTGCCCCTTTGATGGGAAACAGAGACACTGAACAGCAGCTGAAATATGTGACTGACCCAAACAGGAGCTGTGACAGGATCCCTTTTCCAGGGAGAGATTTCGCCACTTTCTCTGTCAGACAATCTCTCTTTTTTTTTTAATTATCCCATTCATTATTAAATTCTAGTGCGCGACTGACTTTACGTAGATCAGGGTGAGGAAATGGTAAATGATTGCGTAATCAAACCTGTACTGTTAATGCAGAGAGGATAAAAGTCAAGATCCATGGAGAGCGTCAGTTCTGGCATCTCCTGACTGCTGAAAGCTCGGCCATCTCACATCTTTTGTACATGGTTTTTACCGCAGGTGACCCGGCAGTCGCCCAATTCCTACGTGGTCATCATGAACAGCTCGTGTGTGGAGGTTGACGTGCACCGGCTGAGCGACGGGGGGCTGCTCCTGTCCTACGACGGCAGCAGCTACACCACCTACATGAAGGAAGAAGTGGACAGGTAGCAACCTGCTAAGATGAGTGTTTTACATACAAGCCAAAATTGGGGGTACCTGTAACATTATGCTTCCCAAAGGTCAGCTGGGAATGGAATTGTACCCTAGGAAGAGGTTACTGGATGTATCATGGATGAGTTTAAAGAGATAAGCTGCTTTCACCTGGGGAACAGGTCTTGGCTACTGTTAGAAGAGCAATCTGAATGTGTTCTGCTGTGGAGTCCGTGTTCTCCTGCTGGTTCCTTAAAAGTGCCCTTTCAGATTATTAAGAAAAAAGAGCCTGAAAATCCTAAAATCAATGAAACTCCACAGCCTCCTTAGAATTAGATCCAATATACACTATTTTAGTGCGTTCCCTCAGAATGCTCTGCAGGGATCGTAGCTACAAGGTCAGTAAATCTTGGGTTTCTGGCCTGGGAACCCCTGGTGTCTGTTCTGTGACAGATGGAGAAGTAGAGCGGGCAAAGAGAGAATGGATTTTCCCCTTCCCACGATTTCCACACGAAATTCTGTTCCGGTGATTTGTCCTGTTCTTTCCCAGGTATCGCATCACTATAGGCAACAAGACCTGTGTGTTTGAGAAGGAAAACGATCCCTCTATTCTGCGCTCACCGTCGGCTGGGAAGCTGATCCAGTATGTGGTGGAGGACGGGGGACACGTGTTTGCAGGCCAGTGCTTTGCAGAAATAGAGGTAAAAGAGTCTCAAAGAACCGACTTGGCTGTAGGTGCTGAATCTGCCCATTTGAATGCTTTGGAACTGGGGGCTGAGCATGAGGGATGATTCACAGTATTTCCTTCCCAAATTTTATGTGGGATTTAACCTGGACTCATGCAGGAATCAGCAGAGTGATGGGGTGAGGAGGAAATTACTGAACGGCTGAAATTTGAGTGTTAATGACACTATACCAAGTGATATGCAAAACTTCTCAGGAGTGAGACCATGGTTATCATCTTGACCACTGCTTAGTACTATCCCAGGCTCAGAAGCAGAGGTATATGCCAGGACTAAGTAACAAATGAAGATTTCTCTGATGACCTGATAATTTCTCTGTTGATCAGATGATAAGTGTCGCTCCTTCCTTCTCCCCTGGAAGTTACTTAACTCTTAGAGAGGAGGAGGGTGAACAATTTGTGCATTGGTGTGAGGAAAGCGCGAGAGGCTGTGTAGGAGTGCACGGCTCAGAACAGACTTGAGGGAGGGGAGGATGTGTTGACAGAGGGGCAATTAAGCAGTTGGGGACAATGTGTAGGAGAAAAATGTCAAGCTGGAGATCCAGATATTTTATGTAAGTGCTTTTATGCTGCAACAGAGCTGTGGCTAAGAAGGAAGCAGTTCCTGTGTTCCCGGTTGTGGTGTGTAGTACAGCAGTGGTAAAACTGGGCTGCCTCCCCACATACGCAGCGTTTCCGCTCCAAAGGCAAGAGCTTCCATGGTTGGTCTAAGGAAGCGCCTCTGAAGAGCGGTCTGAGAGCCGTGACCTCTGGAAGGTGGTCCCGGTTCCCCCTGCTGAAAGTGGACATGTCGCTGTAGCTTTGGAGAGCGGCTGTCCCGCTTGCAACCTTTAGAATGCAGCAGTAAATTGTATCTGCTTTGGTGGTTGTGTTGGACGTGGGACCCTCTTGAGTACCTGTTGTCCAAGCACTGTGGAACAGTGACGTTCCTGAGGATGGCTTCCTGCTGTGCTGCTTTGGTTTTGCTGAATTGTTCTACCATTTGCTCTAGTGTCTGGGGTTTGATTCCTAACGTGTGTGCTGTTCAGCCTTTGGGAAAGCCTGAGCACAAAAGGTGCTCGTGCAGGGTAGTTTGGCTGTGGTAGGACACTGGCTGCTGGCTCACCAAACTGGAACCATGGAAGCTGAGTGTGTAACCTGTTTTCCTTGCTACAGGTGATGAAAATGGTGATGACACTAACAGCAGGAGAATCAGGCTGCATCCATTATGTCAAACGCCCAGGGGCGGTGTTGGATCCAGGCTGTGTGATTGCCAAGCTCCAGCTGGATGATCCCAGCAGGGTTCAGCAGGTGAGGAGTTGCAGGGAGCGCAGATGTTTGTTGTGGTTTTAATAGGGGAGCGATGTGCAGAGAGGTACGATATGGTCCAGTGTTCCGAACCAATTTCAGATCTGAGCATTGTACTGGAATTGTCACTTTGCCATTTATTTGTCTCACATGAGGACTGGGACTCAGATGATTGTCTCTTTCTCTGATTCAAGCTAAGCTCACGTACCATGCGTGTTCTTTTTGTACCTCAGTCCTATTGCGGGTACACAGCTGGCTGGCATAGTGGAAGCTGGCCAGAGTCTTCTCTCTGTTCTATTCCTATGCAAGTTTATTTAACTTGTTTTTATCGTGTATTCTTCTTTAAGTGACCCTCCTTGGGTGGGAGTTGATATCCCAGCCCCAAGAGTGTCAGGCCCTGTGAAAGCTGTTGTAGTACATCTGAAAATACAAAAAAAGAGCCTAGGCCACGCATCCTATTTAGGGTGAAAGGCAAAGAGATTTATTCATTTAGGGATGACGGGCTGGGATGTGTCTGGTGGTGGTGGAAGAGATTCTGTTGTTCCTTTAGTAATAACTAGTTGAAAATCATGGGAGGTGGTTGTGCAGGGGGTGGAAAGTGATTGTCAGCACTAAACTGTTGGCTTTTCCTGTGCTTTTCTTTGAGATTTTTGGTCATCCTGGATCTAAACAGTGAGATCAACTGTAATGTATTTGGGAGAGAGGCTGGAAGCTTATTTTGTGGGTGTACACAACATAGAACTGTTAGAGATCCAGCTCCTAACTTTTCTATTTCTCAACCAAGTGTTTTTTCCACTCTGGGGATTCTTCCAAGTTAAATCTGAGCCCCCAGATGAGGGTGACAGGGTGTTCCCCCGTGGCTGATGCCCAGAGAAGGGTTGTTGACACTGCTGTTCCTCGTGTTTCCAGGCTGAGCTGCACACGGGTACCCTGCCGCAGATCCAGAGCACAGCACTGCGAGGCGAGAAGCTCCATCGCATCTTCCATTATGTCCTAGATAACCTGGTCAATGTGATGAACGGGTACTGCCTGCCAGAGCCCTACTTCAGCAGCAAGGTACCCAGCTGTCTCTTTCAGTCCCTGATTTGGCTGCGTGACAGAACAGTATTGACAAAGACCTCAATGAAAAGCCTTTCCTTTTCTCCCTTCTTGCTGCTCATTCTTTTCTTCACGCTTGTCTCTACACTGACGTGTCTCCAGGTGAAAGGCTGGGTTGAGCGACTAATGAAGACACTGAGAGATCCATCTTTGCCTCTGCTGGAACTTCAGGACATCATGACCAGTGTTTCTGGACGGATCCCACCCAATGTGGAGAAGTCCATCAAGAAGGAGATGGCCCAGTATGCCAGCAACATCACATCAGTCCTTTGCCAGTTTCCCAGCCAACAGGTGATTAACCACACTTATATTCAGGAATAAAAGTTGGTTTGTCTTGGGGCAGAGAGACAGAAAATTCCTTTAAGTTATCTGGAGCTTAGTTGGACCTGAAAGATGCTTTTGAACATGGGATGTTCATGCAGAAAGATACTTACCTGTATCACTTGAGCTTGAAGGCTTGCCTCCTTCACCTGTGCTGAAGCGTGTGTGTTCCCTGCTCAGTATAGCTTTAAACAGGCAGTTTGGAAGCAGTTTAATCATATCAGTGGCCTTGTGGGCATTTATTTACTTGCTTTTGCCTGGTACCTATGCTGCAGTGCAATTTGCGATGTCAGCGTAACCTTAAAAAAAAGTGATTGTGACTAGAGGAAGCCTGATCAGGTAATGAGCTGTTGGAAGATGATTTCTCCAGTATACGATATTGTGCATTGATTTTTGTATCATTGACAGGTCATTAACTTTCTTAGCAATTTAAGGTCTGGCCTCAGCTGGAGCTCTGCTCCGGTGTGTCTAGAAGTTCTCAGCTTCTCTGCTGGTTGTTCAGCCGGATGATCCCCCAGGAGCGGGACGGTCACGGGTTTGCTCTCTTTCAGATTGCCAACATCTTGGATAGCCACGCGGCCACCTTGAACCGCAAATCGGAGCGTGAAGTCTTCTTCATGAACACGCAGAGCATTGTGCAGCTGGTGCAGAGGTGAGCCGTTCTCGGGGTCGAAATCCCAGGCAATAAGCCTGCGTGTCCTTCAGGGAGCTCGGCGTGTGGCTGCCGGTGGGAGGCGCACACAGATCCTTCCTCTTTTCCCTTTGCCAAATGGGAGAAAGACTCAGCTTCTGGCCTGACACTGATGACATCTTGGCCATTTCGTCGAGCCGCTGGCGTGTCATGGCTTTCAGAGTCTAGAGTTTTGAGGGTTTTTAGAAGAAAAAGGATATTTTGATGCAAAACGTGAGCCATGCTACCCCACAACAGGAATGGCAGGGGTTATGTATTCATGTAACAACTGGGTTGTCCCATGTTTTTCAGGACCAGGTACCCTTCTTTCTGTATGCAAACAGGCTGGTTCTGCCACTTGTGTTGAGCGTTACTTGCTTGCGTGTCTTGAGAAGCAGGGCCGTGCCCGTCTCGCTCGGTGCTGGGTTTGACGTATTTGTTTCTGCAGGTACCGCAGTGGTATCCGGGGTCACATGAAAGCAGTGGTGATGGATCTGCTCCGGCAGTACCTCAAGGTGGAGACGCAGTTTCAGCACGGTGAGTCTCTCAGCACATCGAGGATTTGATTTCTGAAAGAACCACATTTGGTCCCGCTCCAAGAAAGATGAGCCTGACTTTATGGCGAGGCGAGGCTCTGCAGGGTTGTTTTGTTTTGAGGGTCTGCCAGTCTGAGCCTGGTTTTTGTAGAGGTTTCATATTGGAAGCCTGATTTTTATTTTCTGATTTCTGAGCATCTGCACAAAATCAGAATCAGAAAAATGTTTAAATTCACCGTGCTCTTTAGTTCTGTCTTGCCCTTTTGTTGAATTCTGTAGTAAGAAAATCAAGTGCAGTAAACAAAAGGAAAAGAAAATGAGTTATTTGCACCTGCTGTAAAAAACCAGGAAGCTGTTCACTGTTTGTAAGAACAAACTTCAAACCTCAGCCTGAAACTGAGAACTGAAGGAAATCCCTTGCGCTGCTGTGTCTGGGCACACGGTGGCAGTGAAGGACTGGCTGATTTTCAGGCTCTAGTTCTTACAGGTAGTTCAGATTTCACTCCACTGTTCTCTCGTCCTGCTCCACCGCCTGCACTGACCTAGTGGTACTGCACATTCAGTTCTACTTCGATTTGCTGGTAGCAGAGGATGCTGCAAGTCTTTTTGCTCCTACTTTATCCTGGTTGTCATTTGAATGAAAGACTGAGCTCACCATTTCTCTCCTCCTGTTGCTCAGAAAGGAGTTATTTGTTATTGAAACTGTTTTAATACAAGTAGGATCCTTAAAGTTTGTGGGTGGAGGAGGGGTGTGTGGAAATAATTCCTTCCCAGAACTGATTGTGTGGACCAGGCAAAGCAGATTCTCAAAGCATATATATATGTAGAAAACTAGATTTAGTAACTTGTATTCCTTGACACTGAGGTGAGCAGGCTGGAAACGTGCATTTCTGATTGCAGGTCACTACGACAAGTGTGTCTTTACCCTTCGGGAAGAGAACAAAAGCGACATGAACGCTGTATTGAACTACATCTTCTCACATGCTCAGGTCACCAAGAAGAACCTGCTCGTTACGATGCTCATCGTAAGTTGTCGTTTGGTGCTCTAGAAATTAGCTTCTTGTAAGTGTGATGCTTTGAAAGGTACGGAATTGGCAGCTCTTGCCCTCGAAGATGGGAGCGAAAGTGGCAGCAGCACTGTGGAGTTTCTTCACACATCTCAGCTGGTCTTAAAACCCAGAACGTGCTGCTCCGCTTGGTGTCTGGGCACCTTCTGGTTGGTGGCTGTGCCACACTGGCTGCCCATCCCAGTGCAATGGAGCCTCGTTATGCAAGTGATTCATGAGCATCTGTGGGGAGATAAGAATGCAGATTTAACTCTGGCACTGGGAGGGTGTTAGCGGCCAATTTTCAGATGCTGTCCTGTGACTTTATACTTGCTTTAGTTTGCTGCATCATCTTCTGGGGTCTTGGAGAGGTGCTCTCTTTATATAGCTCATGGTACTGAAACTGGAGTTGCTTGGAAAGCAAAGCAATGTACGATCAGCACAAAAAGCGGATATTTTTTGTGGTAATAATTTCATAATAGCAACATTTTTATGGTCCTTCACAACTAATGAGGGTGACTTTCTGGTAGTGAGTGGCATTAGCCAGCCCACGTGGAGAGGTTTCACAGGCTCTTCCTCAACGAGCTGTCGCTTGGTTCCATGGGCTTGGCAGTGGCTCTTGCTTCCTCCTGGTTATAGTCTGATGGCCGCTCTGCAGAGGTGCTTTCAGTCTGCCCTACTCGGGGCTGCATGTGGGATCTGAGCGGGACTCGGTGTCTCACACAAAGCTGGTCCCTCCAGACTGGGCCGCTGGCCCCGTGGGGCTTCCAGGGAGCTTGCGGAGTGGGGAACCTCCTGGGGCAGGAATTCCGCTTGGACAGGTGGAGATTCCACCCTAGGAACACCAGTGAATCCTCATGCCAGGACCTGCCGACACCTTCTCATGTTCCTCTGCCTTGTTACTCCATGAAAAATCTCAGTTCTCATTAACTTCAGTCCCACTCTAATGGGTAAAACTCCCAGTAAATTACATTCCCAGGAAAAATAATTAAAAAACAATTGAGTCATGTCTCTTCTTTCTTATTTCCTAAAAAGCCTGAAAAAATCCTTGTCCGATATAACGCTTTGAAGCAGAATGGGTGTCCACCCTCCTCAAGGCAGGATGGATTTGGCTACCACATGGTTTCCAACAGACTAGGGTTAGGCATCCTGCTTCTTAACAGACTAATTACAATACTATATATCACTCTCCCCATTCTTAAACATAACGAGGTCTCATGCTGCCAAAAACATGTCCAAAGTAGCCATCCACAAAATAACCCTCAAAAGCAGAAAAAGAGTCGTAATTGTCCTAGGTTGAGACTGGGTTTCTTAAATTCTAATTTGTAAGATATAAGGACCCTGGAGTTCTTTCTTTCTGGCTATCCTTTTTTTCCCTTTCTTTCCCGTTTTGGTGTGTGGTGTGATTGTAAGTAACGCTTGCCTTAAGAATCTCATTATTTGAACACGGAGCCATATTTCCTCTGAGAATTCTGGAGTAGCTTTGAGCCGGGGCTGTTCATTTCTCAAGTAATCATGCTGGCGTGATGGAGAGAGAAAATGGCAGCTGTTCGCAGCTCAGGCCTTCAATTTTCTTCAGAGTCCAGTCACTCAAGTGTGTAATTACACGGGGGTGCCGGGGAGGCGTTGGGCCTTGTCAAAGAGCTGGTTTGAGGCTTTGCTCGCTGCCTTTGCCAATCAGCGCAGGCGAAAGCGCCAGCTACCTGCTTTATTTTGTTGTTGTCATCCTGATTATTTCTTGCTAAAATGGGACTGGAACTTTTTGTCTGGCTTTTCACCTCAGTGCAAGCCCGTCTCAGAGGCAGAGGCCTGGCGCTGGCCGCCATGTTTGCCTGAGGGAGCGAGGGGAGCGCGGAGAAACACCGAGGGGTTTTCCTTTCTCCTTCCTGCGCGGTCGCTCTTCCCACCACAGTCGGTTGCCATCCCTGTTTGCTAAAGCGTAAAACACACTGGAGAAGACCACCCTGCACGCGGTGGAAGAGACGAAACAGGCGATGCCAGCAGCGTTTGGATGTCTGTGCGGCCTCCGCTGGCGCGGTGCCCGAGGCCTTGCACGCGTCTGCCCTCACACTGACAGTGTGGGCCTGAGCAGGGGCGATGGTGTCACCTATGGCAGCGCTTGGGATCAGTGTCTGCTGAGTTCCAGGCCACCCTGTTAACCAAAAGCCCGTCGTTCCTCTTCTGCCTCACATTACTCTTCATGTCTGAGGGATCCTGTTTCGCGTTGGGCAGAATCATGGCAAAGTCCGTGGCGTTTTCTGGGTTGCCACACTCCTTACCTGAGGTGGTTTAAGCTTGTCCTCCAAGGGCAAACGTCATGTCAAAATACCAGGATGCTTATGTTGCTGTAATTGATGTATCCCGAGGAATCTGTTATTAACGAGGGCCTCTGAGGATGGTTTTAGTAATAGCGTTATGCTGCCATCATTCACTTTTTTAGCTAGCAGGCGTTTGAGGCAGGAGGGGAACTACTTCATCCTTCATGTATTTGTTGAAGTATAGTGTGATTTGAAGCTGTATGTTCATTTTATGTACTGAACTGACTGTTGTGCGCCCATCCTAGCCTTGACGGGACAGGATCACTTGTAGCCCAGCACATGTCCTGTGTCCGATGGGGTTTTTGTTACCTTGAGCAGTAACGTTACAACACTCAGGAATTGGTATTTCAAACATGACAAGGTCAGTTCTTGAATTATTCGCTGTGAATTCACACAGTGACCCAGAGCGGATACATTTACAGAACTTTCTTCGGGAACAGCTTTTTGGGAAAATGTTTCACTGGAGTCTCTTTGACCAGTTGGTGTTTCTCACGTGTTTGGGTGCCAAAACACATGCTACAAATAAGAAAATGGGTGATGGTGCCAGTCCCTTCTTTCCTCTGTACTTTTATTTACATGTGTAAAATTATGGAGAGTCTAATAGTTGTACACTTGCCAGCACAGAGTTGGGGGTTAAGTTGGATAGGGACCTCCGGAGGTGACGTGCTCTGACGTTCCCCGAGAGCGTGGGCGCATGTGTTTCAGGTTTAAACTCCTTTGTCGGAGGGCAGAAGATGGTTTTACCCTGTTGTAAACGTTGTCGTTTCTCTCTGTTTTTAGGACCAGCTGTGTGGCCGTGACCCCACCTTGACAGATGAGCTGATTAATATTCTGACGGAGCTGACGCAGCTCAGCAAGACGACGAACGCGAAGGTGGCCCTGCGAGCGCGCCAGGTACGGCCGCGCGCTCCGGCCCAGCTGCTCCCCGCCCTTCCCGGCCCGGTCAATACCCACTGCTCCCGCTCTTCTGCAAAGTCTATATCTCTCCATGTTTATGCAAATGGGAAGAGTAGATTACTGTGAGCAGCGCTTTAACAACGAAGCTAATTAACCAGCGATTAATTGTTGTGACAGTCTTAACAAAGATCGCAGCGGATTCTCAATCGCTGTAAAATTTGAAGTTCAGATTATATTCCCTTGTCCCCGCTCCTTGAAAAAGTTTTGTCTGGCTCAAATAGGAGTCAATGGAGAGTGGCCTCTGGTTTGTGTGATGGAGGAAGTTGAGATGTGTGGTTCCTATGGCTCCTTCTGGCTTTTTAACCTGTGAACCCCCCAAGCACAGCAAACAGCCAGGACCTGCCGTCCGGGCTCATCAGCCACCTTCCAGCTGTGAGTCTGTGTGCAGAGGACGGGACAGAAAGTTACACGAGAACCAGGTGTTCCTTTGCAAACTACTAAGGAATTATTGCAAAGCCATATTTTGGTCTTTTGCAGGGTTTTTTTCTAGATTTTAAGTTGCTTTTTTGACAATTTTTGTAACCTGAAAATATTTGGAAAATCTTCATCCTGTCACTTCCAGGAGCCTAGTGCAGATAATTTGAATGCCAGATATCCACGCAGATCTCATCGTGAGCCGCCTCTGTAGCAGTTAGTCTGTAACCGGGGAGGAGCGAGGGGGCGCAGTCGTTTCACGGCAGCACAAGCCCTGTGGTCCGATCACTCCTCTCACTCCACAGTCCCCATCTCCATTCTAAGTCTTCACAGGAAACCTGACACTTGGGGGATCTCTCCTTTTATTTCAGAGCTTGGCTGTTGAACATGAATGGGGTGTTTGAAGCTGCTCAGTGACCTTATGTTTCCTTCAGGATTGCATTTGTGTCCTTGAACCATTCAGTGATTGAACCTCCCAGTGGCATGCTGGGGATGCTGCTGCAGTCCTTGTGTATGGCTTTGTGCTGCTTTTTCACTTCATTTTTCCCCTGCAAGCTGCTTCCCCTTCCTATCTCTGTATCCTTCATGTTGGGCGTTTACTGCCTGGCCCCAGCGTGTCGTGGTTCCTGTGCTGCCGCGGTGAAGGCGGCCCCATTGCTGGGCTCCCCACAGCTGCCGCTGCCAGATCCGCTTTCCAATTAACAGCTGGTCAGGCAATCCCCAGGACTAACAGCTCTGCAGCGCTAAATCACATGCACTGATGGAACTTGATTGAAGCTGTTCCTTTTCTCCTTGGGGAATTGCCAATAATACAAACCGAGCAGATACACAAATGAGGTTGGGGAGGGGAGGGAGTTTGCAGCATCACCCAGGGGCCACAGGATTCACAGGAGGAACCGGTCGCCTCTTCTGGGATGGAGCAAACTCTTGCTACCTTGGAGCCGGAGCCTCCTGCCCATGGCCCAGCGCAGCTGCTCTCGCTGACACTTGGTGTTTGCTGTTTGCCAGGTTCTCATTGCTTCCCATTTGCCGTCCTACGAGCTGCGTCACAACCAGGTGGAGTCCATCTTTCTGTCCGCCATTGACATGTATGGACACCAGTTCTGCATTGAGAACCTGCAGGTACCTACCAAACTTTTCGTTTCCCTGCTTTCTTCTCACTGAGCTTAATGTTTCAGTATTAAGTCTCACCCGTAGTCCCAAGGTCCTTGTGGCTTTAAATTGTGTTGTTCAGATTTCTGGTTTCCCCCTCATTTCTCTTTCCATTCCTACACTGATAGCAGAATGAGCTCATCGCAGGCTACACCTTCCTGGAGGTGGGCAGCGATGGCAGGTCCCCATCTCCCCCATCTGGTGACCAGATAGGGCACGAGGAACGGAATGAAGCCACGTCAGGGGAAGTGCACATTGGACATTAGGAAAAGGTTCTTCACCGAGAGGGTGGTCACTGGAACAGGCTCCCCAGGCAGGTGGTCACAGCCCAAGCCTGGCACAGTTCAAGGAGCATCTAGACAACGTTTGTAGCCATATGGTTTATTTCTAGGTAGTCTCACAAGGAGCAGGAAGGTGGTCTTGATGATCTCCTGAATCCTTTTCAACTTGAGAATATTCTACAATTTAATATAAAAAGGTTGTAATCCTTGATGAGCAACAGGAAAAGCATGGAAATCAAAACTAGTCAGGCTTGATTTGGGGTTTTTGATTTTTGCCTGACCCTGTTTGCCCGACAGGCAGTTCTCTTTAAAACTGCTTAATGTGATCTCTTCTAGAAACTCATTTTGTCCGAGACATCCATCTTTGATGTGCTGCCCAACTTCTTCTACCACAGTAACCAGGTGGTGAGAATGGCAGCTTTGGAGGTGAGTTTATTCCCATTGAAAATGAAATATTTGAAATTTTTCCTCATTGTTTTGCCTGTTTTGGGTGTGTATGTAGTTGGTTGGTTGGTTTGTTTTGAGCACTATTACCTTGCAGGATTAAGGGAGCCGCAGGTTGTGTGGAATGTGGCATTTAACAGCAATAACGTTGGTAATGGACTGACATTCCAGATTCAAGTTATCCTCTTTGCTCCAGGGCGACTTAGGGGGTTGAAAGGATTGAAAGTGAAGCTGCTGTCAGAATGTGGTCGGCCTGTCCTGGGCCTTGTGCTGATGGCTGTGTCCTGCCAGACTGGCCTTCCTCAAATTATAACTTTAAATTCTTCTGACTGAATGAGAGTTCTAACTAGATATTCATCTGGAGGCATTTGTTTGGTTTTTAACATTTTTGAGGTCTCTGGTGTATCATTTGTCTTCTTTCCGCTGAGGAAGCACAGTTAAGCTGATGAGTTTCTCTCTAACCAGGTATATGTTCGAAGGGCGTATATTGCCTATGAGTTAAACAGCGTCCAGCATCGCCAGCTGAGGGATAACACCTGTGTGGTGGAGTTCCAGTTCATGCTTCCCACCTCCCATCCGAACAGGTCAGATCGCGGGTTCGGGCACCTTCGGAATCGCAGGTTTCTGAGGGGCCGCATCCTGTCTCGGCAAAGAAAACTTGCAATAGAATTAGTGGAGAAAGGGAGAGTCCCAGTGCCTCAAATAAGCACAAATTATTGAAGATAAACCCCTGCATTGCCCAGTTCTGTCTCCTAAGTTATTTAAAACCTCAGGAGCTGTGGGTAGTAGTTTCTGCAGTTTGGATTCATTTAAGTTATGATACAGTTTTCACATATTTTCTAAGTTGAGCTAGTGTAGTAACTTTCCTCTAGAACTTCAGTTCTAGTGGAATGCTGAGCCTGCCAAAAGATCAAATTCCAGACAGAATAATCAATTATTGGGAATTTTAATAAAGAGCAGCCGCAGGGTCTGTGTCCCTCCTCAGCGCTGCCCTGCAGCCCCGGTCACGCTCTGCGACTGGCTCTGCTCTCAACCCACCTTTACTGCACAAGGTGAAATCTTTCTAGCGTGTGGTTTTTTGACTGAGAAGACCAAGATGCACGTATGGATGCAACTGATACGGCAGTGCTGGAGCTGACATCCTTGGTGTTCAGCCAGGATTTTTCAGAACAGATTTCTCATGACTGCAACCAAAAGCATCAGCTGCCCCTGTCCTGTAGAAGGCTCACGCCTCCTAGTGTGTGCTGAGATCACCTTAACAAACAAACTTGATTATCATCCGTCAGGTTAGTCAGTTCCCATGCTTCTTTATTGGCAGCAGGACCCAGGGGAGGGTATTGGGGACAATATTTGATTTTTGGCCGAGCGCTGGGGCTGGTGCGCAGTGAGTCCCCGCGGCCGCCGGGTGCCACTGTCACTCCGCGTTGGGTTCCCAGCCTGGTAGCACAGCTATTTTTCTCCTTTGTTTCCAAACATCTTTTTCCTTATTTTATTTTTGGTGGGGCTGGGCAACGGGGTCCAGTCTCGCTTCATTGAGAATCCATCAGTACGTTTTATGAAATGGTTTTCAGAATCTGGTTTGCTAGAAATGAATGACTGTCCTCGACAAGCAGCACAAAGCACTCATGATACAAATGGGACGTGCATTTGGTCTCATCTGTTTCCTACATTTCTAGAATATTTGTAAATAATTGCATACTATTTTTAGTAGCCCCTTTGTAATGCTCTCTGCCCCCCTGTTCTTTCTCCATTTTTTCTTCTTGCTGGTCTCGGTTCCCTCTGTTGCTTGGGGGTTGTTTGGCCGGCCCATGCTGACCACTGCTCTATTACTGTGTGCAAGCTTAATTGGACAAGGTCAGCTGGAAGATGAGAACTGTTACTTGCCTGGGCAACAGCTGCTTTGTCCTGAAATCTCCTCCCCCCTTTACGCTGCATTCGCTGGGGCAACGTTCTGCAGCTCGGTTCTGCTTCTCAGCCCGTGGCTCTGCTGATGGTTGACTGTGAACGCATGGCAGCCGTTGTGCGGAGGCCGGCGGGCCTGGGGACAGGCTCACTGCGCAGGCGGGCAGCTGCAGCTCATCTCGCAGCGAGGAATTTGGCTCCTCTTGCTTGCTGCAGCTTCTGCGGTGTGTCCCGCTCGGGCGCTGCGGGGAGGGTGCCGAGGCACAGCGGTGCAGGGTACCGAGGGTCTGGCGTTAGCACTGAGTGTAGAGCTAAACAGGCTGTAAAGGCAGATCTTATGTTAAGCCCAAGACACAGAAATCTCAAAACTCTGCCTTGCTTAAGTCGTCTTTGTTGGTTTCGACCATGTGTGTCCATGGTGTGTTTTCTGTACTTTCTGTTGGATGAACTTTTAGACTGAGAAGGTAGAAATGGCTTCCAAGGGCAAACCCCAAAGCCAAAATATCCCAGTGACCAAGCAAAATGTCCCTTGGAGCTCTGCAGGGCTGGGTCCTGATGAACCAGGAGAGATACCAGATTGCCCATGAGCATCCTCTGGTGGAGCTGGTGTTAGTTGTGTGGCCCACACATTTCTCAGCGCTTTATCAGATATTTTTAAGCCCTGGTCCCCTTTGTGTCTAATTGCTGTGAACACTTAAGGACCTGAATTTCACTGGAGCAAATATTGATGTAGAGCAAATTGCAAACTTTTAATTGTGGCTATATTTAAATTCTTTGTTAGTGGTGTTTAACCCCACTATGCTTTTCCTTAATTGTAACAGAAACAATCACAGGCACTACTTCTGATCTGAGTAGTCACAGCCAGGCACTCAGGCTTTGTACTTCTGGCCACTGAATGATTGCCATCAACTGCCCACAGGAAAGCTTCTCATGGAAGCAGAGGGGAAAGAAAAACTGTTAAATGTGCTCACAAAGTCACAGAAGTGCAGCGTGCTCCTGGTGGGTTTTGTGGGCAGAAGCAGTTTGGGGAATTATTTGTTTAAATTAATAGAAAACATCCTGTTGTAAGAATCCCCACTGATCCTGATTGTGAGGGTAAGATGTAGGGAGAAAAACTGCTTACACTTGAAAGCACAGGGGGCTTTGCAGATCCACGGCAGCGCTCCTGACGTGCACAGCGGAACCAGCGCTGCTTCTGCGCTCAGTGCAGTTTGAAACCCTCCACGTCGAGGGGGCTGCAGTAAATCCCACCTGGAGAAAGCAGAACGAGGGTACAGAGGGGACACCGGTGGCTCCGTGCTGTGCTGAGCACTATGAACACCCCCCGTGGGGATAACCTGCTCCTCAGCCAGCCAGGGTCCTGGGGGAGCCGCCGTGAGGAGACGAGCCCCGTTCTGAGCCGTTCTGTGCTTCCCCTGTCCAGCCTGCCCTGCTGGGCTGGGGGGCTGCTGGAACATTGCTGGTGTTGAGAGAGTTCAGCTCCCTTTGTGCGCACGGCGAGCCAGGGCACAGACACTGAAAAGCCTGCCCGAGGTGTTCACATGAAACAGGGCTTGCCTATTCTTAGCTTAGAATCTCCTGTTCAAAGAAACATTGTGTGCCTAGTGTAGGCAAAGGGAATTATCGTGCCTTTTCAACAGGAGAAATTTTTTTTCTAGTAATCCCCCTCTCCTGCTTTCGAACAGCCTTTTTCATGCCTGAAGCTGTAAGGTTTAAATTAAAGTGGGACGTTGTCTGCCGTCACCAGCTTGAGGAGCTGCAGCCCCAGCCATGCTGCTCAGCCCCTTCCCTTCCCTTCCCTTCCCTTCCCTTCCCTTCCCTTCCCTTCCCTTCCCTTCCCTTCCCTTCCCTTCCCTTCCCTTCCCTTCCCTTCCCTTCCCTTCCCTTCCCTTCCCTTCCCTTCCCTTCCCTTCCCTTCCCTTCCCTTCCCGTCCCGTCCCGTCCCGTCCCGTCCCGTCCCGTCCCGTCCCGTCCCGTCCCGTCCCGTCCCGTCCCGTCCCGTCCCCACGTGTGCTGGAGGGTCACAAGGGAAGAGCTAAGAGAACATGTCTTCACAAACAGGTCCCTCTCTTTGACTCAGAGGTAAATGCTAAGACAGTTGCTGACAAGGGTGACTTACTGGGCATATCTTTATTTTGGGTATGGCAATGATACCAGAGGTCTCTGCCTTCTGGATATGTTGAGGCCCAGAAGAAACTGAGGTACTACCCAGGCTGTTTTGCCCGTTCGGATGCCTCAGCCGTGCCTTCCCCATCCATCTGTGCATCGAGCCCTCGCCTTCCTTTTGTCCCATGTGCCACCCTGAACTGCCACACTCGCCCTTGAGATGCCCAGCAGGATCTTGAGTGGGGGTGTTCCACTGGGAGGTGGAAGCAAAGGAAACTTTTAGCACTGCAGATTAAGATGTTAAGTTTTGATAATTAGCTCAGCTTTAAAGCAAGTTGTACTTCTGAAATGTGGTAAAGAAGATGTCTGATCCCAGCTGACCCTGGTTGTGTTTGGAGTTGGGATGCACACAACTCAGCCAATGCCTTACTGAGGCTTGTTGAATTCAGTCCTGGGACCGCATCCTGCTGGCCATGATGCTTCCGAGGGTGGAATTCAGCTCTAGTCGTTAGTTCTTCCTGTTTCCAAAGGGGTCAGTGTAGATGTCTCAGCTGTCTCGTGCTTGGTTTTGCCCAGTATCTCCTGTTTCTGTGGCTGTTTGTTGTCACCCTTGGACTTTGATGTTGCTGATTTCAAGGCTTCGGAGTGGTGCTTGATCTCCCCTCTGCTGTCTCCTGATGTTTTATCATCTATGGAGTATTTTGGTTGTTCTTTTGTTGTCAGCCTCTTCCTTAGCTTACAGGTAGAAACCGTTTGGAAGGCTGAAATCCAAATTAAATAATGCTGCTTCCAAACAGTGCTCTGTACAGAAGAGTAAGAAACCAAAACTCACACTTAAAACAGTGGTTTTTAGGTTCCTTCCCACTATCATTTTCTAACCACATACAAGTTGAATTTCTGACACAATGGAAGCATTTTGTGTGGACTAAAGTAGTCACTAAAACAGCCTCTTGCATCAGGGTTTGGGTTGCTGGTTGAACCAGCCGCTGGAGACCCAGCGCGTGGTCGAGGGGATCGCTGGGGAGCCCCAGGTCCCTCCTGGCTGTGGGACCGGCGGCCAAATCCCCGCAGGGACACCTGTAAATCCCCGCGGCTCCGTGCTGGGGGTTCCACGTTAATTAGGCAGCAGGCAGCAGTAATGTGCTGCGGTTCCCTTGGCTTCCCTGTTTCAGAAAGGGCAAAACCTTCCGGCAGAGCAAAGAAAGGGCTGTTGAAGGGGCAGCAAACTGAATGGAACGACAATAATTTTATGCAAATTGGACTTCAGTAGCAGATTCAGCCTGGCTGAATCACAGAGGGAGCAAAAGAATGAGGAAAGAAAGAGGGAGAGGAAAAACCCAATCAAAATGTATGGTTAGAGGCATGTTTCACAGCCTTCTGTTTAGATTCTTCTACAGAAATGAAGCAACACAAGAGGAATGCCACTGCTCCCAGCCAGTGGAATTGCTCTTTCTCCTGTGGTACTGCTGTTAATAACTACAAGTGGGTTATTGAGCCGACCTCTGCTGATTCCGCTTTGCCGCCTGCTTTCCGAAGCTTCGCCCCGCGCTGGCGCTCCGTCGCAGCTTGGCCTGGCCAGCGGCGCTTTGCATGCGTTGCCATCCTTGACATCGGGAATGCGCCCTTCGAAAAGCAAAACCAGGAAGGGCAAGGGAAACAAATCCAAATTCAACCAGGGGGGCAAGCGGGTTTGGTTTGGTTGAGCAGAAGGAGCAATTGTAACGGCAGTGGAGCAGATTCTCGTGAGATCAGCTTCCCCCGTCAGGAAGGACCTTTGTGAAAGTTCAGAAGAGCCAGGGAGAAGGGCTGGAGTTCTGACAGAAAGGACGAGGAAGGAAGCATTTGTGATGCTGGGTTTTTCCCGTCTGTTTCTGAAAGCTTCGCAGGGACCGTTACACAGGTGTACCAGGCGTAGGAGCCGCCAGTCCGCTCCAGACTATTTTTCCAGCTGAAGCAGATCATGTGCAGCTTTCCCGCCATTTGCCAAAACCATCTCAAGCCCCAGAGACCTTGTGGCCGTTTCGGTCCTGCCCACAGGCCCTATTGCTCTCCCCACTGCCTCCAAGTGAATTAAATACTTGCGTTACTTCCCATTGATACGTCTTTAGGCCATTTTTTGCTTTCTCCTATATGGCTTAAGGAGATCACGGGAATTCTTCGTGTCCCTACCAGTAACACACCAAACATACAACCTTGTAGGGGATCTGACTCTGCTGTGACAAAACTGGTTTGTGAACGGGACCGGGCACAGCTGGTGTGACCATGGGAACACACTGGTCATTAAGTACTGAGACTGCATGGTCTCGCCCATGGTGAAGGACGTTAAGAAGGTCTGTGCTTTGGCCTCCTGCAGGTTTCTGCAGGGAGGGGAGGGTGAATGTCCAGTTACATGCTCCCCGAAGCTTTGCTTTCAATCTTTCCACGTTGGCTGATGTCTTTGCACAAGCCTCCTGCGTGCATGTATTTTTTTTCAATTTAATCTTTACTATTTTGAATGTCAGATCACAGCAATTCCTACGTCTTGCACGGAGCAATATGCTGCCTTATGCTTGTAGCCAGGACAGGCGACACTGTGCTGTTCCTGTGCTGGTATGAAAACGTGCCCCTCACCTTATTTCTGGCATAAGAGCATCACTGCGGCTCAGTCTGCATGAAAAACCGTGAAGAGTTGGACCGCTGTTGTAAAAGGAACTGTACATTTTTCCTAAAATTAACCTTTTTTTGGTATTCGAGGTCTTGAATGCTGAACTGCAAAGCATCCCATGGGGTTTATGTGTGTGCTTATGACTGCGCTGCTGTGGGCCAGCGCCGCTGCTTAGCGCAGGGCTTGGGCAGCCAGGACCGGGCTTGTTTCCCTGAACCTGTTGCAGTCTCCCCGTGCGATGTGGTCGCTTTGTGCATCTGCTGCAAACTCCCCCTCTGGTCTTGCTTGTGAGGCTCACGTGGTGAGTGCAAAGGGCTTGAGGTGGGTCCGATAAGGGTGCTGGAGAACCGCAGGGTATCTTGCAAACGCACTATTTCCCTGGGGTCTGTGTGTGTGTACGTGGCCTGTGCTCTCCGCGCAGCGCAGGCCGGTGGCGGGTGCCGTCCCAGGGTCAATGAACCGGAATTCTGCCTGACAACCGGAGGGGTGACGAATTCTCATTTAGTAAATTGTAAAGTTGTTGCTGGTCTGTGGATCAGCTTGATGGTAGTTCTTGATGATGGCTTTCACTAACCAATCTGTAACTGTGGTTGTTTGATTACAGAGGGAACATCCCCACGCTAAACAGGTACGGTACTTGTCATCTTTTAAAATTAGAAAAGACAGATTAGAAAGAAATAGCCTAATACTTAATGTTTTAATGTGTTTTGTTTTAGTGCCCTTTACTTGGGAAGCTCTCAAACATAACTCTTCTTTTTCCTTCCCTTTTCCTCTCCCTTTGTCTAAAACATGTTTTCAGCTTTTCTTTACCATTTCCAAGAGCTTTGCATGCAGCAATGTTTAAAACGCCCTTTGCCGGGTGCCTCGGCCCATCTGCACCGAGGCACACGGCAAATTTCCAGCAGGACGCAGTTTCTAGGGGGTGTTTTGGAGCTGTGGCCCCTGCCCAGTGAACCTGCTGCTACTCTGGGTTCTTGTGACGAGCTTAGAATTTGTCGAGGCTGCTTCACCTCCCTCACACCATAGATGAATCTACATCTCCACCAGCTGACAGCATGTTTTGTTGTGTTTTGGACACTAATTTTTCCTCCCGTGTCTCAGTTGAAAAGTATTTCTTGTTTGAAATAATACATGAGAAATGTCTGCTGTCTTTTTGTTTAGTTACTGTTCTGTGGTATTTTTTTGTATTAGTTGTAAGAAACGTACACCAAGGCATGTCCTGAAAGATCTTTCAATGTGTGAATACCTATTATTTATTACTGCTTGCAAGCCTATTTAGGGAAAAATAGTAAAAATGGGCTTGAAAGTCCCATGGCTCTTAATGAGAGATAAATTGTGGGAACACAGAGTGACTATAAACGTGGAGAGCTATTAATCAAACTGATGATACTTCAGACTTGTTAACAGGGTACGTAGGACCGTGTCACAGTGCTTTTCTGTATGTGGAAAGAAAGAATCTTAGCAAGGCTGGTGAGCGGCCGTGTCAGCGATCCCAGTCCGGTCTTTAAAAAGAAAACAACATAACAATAATAATAAGAGCAAAATAAGACAAGCTGTTTGCCAGCTGGTGTGTGCTGCCTTAGCAGATGAGCTGTATGAGAAGCTGGTGATAAGTGTAAGCTCAGGACCTTGCCCTCGGCGGGCAGGAGCTCCAACCTGCGCTGGGTGCTGCCCAAATGGAGCAAAAGAAGCGAGCGGGGGCAGTGGCAGAGTTGTTAAAGCGTGGGTTAAATTAGACGGAGGAGCACGTGAATCTGAGCAGCAGTCAGGGTGGAAAGCATTGTAAGGGGACGTGTTCAGGGCAGGGATACTGGTGTACGACTATAGAAATCCCTGTTTCCAGTGCAGGATTTTAGAGGGGTCACTGTACCACGCTGCGTTTGAGGAGCGTGAATTACAGTGTCACTGTGGAAGCATTGAGATAATATAGCGTGGCATGCTTCAAGTTAATTTGTAAAAATTTACTGAATCTTTCAAGTGTCAAAGCTTAGAATGATTGTTGTTTATCTCAGCATTCCGCCTGTAAAGCCAAACGTACACACAGGAGGAAAAATGCGTTCAGCTTTGCATAGTCATAGTTCACCTGTCATCTCAAGAAACTCCTTCAGAAGTACTTGTTTTAAAGGCTTAAAATGTTATTTCCCAACCATTTTAAGTGTTCCTGGACACGGGGACAAGGTCTGGGTGAGGACATTGGTGGCAGCAGGGACACGGCAGCGTTGAGGGCTCGGGGAGGCCAGTGCAGCGGGTCTGAGGTGCTACAGCGCTAACAAATGCGCGGTTAGACGGGATCAACAGCCGCGACTCGAGTGCTCAAAGCACACGCACGTGACAGATCTTTCTGCCTTGTCCCTGCTAACTGTGGTCTCGTTGGATTGCCGTTTAGAATGTCCTTCTCTTCCAACCTCAATCACTACGGGATGGTCCACGTGGCGAGCGTGAGCGACGTCCTGCTGGACAACTCGTTCACTCCGCCATGCCAGCGCATGGGCGGGATGGTCTCCTTCCGCACCTTCGAGGACTTTGTCAGGTACGTGGGGAAGGCTGGCGATTGTTTGTATCACCAGCTTCACGGTGCGCCCAAATGGAACTGCACAAAACCTCTGCCTTGTCTAGAGTCAGGTTTAAACTGATCCTGAGCTTGTTTGTTAAGATTCTGGAGTCTCAGGTGGAAGTTTGGATCCTCTTGTCTGTCTCCTGGCGATAACTGAGGTTCAGGCGGCTGTAGGAGCAGTTTGTGGCCAGAATGATCAGCATCCTGTATTTTTGCAGGCTGGAGATCATTTGCAAATGTGCTGGTTTCTTCTAACCCTCTTGCTCACATGTATATACATGTGTTGTTCTTTATGCTTTCAGCCTTCTAGGGGTAGGATGTGTTGTTCTTTATGCTTTCAGCCTTCTAGCAGCGCCTGTAGCAGTTGTGGGGGCCTGTAACCCATGATCTCTGACAAATGCGGGGAGATCCAGGCTCTGCGGTGGTTGGAGGGTGGGGAGGTGTCACCTGCTCATCTGCTGAGTTTCTCCTAAGAAGTCCTTGTCTCTCCCTCCCCTCGTTATCCGCACGGTCCGTGGCTTTGGGTGGGCTGGCGCGGCGTGGCGGTGGCTGACAGTGCTCTGCTGTGTTGCAGGATCTTTGATGAAGTGATGGGTTGCTTCTGTGACTCTCCTCCGCAGAGCCCCACGTTCCCCGAAGCTGGCCATGCTTCCTTGTACGATGAAGACAAGGTACCGTAGATTTTCTTCTTGAGGTTGCGCTCGGGTTGGAAATAGAAGGCGTGCAGAACGTCGCTGGCACTGCAGGCTGGTCCTGCTCACCAGTTCGGGTGCTCAAGCCGGAGTTAAGAGATTTATGTATTTATGTGTGTGATTTTTTACTTGTTCCACAATAAGTGGTTCGAAGCAGGTGGCCATTTCCTGACCCTGTGCTAAAACTACACCTGAGTCTCTTCCCCTCCATGTGAATTTAGTTTGTAGTGTTTAACATCAGCATTACGGGATCCACAGCAGCATAACTGAGCGCTTAGACCCACAATTAGGTTTCCAGACCTTCTCTGTGTTTTAGGGGTGTATCTGGGGCTACACTCACAGGGGTTAAGTTGCTAACAGTTTGTTTATGGGGAATATTTTGTTTAAATTGCAGGCTGCCCGCGAGGAGCCCATTCACATCCTGAATGTTGCCATTAAAACGGACAGTGACGTTGACGATGACGGGCTGGCAGCGATGTTCCGCGAGTTCACGCAGAGCAAGGTGAGTGGCCCGGGCTCCTCTGCAGCTCTGGGCCGGTGCAGGACGCCTCCTTCTGCTTGGAAAACTCATTATGTTCCAGTTGTTTTGTTTTTTAAACAAACAAGTGCAACAGGGACATCTTTCAGCAGCTTCCTGTCTCTTTAAGGAAAGAAAATAATCAAATATAACAATTTAAAACTACTTCTGCCTTTCCTCTGCTCGATCGTGCTCCAGGCATTTCATGGGAGGGGATAAAAGGAAAGAAAGAAAGAAAAAAATTCCCAAACACATTAAACTATCAAATAGGTTGATCCAAATTGTCCAAATAATCTTCTAGTCCCAGCATGTTGTGTGTGGTTTTTCTAATAGAAATTAGGATCATATACTTGTAAATGACTTGTGGAGGAGATTGCGGCAGTCAGTGTAAATGGAGTTTCTCCAGGTGCTGATGGCTAATCGCTCCGTAATAGCTGTGGACTTGCTGTGAGACCCACATTATTACGATGTAATCAGAATCCTGTTGCTATGCTGTTATTGTCTGCCACTTGTGGAATTTTAAAAGCAATAACAATTTTTGCTTTTTAAATCATGGCATTATTAAAGTTATTTTCTTCCTCTTGCCATGAATATAGTCACTGATGCTCATTTTCAAAGGGCTTAACCTTAGTGAAACATTTCAGTCTGTGCTGAAAGGGGTTGTTTTGTTCCTGCTCTCGCTGAGTTCTTCTTTCTTTTTATTTTCTTTGCTTTTAAATTGGAAAAAAAAAGAGGAAAAAGGAAAAAGTTTTAGAAAGAGAAGCAGAATTGTGAGATCTTAACATTTGAAAAGATCAGTGGTGTGGCACATACCGGTGGCAGCACTCACTGGAAATGTGGCTGAGTGGAATGTGCTCGTGAAGCACCCAGAGTGGGTGTTCTCTCCTCTGTTTGAAAAAACTGATTAAAACCTGTTGGTTGGCACCTTTGCAAATCGACACATCCATCCTTTGGTCTGGGGTGTCTGTGTTTGTGGTGCCAGGCACTGCCTGGGCCCAGTGCTTTAAAACTCCTGTCCTGTTGCCATGTCTGCTCTGTGCTGCCCTCCAAAAGTCACCTTTGCAAAAGGGAATATTTCCTGCGAGCCTTGTCAGCGACTCTTGTGCTTTGCCTGTGCGGGATGTCGTGTTCTTGGGCTTTGCTCGCTGACCCCTTTGGGTTTAAGGTGCTTGCTGCTGTGCTACTGGGCGCTGATCAGGTCAGCGATGGGCTGTGGCAGCTGGGGCGGGCTGGGAGCTGGCGCAGGGATGCCGGGGGGCTGGAGAGCTGCTTTGCTTCGCAGAAGATTTTGCCATGTTTTTGATGTCTTTTCCTGTGAATCCGCTCACCTGATGCCATCATTGCCTTCTGACAGAAATCCGTCCTGATCGAACACGGGATTCGGAGGCTGACGTTCCTTGTAGCACAAAAGGTATTTTGATATAGTATCTCTCATGCTGTGCAGAACTCTGGTTTTGAGATCGTAATAGCATTGACATTTGACATGTTTTTTTTCCAAATTAAATGCTCTTCAGCTATATTTAGTTCTCTCTTCACTGTTTTTGTTCTCTGAAGTTTGAGATGGTTTCTATGAATTCACTTAAAATTAATTTACAATTGTAAACAATCTTGACACCTCTTGTATTGATGAATTAATTAAGTTTTGATTGTCACCCTAATTGCTAGCTTTCTTCTGCCTTTCTTTTTTTCCCTTCCTGTGTTTGTATGTTCCGTTTGTTAAGGACTTCAGGAAGCAGGTCAACTATGAGGTGGATCAGAGATTTCACGTGAGTACCAGGGGCCTGGACACGGTGGGATCGCTGACCCGAGGCCACAGACACCCCAGTGCCTCCAGGCTTCTCGTTTGGTTCTTAGTCAGGCACTTAATGCCCATCTTGGTGTCAGAAGAAGAGAAGTAATTAAACAAATATCTGACTTCAAATGCTGGAGTTGGCCTTTTGCGTTTGGTGGGGCTGTTCACGTGCTAAAGTCTCTCGTTGCCCGCTGAACTCCTGACCGCCACATTCATAAAGATCTTGCTTGTTTCTGTATTGTTTTGTAGTCTAAAATGTAATGATACAATTAATTTTTGTATTATTTCTTATGTAGGGTGGTGATTTCTTTAGACTTCTTATTGATTTTAAAATAACTTAGAGGAGTAGTAGAAGTGACTGGCTACATTTCACATAATGGCTTTGTGGCATGACAAATGTTTGCTCTTACTGCTAAGAATTACTTCTCTCCCAGGGCCTGGGTGTCAGGGGGAGCAAGGTGGCAACGTAAGGCACAAACCAGAGTTCTATCCCTTGTGTGTCTGCTTTACAACTCTGAAAGTTATCGAGAGTCTTGAAAGTGTGGGAAGTTCATCCTGTGTCCAGCAGCCCTGGTTTAGCAAGCTTCATGAAAGGAAAACCAGTTTACAAACCAGCAGAAATAGCATTTGAACAAATGTGGGCATCACCTCGTGGGAACCGCTGCCCACAGTGCGGATACGGATCAACAGCCCATGTGGGAAACTGGGCTCCTGGGAGAGGTGTTGGGACCTTCAGCAACAACGTCCAGGAAGTGTTAGAGAACTGAAGTGGTACTTGGGGAATGAACAGGACGGGTGGGTGGGCGCTGGGCTGTGTGTGGGTGATTGAAAGGAGCCGTGTCCAAACAGTGCTGAGCTCCTGTGGGGCGCGAGGGGCTGTGGACACGCCTGGCGGGTCCCCCCTCTTGACCCTGGGTGGGCGTCAGTCTCTATTACCATCTCCTACACTATTCCGTTTAGTACTGGACCAACTATTAACTTAGTCAGGGCCTGGGCTTGGGTTTGTTTTTGTTTTAATTACAGTCTATATAATTAGTTCCCAGCATGTTGAGGTAATAGAGAGTTGCTCCAGCAGGCTTCCAATTTCCTCATCTCATTAGGTTTTTAACGTGATTATTAGTATAATAATCAACTATGATGATTTCTGTTGTAGCTTTTCACATTCTGCAGTTTGCAGGGTGTCTTGATTGGCTAATTTAGGCAAATTATTTTGATTGTCTTGATGATGGTTGGTTGATTAGAACACAGCGGGGGTATAATTCTTCTGCTCAGGAAATGGAGCACTCTTGGATTTTGGTACCGGAGCACTGAGAATTTTGTGTGTGTGCACATCTAATGGTTGTATTCGCCCACACCACCAGTCAGATGCCTTGGAAGCAATTACAGTGGTGGTGGATGAGCACGGCCGATGTGAGGAGACATCAGCAGCGTGCCGAGCAGCACGGGTGGGAGGGATTCGGAGCAGAAGCGAGGACGCATGGCAGTGGTTGTGTTCATAGAGTGCAGCTGATGCTCTGGGCTCACTGAATGTGCCCGTTGCCTGAATTTTCAGGCAGGATTTCCTGAGGCGCTGGCTGGTCTGGAGGACACGCTCCAGGCAAGAACAGCTTGTTTTGTTCAACTGAGAGTCAGCAAGTGAAGTTCTAGGGACTGTTCTCTATAGGAGGCGAAGAAAATTGTGAGCTAGGTTACTTCTAGCCATAAAAGCCATGTTGCTCAGTAGAGCGTTATCCTCCATCACCGTGCGCTGAATCCGGCCAGGGCAGCGCGTCTTTCATCGATAGTGAAACGTGATTCAGAAATTAGGTGGCTAAAGGTCAGATATCTCCTTTTATTCCTACTAAGACAGTTCGGGCAAGTTGTGTATGCTCGTTCACGTCACCTTTAGCATAAAAGACTGGTATTTGGGGGTTGGTGCAAAGCGTTCACAAAAATTCCTCCACCCAGGAGAATTCCACAGAACGGGTGGTTTTCCTGGGCGGGAGGTGGCTGTCCAGTCTTTCTCTCTTCTAAGAGATGTGCACAAAAATGTAAAACCCTTACAATTTGCTAGGATTTCATCTGTGCAATAGAATAGCAGAGAAACCTAATCGTATTTGGGGAATTTTTGTAGAGCACTATTTAATACATGAGGATAATGCTATTTGATTACAATTCATAGTTTCCTTGGGAAGAAAGTATTTCTAGCAGTAATAGCTATTGAGCTATAGAATACAGATCGTTGTTTTGTGTATGTCTGCTTACACAATGGGTGTTAATATCATTGTGTGGCTCCCACATATTTCCACAATAGTAGTAATAAGACTAGAAGTTGTTTTCCCACTGCCATGTTTGGACAGTTCGGTGTTATTGTCTGTTGATAATTGACAGTAATAATTGAAAGCCGATCAAGTAGTATCTATTGCATTAGCAGTGAAGAGAGGTTTAAAGCACCTCTGCTGCCTTGTGGAAGGTAACTTGGTTTTCCAGCACCTTTTTGATGTTCAAAAGTACCTTGTGGCAACGTGTGGCATCCCCTGTGCTGTGGGGCTGCGGGGGGTCCGGGCCGGGAGCAGATCAAGTCGCTTCTGTTCGCAGGGCTAACAGCATCGCTTTTCTTTTCAAACAGAGGGAGTTCCCAAAGTTCTTCACGTTCCGTGCCCGGGATAAGGTGAGTTGTGTATTCTGGAATAATTTTCGCTCAATGTTGGCTTTATCCTTCTTTCACGTAACTGTTCCTTGCCCGTCCGAGAGGGTGGGAGCTGCCTCAGCCCAGCTTCCCTCCCTGTAGTATTTCAACAACTTCAACACATTTCTTAGTGCTAAAGACTGTGCATCCAACAGAAAACTTGGGGTTGGATTCGTTTGAATTTTATCTTTTTCATTAAATATGAAATTTCATAACGGGTATTGGCTGGTTCTTCCCATCCTCAGTGTTTCAGCTTGACTCACCCTCCTCTCTTACACCCTTTTCTACCTGCGCGGCGCCGGGCGCCCCCAGTTTGAGGAGGACAGGATCTACCGGCACCTGGAGCCGGCTCTGGCTTTCCAGCTGGAGTTGAACCGAATGCGAAACTTTGATCTCACCGCCATTCCCTGTGCCAACCACAAAATGCATCTGTACCTGGGAGCAGCCAAGGTGGAAGTGGGCACGGAAGTGACGGACTACAGGTTCTTCGTCAGGGCCATCATAAGGCACTCGGACCTGATCACCAAGGTGAGTTTTGTCACCCATGCAATATCTGTTTCCAAGACAGGGTATGAGGCGCTGGTTGTTGGACTGTGATTTTTGAGTAGAAAATAAGTGATTTGTTGGAAATATCTGGCAGGAAGCCTCCTTTGAGTACCTGCAAAACGAGGGAGAGCGATTGCTTTTGGAAGCCATGGATGAGTTGGAGGTGGCATTTAACAACACCAATGTCCGCACTGACTGCAACCACATCTTCTTAAATTTCGTGCCTACTGTCATCATGGACCCGTCGAAGGTATGGTCTGTTCAGCTCTGAACGGTTTCTTGTGTCTGACTGACTACAATTAAATGGTCTTTTGCTTTCTCTTTGTGCCGCCTGCAGCGAGGAGGGAAGAAAGCTTTGTTTTGTCTTCCAATCTATGAATAAATATTAAAAGTAAGATTTCAGAACGAGCAGAGTTTTTAGTGCAGTAACACTGTCCTTCAGGCAGTGCAGTTCGCTTCCTCTGTGGGAACTAAGGAACAGTTTATTAAAACTATGTTTTGTATTTAAAACTAGACTTATTTATTTCAGTATGTGAGATAAATAATTTAAATAAGGAAATAGCTTTAAATGCTCTTCTGTTTGTTACAAAAGCTCAGATTCTACCCAAATAAAATGTAAGTCTTAAAAAGAATTTGTAAATCTGGCTACAAAAAGCAACGCCTTGTTTTCATTCTCTGATCCAAAAGCACTGAGATCAACATTATAAATAAATGAACATTAAGCTTTGTAGATGCATAAATGAAAGTGTTTGGGCTTAAAGCATGTTTCTGGTTAGCAGAGCCACCACAAACTGCAAAGGCTGCCTTGAGTTGGAAATCAACATTCTGTTCATGGTTACCCAAGGATGAGAGTCGACCTTTCCTAATGAGAATAACTGGAAGTTTAAAAAGATTAATTGGTTATCAAAATAAGTATCTCTTGTTTGCTGACTTTCAAGTCATGGTTAAAAACTGGTGGTTTAAATGGCTTTTGAATAAACCCTCTCTCAGTGCATCCGCAATCTGTAGTTCCGGGAAGCTGGGAAGCAGGTGGGATGCGCAGCCCCCGGGGGTTCGGCTGCCAGTGTGTCCTGTGACTTTTCCTGAGCTGCTGGGGAAAAGAGACGCTTTATTTTTTGAAAGGATGTTAAAAACAGCCTATAAATTGCCTTCTTTTAATATGCGCTATTTGCCAGCAGTAGTATTTTATAAAGTTTAATAGAACACCAGAAGGCCAAGCTCCAAGTAGTAATTGCTTTGTTGATTTAAAGCACCGTACCGCATGTGCGGTGAAACATGATTATTGTGCATCCAAGTGCTACAGAATGGTTTGTCAAGGATTTCGCTTTGCTGCGTTTGGTGGTTTTTAGCTGTGGGCTACGCTTGCGGGAGGAAGGGGATGGAGGGGCAGCCCTGGGCACAGCGTGGTGCGCTGGGAGGAAAAAGGAACGGGAATGGGGATCCGGGGCTGTCCCTCCGGCTCAGTGCTCCCCGGGTTGAGTTCAAGGCTTATTAGGAGAATGAACGGGCCACCGAGGTCCTGTGACAACACAGGGCATGTGCTGCTGTTGGTGCTCCCATCTCTGCTGGGATGTTCCTCTGGGTGCCCTTTGGGCAGGACCCGACAGCAGCGGATGGAGGTGACGAAGCGCTGGATGTGTCCGGAAGGTGAGGGAGGCTCTCGTGCTGTGTTTCAGATCGAGGAGGCGGTGCGGAGCATGGTGATGCGCTACGGGAGCCGCCTCTGGAAGCTCCGCGTCCTCCAAGCCGAGCTCAAGATCAACATTCGGTTGACGCCGACGGGGAAGGCGATTCCCATTCGGCTCTTCCTGACCAACGAGTCGGGCTATTATTTGGACATCAGCCTGTACAAAGAGGTGACGGACTCCCGGACAGGACAGGTACGGCCCCATACGGCTCCGTGGTTTGATGTGCAGATGTTTTTGGGGGGACACGTGATACCTGATGAAGCTCTTCTGTGGTTTGTGGTGCTTTCAGGTAATATCAAATTGCCATTCAGCTTTGCCGAAGGAAGAAGAATATAAAGATAATCTTGCAACAGGCAAGAAGGCATGCGAGGTGTAATCAGTTTTGTAAAAGTGCATGTCTTCTAATTGTTTTGTACATACGTTCAGTCATTTGTACATCTGTTTTCTCTGTGGCAGAGTGCTCAAAAAAGTAATAGAAAAGTAATTGCTGTTGGTGCTCATCCTATTATTAATTATACAGTTCCCTGAGTAGACAGAGAAAATCTGTGAACTCATCTTTTAAATTCTAAAGATATAGGGAATGACCTGGGTAGGGTGATATAAAATTATTGAAGGTGCTTTTATATCATTTTTATGAAGCATAATGGTCTCTCTTGTAATGGTTGTGGCTATTCTGGTATTTCTGCTGTTCATGGCGTAGGAATAGTCTGGTTAACTGAAATACTTACATATACTAAAATACATGGAGCCTGGGATGCATAAAAATATTTAAATACAGGACAGTTTACACCTCGCTCTGTAATAATCTCTGTGCCATGCGGCAGCAGCAGCGGAATGAATCAGTGGGGCCGCTGGGGTGCACCCGGGTGCTGACTCACCTGTTCTCCCTGCGCTCCCTCGCGGTTCCCGGCGCGGCCTGGCCGTGCAGGTCCTGCAGCAGATAGTGTCTGCGTGTTCTACCTCCTCCCTGCCTTTCGGTGCAGATAGGAGAGCAAAGGACATGTTAATAACCTGCAGCGGCTGAGCTGCGTTAGCCGCTTGTGAAGGTCACCTTTCCTGCTCAGCTCTGCCTCTGATGAGCTTCGTGGCTTTGAGGGCAGAATGTGCTTGCGTGTGTACAGCTTTTAGCAACTTTTCCAATGTTTAATTTGTTTATTTGATTCCCCTTCCCCCCCCATATCAAATCACTTCTATTAACAAATTATGCTGCTAGGAATTATTTCAATTAACGCTTTGAGTAGTTGGGAGGAAGGTTTGTCTTAAAAAGCGAATACCTTCAGGCCTTGGAAAGGCCTTTGGTGAATCTTCCCCCTCATGACACAGTTTTACAGGATGGGTCCAGATCTAAGTATTTTTCCCTGTGTTTTCAGAGGCTTATTTTGAACTTAGAGAGTTGTTCTAAGAAAGTCCAAACATCACTGATGTGCTGGGCACTTTGATCCCTTCCGAAGAATGGGAAAATGGAGTAATCATGAGAGCGCGCCCTGCTCTCCTGTTCCTGCAGTGCCGGGGGGCGATGCTCAGTACTGACTCCCAGCCCCACAGAACCGCTCAGAAACCGTCCAGAGATCTGGGGAGAACGGGGCTCCCAGTGCAGAACGTCTGAACGCAGGCACTGCCGCGAAGACTTGTTACTCTCAATAAATCTTTCTCCCACTGAAGAAGCTACTTCACAAAGCGACATTTGTGAAGACTGAAGAGTGCATAAACGATTTTCAATCTGAAACCTGAGATACGCTTTACTTACTGAATTCTATCTTTAATTGAATTCTTCAATTACATCACCTTCAAATAGAAAAAGATCTGTGGTTTGTAACCTCAGATCTGATCCCGGCTCTGTTAAAACCGCTGTGACCGTGCTGCCTGTCAGATGTGTTTCTGTGCAGCCCCGTTCGTGCGGTGTTGTCCCCGTTACACATTGCTCCTCCTGGTTCTCAGCTGAAACAAGATTTCCTTCCGAGTCCGAGAGGAGCTGAGAGGAATATTTAGTGCCATGAAGCACGGCAGCTGATAATTCATGTTGCTACTCTGGGAAAATCTTTTAAACTTACAATATCAAAACTTCAAACCAAATGACATATGCAAGTCCTGACCGAGCTTCCCCGATCCATCAGTGGAGATACGGATCCCGCGCTGCTCGGCTGCATAAATAACGGAGTTCTCTCTGCTCCCAGCTCTCGCAATCCATCGGCACACAGGGGAAATTCTGCTGAATGGGGACTCAGCTAAGTCGCGGGTTTTTCTGTGGGGACGTGGCTCTGCTCACTTTGCTCTCCGCCGTGATATGGTAATAAGTCAGTGATACTGGGATCTCACAGTAGTGGGCCAGCGCTGTTTCCAGGGCGTAGTGAGGCGTGATGAAGCATGGTCTTACAGGGATACGTGACTATTAACGTGTTGGTAGAGAATAGAAACACACCTGATCGGTCTGGAATAGGCCAATGAATTTTAGTGTGATTTGAATGAGGTGGGTGTGTGGAACCAGTGGGTGAAGCTGTAACTGGTGATGTTTTGTGCTGCAGATAATGTTCCAGGCATACGGGGACAAACAGGGACCACTTCATGGGATGCTGATCAATACCCCGTATGTGACCAAGGACCTGCTTCAGTCCAAGAGGTTCCAGGCCCAGTCTTTGGGGACATCGTATGTCTATGACATTCCCGAGATGTTTCGGCAGGTAAGTGTCCTTAAGGCTCAGGGGGTTGTTCTAAACTTTGGTACTTGCAGAGCCCTTCTCTCCGTTGTCACTGTGCTCGTCAGGGGAACAAGTGGCCTGGAGTGGCTGCCAGGGCTTCCCCAGGGTCTGCACAGCTCAGGGCTGAATCCGCTGTAAGAAATTAGGGCTCCTAACGTTCTGCTGCTGTGGTTCTGTTAATGAGTCCAGCAGTAGAAGCTGAAAGGTGAAACGCCTTTTGCTTCTTGTTATATTTCTGTATTTTCCCACCCTGTTATTCAGCCTTCCTAAAGGGTTGGACAGTGCAGGGGGGACAGTTCCTAGGACAGGACTCGTGCATCGTGAAGCGTGTTAATGAGTTGCAGAATTGTGTATCTGATTTGCTGGGTTCTATCCTGAACCACATAATATGAATTATGCTACTTTGAGTGAAACTGTATTTCATAGTTTAAATTCCCAAGTGATATCCACTGAGTATCGTCAGTTAAACTGGGAGGAGGGATATTTCAGACGTTCTGCCTGGAATATTAAGTCACAGCGGATTGAATAAAAGTATTTGCAGCTGATATTCTTAACAAGAATTTATCTTTTCATCCTCTAGTCTCTGATTAAGCTCTGGGAGTCTATGAACGAGCACGCGTTCCTGCCCACCCCGCCGCTGCCTTCCGACATGCTGACGTACACCGAGCTGGTGCTGGATGATCAGGGCCAGCTGGTGCACATGAACAGGCTGCCGGGAGGAAATGAGGCAAGTTGAACTTTCTCTAACGCTGCTTTTCTTTCCATATCCCGCAGTACATTGTGGTTTGGACTGGGTTTGACAATTGTAATGAAAATTTACCAGCCAGGCACAAAACCTATTCATTCAGTCTTTCACAGATGAAATCTTTCTCTGGAAAATGAGATTTTTTTGTTTCATTAAAAATTAATACCTTCCATACAATGGGTGTTTTAACCTCCGTAGTAAATGATGATTCCATTTCAAACCTGTGCCTGTGCTGTTTTTCCTTCATAATTAAAAAGTGCTCATTCAGCTCTTCCAGGTAAGTGGGGTTTGTATTTGAGCAGAGCATGTTTTACAAGGCTAAATAGAAATGTTTTCATTTGCTTAAGAAATGAAAACCCAGTTTTCTGCTTCCCATTGAACTGCTCAGGGTGCAGCGTGTGCCGCACATGGCGAGGCGGGTGCAACATCCCCCTCTAGTGAAGGATTTTCGTGAGAGTAACAAGTGCTGGTGCCGGTGGGATCAGTTGCTCCAGCTCAGGCAGGAGGAGGCTGTGCTGGCGAGATGGGGTTTTGCTCTTTGCCTAAACTGGCTGGGATTCACTAAGTGAAATGTTCCTGCAGTGATTTCAATGTGAACAGTTGTAAGTGGCATCACAGAACTAGCACTGTCCTTTCGCTGGATATGTAACTTAAGCCTTGCAAAAAGCCTGTTCAAAAACTTCAAGTAGAGTGATGAGAAGAAACAGGGGTTTTCATTGCTATTTACTGCGTGTATCTCAACAGGGAAGGGTTTGAAGATGATGTTTTCAAGTTGAAACTAATCAGTAAATGTTGACTATGGGAGCGCTGTGTCCTTGTCTTTTGCTGGCCTATAGGAGAAATGTTTTAACTAGTGTAATTAAACCTGAGATGAGCTATTCCCTGCATTCCTGGTGAACGCTGGGGCTGTGGAGGCTGATGCCATCATCCTTCTCTGTTTCTCTGCTCTCGTTCAGCATTTGAGTGGATGGTGGCTGGGGAAACAGCAAAGTCCCTCAGGGACGTCGCTCTGTTCTTGCTGAAATTACCAGCACAGAGCTGCCTGGGCACGAACATGTAGTGTTTACTCTGCCAGTATGAATACAAATAGTCTTATTATAAGAGATTCTGTACCCAAAGACCACAAAAAAAAAAAAATTAGGAGGTTTTTTAACCCTTGGTAGTCTTGGTTGTGCTCAATCTGAAAAGAAATTGTTGGGGTGTGCAGTGTTACCTCCTGCCCTGTTCAGGCCCTGCCGCTGCGGCTGCCGCACCCAGGGGCCGAGTCGCTGGAAACTGAGACAAACCAGGGGAAAAGATGACGTTTCCCTGCATTGTAGAGCATGTGAGCTGAAGATCGCGTCTTGTGAGGGTGTATGGCAGACCCTGACCTGCTCCTAGCGACTGCCCAGAGCCGGCGTGAGGCCGCTGGCTGCAGAGATGGGGTCCCAGCGTGGGCCCCCCCGGGAAGGGCTCCGTGCCCCCCGGCCCGTCCGCAGCTGGGCCAGCACTGCGGGACCGTGTGTGGCTGGGAGGAGGTTTGAGGCTCTGGATTCTGTTCCCAGCAGCCACACACAATAGCTCATTCACCGCAAGAGCAGAGCTCCGGGCAGCCTGAGGGACAGGTGACACTCATTGCCCTGGGCTGCACTTGCTTTATCGGGATGAGCTGACTTTAGGCTTTTACGGTTTAATTCTCTTCAGCTGAGGAAACTAATTTTCACAAACACATACTCGAGTTTCTCTTTGCAAAGAAGATGACGGCTGCAGGGGTGGAGAAGGAAGAGACAGGATGCTCGAGAAATTCAGAGCATAAGCCTTTTCTTTGTTAGGGCTCTAAGTGGAACCATTCTGCTTGCCTTTTTTCTTTTGAACATCAGTCTGCATAGCATCTGGGCAGAGAAATACAGCATCTTATCTGCCAGGAAGCAAAGGTCCTTGGGGTAATCCATCTATGTGGCAGTAGCTGGTGGTGTTGCATAGGAAGAGGAGACGTGCCCCGGGGAGCAGGAGGAAACACGAGTTGGTTCTGCACTTCTTCCATTTAATACAATGGTGAACCGTTCTCAAAATACGGCACATTTCATTGGCTCTGTGAACTGTGAGCTTAAGGAAGAGTTTTGTCCTCGGATGGATGTATTTGACTGCAAAATGCCAGAAGCCCCTATAGGCTGGAAACGGTGCTGAAGGGGAGATGATCCCTGTGAGCACAGCAGGGAAGTCGAGGTTCCCAGGCTCTGCAGCGACTTGCTTGGCAGCCTTGGTCAGAGTTTTCACTGCTTCAGTTTGCTTGTATTCTAAGAAGGGACTGCTTTGGGGTGTCGTGAGGGAAGTGGAGACAAGTACATTGTAAGAGTCTTTGAATTTCAGCTTACTGAGCGCTGGACGTTGTGTTACACAGCGTTGCTCCGGTTTTGGTCAGTGACGCTGGATGGGCATTGCCGGGGTCTGTGCCCCCCGCTGCCGGGG
The DNA here is from genome assembly GCF_036013475.1 of Columba livia. Taxonomy (NCBI): domain Eukaryota; kingdom Metazoa; phylum Chordata; class Aves; order Columbiformes; family Columbidae; genus Columba; species Columba livia. The sequence goes on from NC_088621.1 coordinate 1,474,760, forward strand.
GCTGGTCTGCTCAGGCGAGTCAGGGTGCTTGGGAGCAACTTTCCGAGTGGGACTATTTGTTTAGTTCCCCCCCCGCCAGCCAAAGTTGCTGATTTTCTGAATCCAGAATCTTTTGAGAGATTGTACATCACATGCTTTTATTACAGAGGAAATTCCTGTTGAAAGCTTCTGACTGCAGTAAATACAGCTGCTGTTAGTTCATTTAGGTTCCTATTACTGCTCTACTTGTTTTAGATCACACTCGAACCAGCTGTTCCCGCATTTCACGCACGTGCCTCACTGTCGGTACCAGCCGTTCCGAGGCAGGGCTTGTCTCTCCTGTTGGAGCCGTGCTACACAGTATGGACAATTTCATCCTCTCTATGTGAAAAGGGGTCAAGACACTCTTCTTAAAGCATTCAGCTGAGCTGAGCGCCCTGCTTGTTTTAGCTAGCGGGTGAAATTGAGAAACCAGCATAAAGTCCAGGAGGTTTGTGGCCAGGGTGTTGGCTGGTGCGGGCAGAGCGGAGCTCGGCGCTGGGCTCCTGTCCGTGGGGTTTGCGAACAGCGTTCCGCACTAACCCGGAAAATCTCTGAAATGTGAATTATCAGAACTTGCATGATACAAGAGGTTTATCTCTGCTTAGCTCGTGACCACTTCACGTAGCCCACCGCCTCGCGTGGCAGTAATTATCTCTTTGCTAGTAGGCTCAACAAAGAAGCCAAGAACTTAATGGACCATGAAAATACGACTTGCTATTTATTCCTAGACAGCGCCTGCTGCTGAGCAGAGATCCCGTGTCGGGTCGTGGCCACGCGAGGGAGCCTGTGGTGCTGCTGGCCCTGCTGCCCCGCGCTGGCACGGGGACATCGCTCACCCGGGGACATCATCGCTCACCCGGGGACATCATTGGTCACCAGGGGACATCATCGCTCACCAGGGGCCGTCTCCAGCCTCTGGTCCCCTCGGTGCAGCCAGAGTTCTCCTTGAAGCGCATCTGCTGGTACTTTGGGCTGCAGACAGAACCCCAGGTGTTACCTGGTTTCTGCTGCATGGTTTCTGTTCTGGAGCCTTCATGTTAAGCTTGTGAGCTGTGTCCTGGTCTCTAGTGACTCCTTTTTTCTCTCTTGTGTTTCCTGTGTTACTAGTCTGGCTGCTTTGACCCCTCTGCTCGCATGTGAGACTGTTCCAATGAGCTCCATGCACTGCCACAGGATTTCTTTGAGCCAACACCAGCTGAATGTGCCGCACTAGAAAGTCGAGAACAGTTTGTAAATAGTTTTCAGAGCTGGCGATATAGAAGGGAGCTGAAGAAGACAGTATTTTGCCAGCAGAACCAAACCCCAGTTGATAGCTCCCTTCTGATGCTCCTGAGTAAAGACTGAATAGACTTTGGGACAAACGGGGTATAATTTATTGTACAACTGAGCATATCAAGAACTAAGCACCAGAGCTGGATGCTCAGCCTGACTCTAGTCTGACTCTTAAGATAGACACGGACCATTAGAATGTACAGAGTTTATAGAGATGGGAGGAAAAAAATCCACTTGTAGTTGTTTGTAATCTTATGCATTTTACTCAAAAATGTGTTTAAGAAGAAAATTTTAAGTTCACACCAGAGCCTGGGTGCTTATCTGGATTATAACACATGACTTCTAACATTTCTTCTTTAGAGTGGGAGTCTTTTTCTTTTAGTGGCACAATGTTTGGTGTTTGTGGTAAGATCTTCACTGGGCATGAAGGGCAGAGGTGTGTGGTGGGACTTTGTGCCCCGATACCGGCAGGGATTGAGGATCCAGCCCCGTTTGGCGGTGTGAGAGCAGCCGATGCTGCGCCGGGAGCCTCTGCAGCTGTACCGCTGGGGCTGGGAATCATGGAAAGAGCCAGAAATGGTGTGCACACAGACAGGTGAACAGGGCAGGGGTTCAGGAGCACGTGGCAACTCACACAGTATTTAAAAACGTGCCGGTTGCAGCAGCTCAGCTGAAGACACAACCTGTAATGTGGCAACGGCCTCTTCAGTGCCCATCGCAGACGCTTTGTTCCCAAGATTAGCTGAAATCTTAGCGTGAAAAGGTAATTCCCTCAGCCTGGTGGAGAACTCAATATATTACCTGTCATTCTTGAACGGGGCATTCTGGTGTTTTTCTATAGCACTTTATGTATTTTTAGTCCAATTTACCGTGATCCGCTGGCACTAGGACGGCACCATCCGCTGATAAGACCCAACTAATCTTCAAGGCCAAGGACACAGCGGGTGTGAGGAGTGTCTGCAGCATCGCCCCCTCTCCCTCCACCTCCCTCTCGTGCAGTCTCCGTGTAAAACGTGTCGTTTTCCCCATTGGCACTAGATGTCAGTTTTTCCTCTCAGTAGCGGCAGGATCAGCAGTGATCGGTGATGGGAGCAGTTCGCCCTTCCTTCTGCAGGGGGGAAGCTTTGGCCAGGTGGAATTGGGGCTGTTCAAACTCCTGCCTTGCCTTGGGATGAACGGTGGGACTAATGAACTTTATACAAGCAAAGCTTCATAGTTGAACTACACGTTCTGCTTGGTCACCCTGTGTTCCTGCGTTTTATGACAGGCACAGGGTGTTAGAACTTCCGCTGGGATAAGTATTTGAGGAAAAGCAGAGAATGGGTGACAGCAAAGTCAGTGAAATAACGGGAGGGTGAAGGAAAACGCCCGGTATCTCCTGCCTTCTGCCACAGCCCCTCCGTTATTTTTCCCAGAGATTACCATAAAATATTTCTCCTACTAAAGGTTGTCTGCTCCTACTAAAGGTTCTCTGTCGCTCTCTGGAACACACCTTTATCCATCTGTGACTTCAGGTGCAAACCATCTCAGCTGAAGTTTTCCAGCCTACAGGGAAGTTATTTATCGTTTAGTTTGGAAAGCTTAGTCAAAAATGCTTTTATTTTGGTTGGCGGTGTTGCTCCCAGCTGGTTTAGTGGGCTTGCAGCAGAACTTGAATTGGATGAAGAATGTGGTTGGAGTTGAGCATTATGCATTCTGCTGTCCCCAAGGGACACTGTGCAAGCTTCATACCTTGCAACACAGATGCATGTGCAGTGAAATCTACTTTTACTCTTCCTTTAATGGCTTTTTGAGTTTTCCTTTTGGTGCTCTGTGTGTCCAACCCTCTCCCTGAACGTCGGCCGGGCTTTGCTGGTTTGCTCCCTGCCTTGCCATGCGACCGCGAGGAACCGCGACAGCCAAATTCACGTCTCCTCTGCCCCACTGTGCCGCACGGCGCCTTCTTCCGAGCAAACCGTTGCCACGGCTCCTCCTGGAACCGTCTCTGGGCGTCTTGGCTGTGTGCTGGTCAGGACAACGATTCCAACGTGTGCGTCACTTGTAACCAAAGCCAGGACAGCGCTCTTGGCTGTGCCGCCCGCGGCCGCTGCTTTGGGTGCTGAACGAGGCCTTTTCCAGAGCCCGGGACAGGCTGGAGGGAGCTGGGGTTGGCACTCACCCCACCAGGGCACCAAGTGGGAATGTCTCTGGCAATCCACGTGCATGGCGCCCTTCTGGGAGTTGGTTCATGTTAAAGAAAACAAAAAAATATAGCGTTTGGTCACAGTATAGGTGCAGAGTGTCTTTATTTCAGATCTGGGCATCAGATTCAAATGGTGAAATACCAAAATTGCTACATCTGCATTGAATAAAATTTCAGGGGGGGTGTTTGTTCCTTTATGAAACACCTTGTGTGTGTTTTGCACAGAGCGGATGGAGAAACAGCCCCTGCTCCTGGACTCAGCAGAACGTGGGCAAGAAACGGGCTGGCGTTACATGAAATGCTTTGGCATTTCCCATGTCCACATGCTGGACCGCTGCAACTGTTGCATCTCCTTTCTTCTTATAACTTTCGTATGTCGGAAGTGCTGACATACAAACGTATTCATGTTTTGTATAGATATTTTACATGTATGATACAGATGCAACAGAGTGGGAACTAAACAAAAATTGTCGCCAGGGTTCTGCAAGTTCAGTTGTCCTGCTTACAGACTTCAAGACCCACATTCAGGTTTCCAAATTTGGACATGAATAAATAAAATGAAGCGTGGCATAAGGTACGTGGGCTCACGCATCGTCCTTGTTGGGAGAGAATTAGAATAACCAACACAATTAGAGCGGCTCAAGCGTAGATGCTGTCAAATAATGAGCTGTGCTTGTTTCCATCTGATTTTCTGCCACCTGTGCTTCTCCAGGAATGGCAGATCCTGCTATGGAGAGGCTAAAACAGAGCCCAAAGCTCCGTCTAACCCGAGCACCGGCTGCCATGGGCGTTGCTGTCCATTCCTTGGCCTCCGTTGTGCTGGTGAGGGACTGGGGCTGGTTCCTTTCCTGTCCCCTTTGGGGTCGGTTCCATCCCCTTTGGAGGGACCGGGGTCGGTTCCATCCCCTTTGGCAGGACTGGGGTCGGTTCCATCCCCTTTGGAGGGACCGGGGTCGGTTCCATCCCCTTTGGAGGGACCGGGGTTGGTTCTGTCCCCTTTGGCGGGACCAGGGTCGGTTCTGTCCCCGTCCCCTCGCTGTCTGTTGTCAGCAGCTCCGCTGCCACTCGCAGTCGATTTGTAGCCGCGTCAGTGTGTGTATTACTGCTCACATCGATAGCGCAATTAATGTTGAAGTCAATTTTGGTGTTAATTTTAGGCCATGATTAGTGTTGACACTGTGTGTCAACCTAACGGCATTTATGAGCACCATGAAAACGAACGTTAGTTAATATCGCGGTTTTACTATCTGTTAATGGTTGCGCTAAGCCAAAGATCTAGTGGGAGAAGGTGTGTATAAAATTATATATATAAAACTTGTGTGTAATGTATGTGTGTCATGCAATTCTGCATTGCTGGTGCTATTCAGGGAGCAAATGACATCTGAGCACTGAATCCTAATCACAGTTTGGAACATCAGAAATAATGATCACTTCTGGTCGGAGGTTGTGAATAATTCATCTGGTTTGATTTCCACGTTCTGTCCAGTGATACTTTTCAAACCAAATGTGTTCCTACAGGAGAATAATGGTCCCACTTCTTATGGAAATACTGTGGCACAAATCATTTTGCCAACATAAAAACAGTTAAATAAGACGGTTCCTGCTTTTATTTGTTCCTCCCTCTGTTCCTCGCTGGCGGTGGCGGGAGCAGCCCTTCCAAACCACGCCGGCACCCGCTATTGTTCTGGCTGTGCTCTTAGGTGATTAGCTCAGCCTGTCTAATTAACCTGTGAACTCTCCATTTTTTTGGCGTGCTGCCATTAAGTTAAAAATCTCCTTTTATTTTCTTTAGTTTTTCTGGAATAGAAAGCTATCCCCCACTACCCATACATTTAAATGGAATCTACGTTGTTCATAGCAAAATAATCCGTAGTTATGCCCTGTCGTTTTTTTATTACTGGATAAAGGGCACAAAACACGCTGTGTGCTGGGGCGGCAACAAGACACACCAGTTAATATAGTGGCACATTTAATTTTCTTAAACAGCATACAGTTGCTCCATATCTATCGGCTATAAACTGTTTCCAAGAGTTTGTGTTTACTGTGCCCTGGCCAGATAGTTTTTCCTGTTCTACTGAACATGAACAAAAGGGATTTGTTTCTGCGGAGGATACCTGCTCTCAGCTTAGGGAGCTATTCCAAGACTTCGGTCACAATCTCCATCTTCTAAATAGGAAATGCTTTTGCTTTGTAAAACCCTGTAAATTCGTGTTACTTCTGCGCTAGTTTGGAAGGTTATGATGCAGTTTTGGAGAACGTTCCCCCGTTTTCTCAGTGGGTTTCTGTCAGTAACTGGAGCTGATTGCTGGGGTGGTATCAGGAAGATTTGGGAAGTGGTCGCTTAAGGATCTTTAGTTGTGGCAGGAAAAAAAAGCCTGTGAAATACGATGAAGAGCTGAGCGTGCGGGAGGTGCCAGGGCACACACGGGCATCCCTGGGCTCTCCCGAAGCCTTTGCCTTTGCATTTTCAGCCTTCTTTAACCTGCCGTTTCTGACCGCGGGCTCACCCGCAGTTGAGAGTTAGAACAGAGACACAATATCCAGCCCCTGGTGCCTCTTTTCCTGCAACAGGCGGGTCAGGAGGACACCACTTGCTTTTCTTCTCCTTTTCTCACCTTGATTCTTCCTTTTTCTGCTCTGAATGCCCAGCGGCAGAAGACAGAAGTCCAAGGAGCCCTCTGACCACGTAGCTTTGGGTTGAATTGGGTTGCAGCCACTCGTTTTACAGCAGTACCGCTTTTCCCTTTAATTGCAATGCTGCTGGTATTTTAGCAAAGCATCCTACTGACTTTTAGGGATTTATGCTCCTGTCTGAAACTGCTGCAGTAGCTCTCTTTCCAAACCCTGCAGTTGGATGCTGATGTATAACTGTAAATCTGCAAATATTCAGAGGCAAACAAATTAATCCCTTACGACGTATCCGTCAAAATAGCGGCAGATGAAACGGGGACCAAGGAGAAGGTGAACTGAACCATCATTCTGTTAACTTGCAATCTCAGCTCTCACAAGGCGAGGTGTAAGGGAAGGATCTGCCGGTAGCCGGTTGTAATATTTTTGGATTGCTGCCTGCTTTACTTCCAATGACCCTTTGATTAATTCCTCTGCCTTTTTATTTTTTTTAATGAGCCTATTATGGCATATCTTATTGCAGATGCTGATTGGATCTCAACCGTGTATTGTGCCATTTTGATTTGGATTAAATGGCACATATCTATCTGCTGCTTCTCCCCTCTCCCCCTCCCGCTTTAGTTCATCATGTGCAGAATTCAGAGTCCCCGCAATGAGAATTTCAACCCTCCTGATTGCAGAGGATGTGCAATCGGCTTGAGGAATGTGTACTCAGAGCTTATGATCCTTGGGCAAGCGGAGACTGGGTGATGCATGTGGCTTTCAAGGGACACTGCTATTTCCATCTGTTAATGGCATTCCAGGACGGGCAGCTCCCGGTGCAGCGATACGCGGCAGCTGAGAGACGGGAGATGCAGGGTACAGATGTCGTTGATCTCCATAAGATGGGCCAGAAGAGATCATCTGGTGATTTTAAAAAGAAAAATATGCAGTGAAAAGCATTACTTATCCAGGCTGGTTTGGAAGGAAACTGCTGCAATAGTTGGGAAGGGAAAAGGGAAGAGCCAAAGAAATGAAAGGACGGAAAAAAATGGAGGCAGTTATGAAATAAAGGGATTATTAAAATGAAGGCTCAGGGTGATGAGGTTCTGGGGCGATGGCCGAAGCAGATGGTCAGGAGTCCTGTACAGCAGCACGTCCGTCCTCACCCTGGGAGCACCCGGAATAAAGGCAGCGAGCTGTGAGGGGGTGTTTGCGGAGGAAGGTCCAGGTTGGGTGTTCTGGGTGGGGAGGAGCAGTGCAGGACGTGCTGCAGGGGCTGGGAAGGTCCAGGTTGGGTGTTCTGGGTGGGGATGAGCAGTGCAGGACGTGCTGAAGGGGCCAGGAAGGTCCGGGTCCTGCCAGCCTGCTCAGCACCGGCAGCGTATGTCCAAGACTCTCTCACATCTTGAAGATACACATTTAGTTTTTGTTGTTCTCTGCTCTTTGCAGGTTGGGATGGTGGCCTGGAAGATGACCCTGAAGACCCCCGAGTACCCAGAAGGCCGCGATATCATTGTCATTGGCAATGACATAACCTACCGAATTGGTTCTTTCGGGCCTCAAGAGGACGTGCTGTTCCTGAGGGCGTCAGAGCTTGCCCGAACACACGGCATCCCCCGCATCTATGTGGCTGCCAACAGCGGAGCCAGGATTGGTTTGGCTGAGGAGATTCGGCACATGTTCCACGTGGCTTGGGAAGATCCCGATGACCCATACAAGGTAAGGAGGCGCAGGAGTCAGAGGTGAAACTCTGCAGTAGCTCACAAACAATTCTTGTTTATACACTGCCTCTTTTAACAGAGGTAAGGGTGGATATTTGCCAGACCATTAGGTCCAGAATTCTCCTTGTTATTGGATCTCTCAGGCAGCAGGGTTGGCATCCAGAATGAGTTAGGGCTAAATGTTGAAAACATTCTTGGCTTTCACTGTTCTCAGCTGGAGCTCCAACGTTAGGAGGGGATGTTCTTATTGCTATCTGGAGTTAAATTCTGCCCCCTAGAAGCTCTCTTTTGGAAGGGGTTATTGGGGATGGGGAAGGGTATACAGGTGAGAATGAGATGATTGAACTGTTTTTCATTTCAGGGATACAAGTACTTGTACCTGACTCCTCAGGACTATAAGAAAGTCAGTGCCCTGAACTCAGTTCACTGTGAGCATGTGGAGGACAACGGAGAGTCCAGGTAAGCACAGACAGGGCGGGATGAAAAGCTTTCTGGTCATCCTACAGGGTGATGCATGTCACACCTTGTCTCCAGCTGGGACGTCCTTTAGGACACAGGTATGTCGAAGGCTGTAGCTGTGTGTGGTCAGAGCAAGGAACGAGAGTGAAAAGCTGGATCGTGACGTGCCTTGTTCAAGCTAGCGCTGGGGTCAGTCCTGCAGCCCAGGCTCCCAAGTCATGACCAAGGGTCCCTATAATCACCCTGCTGCTCATGTGCTGGTGAATGACAGAAGAACGCTTTTCAGGGGCATTCCTCTCCCTCGGCGTTCCCTCTTTGCAGTGCTGCTCTGGCTGTTCACGGGCAGGACCGCTCCGCGGTGTTCAGCAGCGCTGCAGAATGAGCCCACATGCAGGTCCTGGCCGGGTTTTATGCACGTTACTCTTTGGAGCCTTAATGATATTTAGTCACTTTTCATTTTCTTCGTAGCAAACTGATTCAGCAAATCACTGGACCCTGTGACTCAAAGGCTGTGTGTGTCTCCCTCAGGTATAAGATAACAGATATTATCGGAAAGGAAGACGGACTTGGAATAGAGAACCTCAGAGGATCTGGCATGATTGCTGGAGAATCATCTTTAGCCTATGAGAGTATTATCACCATCAACTTGGTAATCCCCTGCTGCTTTCTATTCTTCAAACTGTGTTGTCTGTTTCAGCTAAAAATCCTGCAATGATATCCAGAAAATACATCTGGGATCAGACTCCTGGCTGATGTAAATTGGCTCCTGTAGGCTTTGCGCAACGCTGCTGGCACCGCTGCGGGGCTGGGTCCCTTTCAGATTGAATTCAATATACTTTTAGAAAACAGTTATTTGGCTTCGTGTTTGCTCAGTCTGTAAGCTACTGTTTCTCTTTTTTAAAATAAAATACGCATATGTTCAGAGACTGTTTTACAGAAAAAAGTAGATTCAGGAGTTTTGCAGGGAGAGTTGTTTTTATAGTCTTGTAATACAAACATGCCTGGTTTTATCTAGGTGTTTGAATCGATAGGTTTTGGCTGTGCGGTAAAACACAGATCTATGGGTTTTCTTTCTTTTCTTGTTTGTTTCTAAGGTTACATGTCGGGCAATTGGAATTGGCGCTTACCTTGTTCGGCTGGGCCAGAGGACCATCCAGGTTGAGAACTCTCATATCATCCTGACTGGCTGCGGAGCCCTCAACAAAGTAAGTCTTTGCATTCCGGTCTCCGGAGCTGTGTGGGTTGTGCTGGTGTTTCCGTGAGCTGTGCTGCGGACTCGAGGAGCTGCCGCCGCCGTGCCTGTCATCGTGTCATCATGTCATTGTGTCATCGTGTCATCGTGCTCGGTCCCTTTTTCTTCCTCTCTTCCCGGGCTCCTCCCGATCAAGAGGGAGAACTGACACAGGGCTGGAAACTTTGACGCCTTTGCAGCCTTTTTCCTGTTCTCCCTTTCACGCCCCTGGTTTTCTCTCCACGAACATGGTATTTCCAGCCAGAGGCACTGTTGGGTGTGCTGGCTGCAGACTGGCGGGGGACCCGGCCAGAGCTGCACATTTAATGGCTTGAGCATGAACCAGCTTTTAGCATAGGTTGTGTGCAGTGACTAAATGACAGGAGTTGGAGAAGCTACCAACGGGGCAGCCTCTTCTCCCCGCGCTGTGTACTGTGGGAGAGGAAACGGGGCTGTTTACAGTGTCTGGAAAATCATGTTTCAAACTACACAGGCCAGAATCGCCCCAAACCCTCAGCCATCCCAGCACGGCATTAATGCTGGAGAGCGCTGAAGCCTCGGAGTGCGGACGGTGATTTTCCAGGGGTCAGACCTGCTTGAAATCTCAGCTGTGGGGGCAGGGAGGAACATCTCGGGCTGTAAGAAAACTTGCTGCTTTCACTACTAAAGTGGCTCTTCTTTTTTTCCTCCACCAGAGGCGGTTTTTCTCCCTTGCTGCCCCAAGCCTATTAATATCCCAGGCTGCAGCTCCTTGTCGCAGCAGCCACGGCTCGCAGCCGACTGGGCTCTTGTCCCTGTCACCGAGGGCTTTGTTTGCGCGGGAGCTGGGGCTGCGCGGCGCCGGAGCCCTTCCCATTGTGCAGCTTTGTTCGCAGGCACTCTCCAGCACCTGGGGTGGTTGTGCTTCAGCGCAAGCTGTGTTTCAAGGAGTGCCTGCCTGACAATGGGAGATAAAAGGAAAATAGTCTCTCGTTTGAATTATTCCCCTGAATAAAGGGGGCTCTACAGAAAATGAAGCATTGATCCTATCAACTCCCGGATGCGGCACCCTCAGTTAGATCTCTTACACACATCACACACACCTGCATCAATGGAAGGAAAAGAGGCATTTGAAGATCCCTGCTTTAAAAAGAAATTGAGGCGGTTTAGTGCTTGCTGGAGTGGAGTGAGTTGCCTGGTTCCAGCTGTCGTGTGCCGGGATCGGGGCCCTGCAGAGCCCCCCAGATGGCAGGGCCGGGCTGTTCAGGCCTCTTTACTCTCTTCTTCCCAGGCTTAACTGCACTGTCTACCCGTGGACTGTTTGTTTTATATGGAATACACTAATCTCACTAAATTTTAGGCACTTAAAAATTAAGGATTTAGTCTAAATAAGCACCTGACATTGAGCAGCAGGCATAGGCAGAAGGAGATGCTTTCTGGGCGTGACTTATCCCATCCCAAGAATTTCAATGGGCTGAATAATCCTGTGTGTCCTTTTCCCTCCTCCCCGCCCTGTTGGAAAGGCAGATATTCTTACGTAGGCACTGAATCTCCACCTGCCTAAAGGTCAGGCCAAGCAGGACCCTGTTGCATCCTGTCCAGCTTTGGCTGTAAGACAGCTAAGCCCAGACCAAACCGTGAGCTTACCTGGCCTTGAGCAGATGGGAGACTGGGAAGCCCCGCTCACCCCTGGATGTTGTGCGATGTGTCTTCATAGTTCACATGATCTTCATTTCCAGACTCTGCTGTTCTGGTCAGAGCTTCTTGACTGGGTGCAGCTAAACTTATGTCCCAGCGTATGTCTGAAGTAGTGAAGTGACGTCCAGTGCTAACCTGGAATGACCAGGCTCAGTCCAGCTGAGATCTTGAGGAGGGCGTGAGGCAAATGGGGGATGTTCGTGCATTTGCATCATCGTGCTGTGGAGGCAGCATCTGCTTCAGACTTACCCTCTGTCTCCCCGTTCTTATATGTGAACTGTTAAACACTTGAATTTAGATGAACAGTTGGAATTTTCTTTCTTTGGTCAGGACACTACCAGCCCAGGGCCGGTAACGCAAAGTCTTCCCTTGCAGGAACGTGGAGGCTGTTTGGACACGACATGTGGTGTGTTCATTCATCTGAATAAGACTCTAGAAGGGTCTCATGGTGGAAACCTGTTGTAGGTTTTCTCTGTGGAGGGACCGAGCCTGGCTGCTGCTCGTTCTCGGAGCAAGTGTTGGGAAGAGCCCTGGGCAGCTCGGTGCTTTGCCCCGTGGCCATCGGAAGGTCCGGCCCAGCTCGCAGGGGCTCGAGGAAGCATCAGGACTGAAACAAAACCAAATAAATGGAAGCTGCTACCTTGCGTGACAGTTGGAATTGAATGTTTTCTAGCACAGCTGCATGCAAATACTCCTTTAGCTTTTCCCAGTCAAGTGTCAGAGATTTGGGACAGTTTTTACCATTGCTGACTTCTAATTGCTGTCTTCGCAGAGGGTGCTGTACAAAGCTCACACGTAGTCTCGCGTCTGCATACACGTCTTCTGCAAAATGTCTTCTCTCTGCAAGAGGAGAATGTGCAGCGCCAAAGTGTTTCTGCAGCAATGGAGACAATGAGGCTTTCGGAGAGCAGGAGCGTGTTTTCTGGAAAGTTGTTTGATTTTGATTTTGATTTTTTCCCTGTGAAATGCTGGATTCTTTTTAATTTACAGGGGGAGCAGAGGGGGATTGTGACAAACATTATGTGCCATCAGATCTGTTGTTGGTCTTGTTTATTATCATTATGTAAAATTAGCCTGAGGGTTTCGGTGTAGAGGGAAAGGTCCAGCTGCCAAAAGCAGACTGTAACCTATCGCTTAGATGATGAGCTCAAGGTCAGGATCATTTTTAGCTGGAGCTGCTGTTTGGTTCCGGAGCTTGACTGGCTGCGTGCTGGCTGTCCCTGCGTCTGTCTGTGCCCCCGCTTGTAAGCAGAGACGCAAATCACCGGGAGACACCTGATACCCGGCAGGTTTCAGGATTCTCAGCCCCGTCGCCTGTCAGGGGTGACAAGGAAACTGCACGAGCAGCACGAGGTCCCCTCTGCTCCCGATTAAGCTGTTTGTGATTGTCGCCCAGACCCAGGGGCGAGAGAGGGACCTGGGGAGAAGGTGCGGTGTGGGGCCAGGGCTCCGCGCGGGGGCACCGGGGCTGCGTTTCATCTGCACCCCTTTTGTCTCCGCCGCTGCGTTTCGGCAGGGGGTGGAGAGGTGGAAATGACATTTCATTCCTCTCCCGTGAGCGTGTGCGCGCGCCTGTGCCGAGCCCACTGACCCCCCTGCAAATTGAAATAATGATAATGCGCGTCTCCTGACTGCATCAAAGTATCAGCACATCAAAAGCCAGGAGGCATGAAATGCAAATGATAAAGTGAAAGCAGATGGATTGTGCATGATCGCCTGATGCCCAATGAATTTTAAAAGGTGCTGGTTCACATGGAGAGAGGGGCTGAAATAAACACGTTATCCCTGCAATTTTTTTTTTGTTCTTGCCGCTCACTCCTGACAATATTTTTTCACACTTCAGCGAGCAGCCACTCCATCGCCCGCCCTCCCCTCCTGCTCTTCCTCTCTCTCTTTCGCTGTCTACCTCACACGCGTCTCGGGTCATGTCGCCGCAGCTCCGGTGGAAATAATAAGATATAAACCACGAGGTTGTTATTTGCATAGAAATAGCATGGAGCCGCAGGCAGCATGGGAGAAGGACACAGAGATCATTTGTCTAAAATTTTAATGAAAACTTTTGCTGAGGCAGAGATTTTATATTCTTTTTAACTTTCCCTGCCTCCCCGTTTCCCACCCCGTACCTTCCTCTTCCTCCTCCTCCCATCGCCCTTTCTTCGTCATAAGCCGAATGTGGTGCCATTTCACTCGAGACAGGTGACGCGCTGCTGCCGTGCACTAATGGGTTAATTGCCACTGGTTTTCTTTTTATTGGAGGTAAGACTGAAAAGCCCAGCACTCACAATTTATGCATCACTTATATAGTTCAAGCTCCCAGGACTACATTTCATCTCAGTCCCGACAAGGGTGTTCCCAGGTCCATTGCTGACCTATTTGTAATTAGTTTGCTCCTCCTCATCTTTTGTGTTTAAAAGAAATCCTGTCTTTAAGACTGTTTTGTTAATGTAAACGACTAGTGGCTTTCAATCACGATTTCTGTACAGATACACGTTCTGGGCTTGTTCTCCGGGAAGGCAGGTTTAGCAGAGATTCTCAGGAACTGCTACTAACGGGATACACCTCATTTTGTTGTGTAAATGTTCAGCCTGGTGTCTCTGACGGTTCGTTTTCGGCGTGGTGATGAAGGGCTGTCCCACACGCTGCGCTCGCAGCCTGGTGTCGAAGTGACCGTCACCTCTGGGGTGCCGCGAGGAACCCAACCAGCACACTGCTGCTTCCTCTCCCTCCTGTTCACCTTTATTTTCCCCCAGACTCCACAGGCTTGTCCTGCCCGAATGATCCGCAGAGCCTCCGCCTGTCCCCAGTGCCTGTCCCTGGGCTTCTTCCTCTGGAAGTTTTTGCCTTCAGAATGTTCTTAATTTAATCGAAGTTTCTGCTTGTATAACCTATTCTAGACCAGAAAGAGCTCGGGAACCAGATTAGTAATGCACTATTTGGTGTGTTTTCAGGGGAGAAAACATTTCTGAAGAAGAGCTTTCGGAAGGGTGTTGGTGAGATGATTAGTGGAAACTTGCTTGCTAACACAATATGTAAATATCTAAGAAACTTCTAAGCCGAGTACCGGCGATTGTCCGGTGACCTCCCTGAGCGCAGCGTTGGTTTTGCAGAGGCTGCTGGCACGTGGTGGGGACGCTGATGTGCTCGGTGGGGACACTGATGTGCTTGGTGGGGACACTGATGTGCTTGGTGGGATGCTCACGTGCTCGGTGCCGTTACCGTGTGGGTCACGGGGCCGTGGGGGAGACCCCGAGGGCTTGTTGATACAACGGGCCATAATTGCTGCGAGGATCGTTCTGACAATCTGCATTTGAAACCCAGCACCCCAACAACCCCTTTGCATGGGGCCACAAGAGGATATCCGTGTGTTTTAAACTCAGTCCTGAGCTGTACTAAGTGTGGGCATTGCTCGTGGCGCAGAGCCCGGGTGAGGGCTGGCAAGATCACGCCATCCCTCAGTCCATCTCGTGTGTGTGATCCTTCTGGAATATTTACTCTGCAATTTTACAATCTGGAAAAATAAATAGAAGTCCTGTGAGACTTAAAGCTGTTTGGGGGTTTTAGTGTAAAATCCAGAATGTAGAAAGCTCTGGTTTTGAGATTCAAGGCAGGGAGAGCTCAGTATCTGCTCGAGACGACTCCAGTCTTGGGATTAGATCAAAGCAATCATGTGAGAGCAATCATGTGAGTTAGAACAGCAAGTGCCATCCCTGTCATTCAAAGAAGCATTATAATTATTAATGCATGATATGAATCTTTCTGTAGTGGCACAGCAAGACTATTAGGAAGATCCGTGTGGGTGCAGAGTGTTTGAGAATGCTAATCAAAGAGGGGCTAGGAAATGTCAAACAGACATTGACACTTGGGCGGCGTGAGCCGTCCCCGGCCCCTCTGGCGGGTCTCCCCAAGGTGACCCCGCGCGTGGGCGAAGCTGCTCCCCGGTGGTCCCGGCCGTGTGCTGGGAACACGGGTGGGCTCGGGGCGGGCGTTGGTTCCTCAGCACCTCACTGCTGGGGCTCTCCGTGGCGCAGGTCACCAGTGCTCAGCCCAACCAGGCCGCTTTGCTTTGAGAACCAGGCTCTGAGTGGGGCTCTTGGGAGAGTCAGCCTCACTTTAGCAATATTTGGCGATAGGAAGGGAGCAGAGTTGGTTTATTTTGACACCAATGAGAGGCAGCAGCTGCTGGGGTGTCAGGTTGGTGGCACTCCTGGTCACACGAGGCTCTTTGCTCTGTGTAGAGGAATTAATGTAAGCAGACGGATGCTTGGGCTTGAGATGAGTGCAAATAAACAAACACCACCCTCTATTTCTACACTTTATTTTTAATTGCCTTTCTTTAAGTGGTGATATTTGTGTATTGTTCCCATTAGAGACAATTTATGTTCCAGGCATTGCATTATCAGTCCCTTTATGTTTGCTTAGGGAAGAAAGTCTAATAGATTTCTGTTGACTTTTTTTTTCTCCCTCCTTCTATCATTCTTAATACGGATCTGGATCAGTTTATCGTTGTGGATGGTGCCTGTGCTGTGGGGGCCGTATGGGTATTTATTCCCACTAAAGTGCTTGGCATAGTGGCCCATTTTCTGAATCTCTTCCTGTACCTTCCAGGGAAAGTCCTTTGTGTTTTAAACTCTTATATATGTTTCATGTACGCAGGATTGTATCCCAGTTTAAGTGATCCTGCCAGGTATGTTATTACTGGAGCGTTAACTCTGGTACCCGATGTTCCCCTGGAGCTGAACAGAAGACAACACTTTTCAAACATGTCCCATAATAACTGGTCTTGACCTCCCCTCTCTGGGGGTGTCCCTAGGAGGACATCAGGGTGACCCACCTGAGGCTCTTTTCTGCAGTGGATGCAGTGGCGTGATCTGCCATCGTGGGCTCCAGGAACCCCAGGGGCGGCATTGGAGACTTGTCACGTGTCTCACGGTGACGCCCGAGCCCACGCTGCAAAGGGGACGAAGCTCCAGTGTCCTGCTGAGAGAGGTACCTGCTGGTGGGGCCCAGAGGTGACGTGGGGAACGACCAGAACAAGATCGTTATGTATCACGGAAACGATCATTAATGTTGTTTATGGGACTAGTGTCTAGATTAGGGAACCCCCAACTGGGACAGGTTGGATTTATGAGCGTTAGCACCATGTAGAATAGGGGCTGTAATTTTAGTTTGCAAAGTATATTGAGCCCTTTTGATTTACCACTGACTGATGGAGTGACCTTGAGCAAAACACGCGGTCCCTGTGCCGGGAAGGGAGAGCTGGGCAGGAACTGTTTGACAAGACATTTTTCATGTGGAAATGCCAGTTCACTGGAGCTGGAACTCCAGGAAAAAGTATCAGTTTTGATGAATTTATCGTTTGGAATTTTTTTTTGTCAAATGAAAAGTTATTTAAAAAAAAAAAATTTTCCCCAACCGACTTTTCTTTCCAAATTTATTCTTATTTCTAACACCCACCCACAACGAAGATTTCAGAAGTTAAAAGCAAATGACTTGTCCCTTTCTGATATTTGTTCTGATCTCAAGATTGCAAGACTTGATTTTCCGTTGCAATCCAGAGATTTTCAGGAGTCCTCGTCTGCTACTGCAGGATGGGAAGAGCCCCGTTTCACCCAGGAGCGCAGGTGCCCCGGGGTGCCCGCTGGCGGTGCCGGCGCCGTGCCCGTGGTGCAGCAGCACCGTGGCGGTTCCGTGTCCATCCGGCCGCGTCCTCCCGGCCGCCCCCAACGTGAACTGCAGTCGCTTTTTCCCCTTCCCTCTCTGAGCTCCCCAAATCAAAGCAAGGAAAGGACTCCACCAGTGAGACCCGCACGTGGATTTGCAGTCAGGAGCCATCCCCGGTACCCATCAGGCTGTCAGCTCCCCCACCTCCCCCTGCCGCCGCCTCCCCATCACTCACCAAAAGGAAAAAAGAGCCGGAGCCACAGCTTGAAATATATCATGCAATAGTGTATCATGAATTTCTTGTGAATCACATTGGTGAAGCAGGTTTATTTATTTCTGAGACTTTAAATCAATACAAAGTAGGTCTCTTAGTTCTGAAGCTGGGATGGAGTGTGAAAAAATGAGCCCATTGTACTCTTAAAACTTTGGGGAAAGGAGATGACAGCTATATAATTCCATTTACCAGGCACTAGGGGCTTTAATGTGAAGGTGACAGGGAGCTCTTTGTGCATTTAGAGCACCATATCTTCTAAATAAAAGATCTGTAGACTTGATAGTGGAGTATAGCTCTGACTTTAATAATCTCCAAGCATTAGACCGAGCCAATATGTTCCCAAGTCAGAAGGGTCCCCCACCGAACGCTCGTAAATTAAAAGTGCACGAACTGCACACATGCGTGGATTAGAAATGCAAGAAGCGCCGTCGGTCCCCGGGCAGAGAGGAGGTGGCTGCAAATGGGCTCAGACCTGGGGCTGGGGTCCGTTCCCCCCGCGCCCGGTGCTGCCGGCATCGCCGCGTGTTGCGGGGTGGGAAGAGCCGAGCGATGGAAACGGGCGCCGTGGGATCCGCCGAGGCTTGGCTGCACAGGATGGCAGTCAGGTTTCCAGTTCCTACATTGCGTTTTCTGATGAGACGTTCATTCTGATCATTTCTGCCTGTTTATGAAAAATAGGCTATTTATAGTGTGTGCATGTGCCTTTTCTGCTTCAGGTTTCTGGCAGATAATATGAAATTGTGGGGTGGGAATTGCAATTATTGAAATTATTCGGATAAAAATCTGGCACTTATATTTGATATAAACACATGATATGCTCTGAATAATAACAGCACTTATGTTACATAATGATTCCCATTCAAGCCCTCTGCTGTCATTTTTTCAGATCTTTCATCTTTGATGAAACATATGAGCCAATCAAGTTTGCAGCCAAACCAGCTTTACAGCAAATGTCTCCACTAACGAGCAGCTCGGTGTCTGAAAGGAGCAGAGAGAAGGCAGCTGGTCATCGTGGCTCTGAGTGCTAGAAAGTGATTAATATGCGTATGACGTGGCTATAAACCTGTTGAGGATGGTCTTTGAAAGGCTGAAAAGGCTGCTGGAATCCGGCACTCCTTTGTACTTCCAAAAAGATGCTCTGAAGGAAAAAGAAACGCGGTTTCCCATTGCGGTAGGGAGAGTGGCTCGGGAGGACCAAATGGAATAAGTGTCGACTGTGTGTTTTGTACGTGTGTGGCATGGAACGTTGCATTATCTGGAAAACAGTCTGTGTTCTTGCACTCACGGGCTGAGCTTAACAGGTGCGGTTCTAGACCTGGCGTTGCCTTCGGAGCGTTTCAGTGTCGGGGACATGGGCACAGCGTTTTGTCCTGTGTACCCCATGAAATCCGCGGCTTGCTGCGCTCTGGGGTGGTTCATCTGCAGGAGGGATCCTCACAAGAAACCTCCAAAGGGGCAAGTTTGGGGTCTGTGTGTGGGGCTGGTGACCCACGGCAGCTTCCTGTGGTGCCTCAAGCTCCGGGTGGACAGCATCGTGGTTTCTGGGTTTTTCTACCTTTCACGGGGTGGAAAGAACGTAAAGCAAATTTTCCGCTGCCAGAAGCATACTGTCTAGTGCTCTGCTGTTCGTGGCTGCTCCTTTTTGTCTGTTTTTGTCACCAGATTAAGCACAAGATCAGAGGTCAAATATTGCCGGTGTTCAGGTAAATGTGTATTGTGTATCTCAGCTTTAAAATCCCGGAGCCTGTTCTTTCCCACCCTCTTACTGGACCGTTCTTGATCTCTGCTCTGCGCAGCTGACCCCGGTTGCTGTGTCTTTGACTGGTCCCTGGAGTGCTGTAACCTTTGCAACAACCTGCTTTGCAAACTTAACCCTTCATGGATGTGTTTGTGTGTTGAACAGATGCCCCTGTAAGCCCTGGGCTGAGGCTCCTGTCACTTCTTGAGCTCCCACTGGATGACACTCAGTGTACAGCCCTGCAGACCCCAACTCTCAGGGTTTGAAGTTCACCCTTTTGACAGATTCTGGTCATCTCAGATTCAGGATTTAATCCTGTGCAGTCTTTTCTGCTCTGAGTTCGATTCTAGCATTACTTGTCTAACTGATTTAGCAACTTTCCTAAATCCGCTTGTGTCTCCGCTGACCGTGTGTCTTACTGAGGAACATCCGAGTCCTTTAATTGCAGAAGCACCGGTCTCGGACTCCTCCAGCAGATGTATTCTCTTTCACCCTTGGATATTTTCTTGCAGAAACATTTATACAGCAATATGCATTGCACCATTTAAGATTGTTAATTGGAGATTGAATTACTTGTCAGCCTTTAAAAATGTAGTCCTCCGAGGTCAGAGATGAGGTGTTAGCAGAGCTGAATGGATGAGCTATTGCGCTCATTTGTTTCTCAAGCCCAGTGATCACTGTCTGGGAGCTGGCTGGCCCTTCCGTGCCTTTTCACCTCTGGCTCCAGATCCACTCTGCAGCTGCGTGTGCGAAACGAGCTGGCAGCATCTCTGGTGGTTCCCGAGAAGGCAGAAGAGCCCCCGTGCCGGGTGCGGGAGCAGCACCCAGCCTGGCCGCGTCCCCGCAGCTCCTTGCTGTGCGTTTGGACTGCGCTTACGTCCAGACGTAGAGCTCGTGTTACATCTGCCTCCTGCACCCAGCGCAGGCGCAAGCGCACGCGTGCGGACACGCGTGTTGTACAAACGAAGGCGGCGAGTGTGCGTCGGCACAACTTGTAAACGCGGCTCGGGACGGCGCTGCCTCTGCTGACAAACGCCAACGAGTAAATCCTGCGCTCGCCCGGCGCTGCAGAGGGATTTCATTTGCACGGCCCCTCGCAATGCTCCGCCACTTCACCGCAATGTCTGGAGCACTCGGGAGAAGGAACTGCATATTTATCTTGATCTCCAAAAAGGGATTTAAGGGCGAGAGCAGGCGGTATATTAGACTGTTTTCATTGCCTGTCAGCGGTGGTGAACCTGAGCTGTCTACAGTGTCTCTAGATAAGCAGCAGCAGAGGCCCATTTTGCATGTACATACGTTTGCATTAGTTTGTAGATGGGGAGTTTAAATCCTCTTTATTTTTATTTTCCTCTGTGGAAAGCATTTAACGAGGCTTGTGCCTGGCATCGGGAGGCCTGTGCTTTGCTTTTCCTTGAACCTAAATCTATGCCGCTGTCTTTTTACCGTGCCTTGTTGTGGCACTGGTTTTGTTAGGGGAAGATGAAGGTGTTTGAGCTTGGAAGGCAGACTGGGAACATCCCTGGGCAATCCCATAGTGCTTACATTGACTTCGGAATTTTTGGGCTAGCTGCATAACTTGTGCGCCGCGTTTCTTCTGTGTAAAGCTCGACCAGCATCTGTCTCACGGGGAGTTTTGTGCGGGTTGTCCAGAGCCTGTGAAATGCCGGGTTTGTGGGGTGCTCGACCACGGGGCATTTTCTCCTCCAAAGGAGACTAAATTTGGAGTTAGCAAGTGATGCGTTGTGCCGTACCGGTTCAGCAATGCGTTATGGGGTGTGCAGCAGCTCCCTGACCATGATTAACTGATGTTGTGCAGGAAATTAACTAATTGGTCCAGCGTAGGTTTATAAGCAGACCAAAATTTTCTATTTTCATGTCCCTTTAGCCCCTTCTTTCAGCCCAAAAGGGCAAATCCTGGGAAACGTGGAGTTCCCCTCTGCCACGGGTGAGATGAGTTGTGTCCCGTAGCTCACTGTGGGATGTCAATAAAGCCAGACCCAAGCAAGGACCGGCCTGCCCTGGGCTCCTCTCCTGGGCAGCCCTTCCTCAGATGAGCTGCAGTGCTTGTTTGCTGGGGGAGGGCAGGTTGGTCGTGTGTGTTGGAGGGTTTTTTAAGATCTAAATGAAGCAGGTATGTAATGCCCTCTGTCTGTTAGAAAGACTCAACCCATAAAAATAACAAACGGCGTGTATTTGCTAGAATGTCAAAGTTATGAGTTTATTTTGTAATGATGTGCTCCTGCCTTCATGAGGTAAACTGGCCGTGGCAGAGGTGTTATTAGTAATATGGACTCAGCGGAGCAGAAAGCCGAGTGACCGAGAGATCAGTGTATCAGTCAGCGAGAGGGCAAATGGGAAGAGACAGCAGGAGAATGAGCAGAGAGCCGCGGTGCCGGGGCTGAGATTGGAGATGGAGCCGAGAAACGGGATGGGAAGCCCCGCAGAGGTTTATTCTTCCCAGTCTCTCGAAGGAGCTGGTGGGGCTTTGTCTTCGCTGTACCCGCCTTTATGCACCGTGTTGGTTTCTTCCCCAGTTAAAGGCTGAAATGAGTCCACCCTACCAGTCGTCTTAGAGCAACTTTGAGTCAGTGAGCTGAGCTCAGGTCAGCACACAGGAGACGTGGTTGTGTATCAGCTCCATTGGGGAAGGGCAGGGTGTATAACCGCCCCTGTCTCAGTTTCCCCACTTGCATCATTCCCCTTGTAGACCACAGTTCATAAGATCTTACCAGCACACAGGGCTTGGGAAGGTCTGTTGTGAGTGGCTTGCTCCGTCCTGTGGTGTTGAAGCGATCAGGACTTGCTGCAGCCGTGGGCTTCTGTGTGTCTCCTTGGTCAACACCTCCTTGTCACAGCCCAGCCCCTTACGGTTTTCCTGTCTTTCTTTTAAAAGGTGCTTGGACGGGAAGTTTATACCTCCAACAACCAGCTGGGCGGGATCCAGATCATGCACAACAACGGAGTGACGCACAGCACGGTGTGTGATGATTTTGAAGGAGTTTACACGATTCTGCAGTGGCTTTCCTACATGCCCAAGGTAATTCCCGGCTCAGCGGGAGCGCGGGGTGCCGTTACCTGTTCGCTTTGTTCACGGGGTTTTGGGGGGGCTCTGTATCTGGGGGTGTTTTATGGTGCCTGGAAGAATGCTCATGATTAATGGTGTTAGGTGGGATGGTATTGAAGTACACAAAGCAGATTTTGTTTCAAAGTGCTGCAGGTGCTGCTTTGCGGGGCCACCTGGCACTGCCTTGGGTTCTTGCACATCGCTGCCCCGGCGTGCTGGGATTTTGTGTGAGTGGTGGATTGTCTGGTGCCGAAAAGACTCTCAGAGTTCCCCTCCGAGGCGGTAATGAGCAGGAGTTGATGTGTATGTGTAAGCCGCTCTGCAGCCAGGAAGGCAGCAAGAGCAGGCAGGTCACCTTCCTGCAGGAAAGAGTGCACAGAGTGCGGCAGCTGGCCTGGTCACCTTTCAGAAATTAAACCGCAGCCCCTCACTAACGCTGGCTGCAGCTGAAGTTCAAGAGCAAATGAAGTACAATGTGTGTGACGTGATGCCAAAGGAGGCTTTGAGAGGCTGTCAATAGCACCTTGGGAATGTGCCCAGGCTCTGCCGAGGCTGCGGGATCCCGGCCGTGCAGAGTGGGCGCGAGGAGCCCGACCGGGTCGGTGTTTGGTGCGAAGCCGTGCAGGAGAATCACTTCAATATTTGTCTCTTTCCCTCAGAGCGTGTACAGCCCTGTTCCCATCCTCAGAGTCAAGGATCCCATAGACAGACCCATCGAGTTCGTTCCTACCAAGACCCCGTACGACCCTCGCTGGATGCTGGCCGGCCGCCCCAATCCGAGTACGTACGTCTCTGGGGCCAGGACACGCAGTGATGCGTTTTGTTTCAAGGTTGTTTGTCAAGGCTTTGTGTCTGCAATCCAAATACACTTCAGAGCTTATAAAGTAACTATTTCTATACAATCAAATATTATATATAAAAATAGCGTGTAAATTCTGAGTGCTTGAGGACACTTAAAATTATTAGTTACTTTGATAGATTTTATTTCTGGTTCAGAGGAAAGTCCGTATGCGAAGGGTCTGTACACTAGAGGAATCCTGGTATTCCTGCAGACCTTGGAGAATAATTGTATTGGAAACGCTGCAAACCATGGAACCCCCGCGCTGCTTTCGGGGTCACACAGCTGTGTACGTACACGCTGCAAACGGGGGGGCCATTATGCCTGCTGTTATTAATGAGTTTGGGGGGCTAAAACGAGATTTTTGATAAACTAAGTTTTCTGGTTTTGGATAATATTTTTCCATCATCTCTCCAGTGATTCATCCAGCTGTCCGAGTGCAGCTACCGCTGGCTTCCAAATCGAGTGACTTCAGATTTTAATTTAGTGGAAGCGTTAAGGAAAGCAGATGATTCCCTGTGATAAGTTAAAGCAGATATCTCCTAGGTGAAAAGTTAAAGCCATTTATTAGAGGAGATATTGCCGTGATATTCTTCAAACTGACGCCCGACACGAGGCCAGAATCTAAACGATCAGCTTTGGGCTCACGATAAAGAGATAATTTTGAAATGGATGGTCACATTTTACAGTGGGGCCACAGAGGCAAGGAATGTAGAACACAGTAATTACAAGTTTGGTCTTGATAAAACACTCTCCATCCTGTTTAAGTCAGCAGAGGTTAGCTCGCTTGGATCGCCACTTTTAATTGGTTTTGGACTTGGGTTTGCAGAAGCAGAGGGGCTTGTTGAGATGGAATTCCTCAGGAGCTGGGGCCAAGGGGTAAAGCTGGAGGATTTGGGGGTTTTTGGTTGCTTTTTTAGATTTTCTTGTCTTTTTATTTTTGTTGGAACTTTGTGCAGCCCCAGTGGAACAGCAGGCGCCCCAGAGGGTTGGCTTTCTCTGTCTGTCTGGGTGGGCAGGGTATCTCGACGCTGGCCACTGCAGGCGGGCTGTCCGCAGCTCTCAGGCGCATCTTGTTCCCTGTGCTTTTCATACCTGCCTAAGAAAAACCTGTGGAAAATAGATAAATATACCACAGAGTGCCACCCCACTCCTGTGGACTATTTGTCATCCTGAGAATTTTATGGGAGGGAATCTGTTGTTGCACATGGGGGTGGAGATGTATTGTCAATATATTGGAGTTTGTGATGCGGGAAGAACCCCCCAAATCTGGCGCTGCGCTGGCTTCGGAAGCGGCAAATACAACTCGTCCATGGTTAGCATGATCAGGTAATCAAGCCGTTATAGGGTAGAAGCTCATGGTCTGCAAGGGGCATGAACAGTTTATTTCTCTGGGAACGCACAATTATCTTGGTGACGTGCTCTTTGGAAACAGTGTGATTTCTCTCAGGCGTTAGGAAGTTGCTGCCGTCGTTGGGCAAGAGAACAGGTCTGGTGGTTGTGAGCTGGTCCAGGACGGGGACTCTGAAAGAATGGGTGAAACGCGCTCAGATGTGTGGTCTGGCCTTAAAATATCATAGAAAATATTATATTTAGCTTCTGAGTTTCTTCAGCGTTCTTTAAAGAAAAGGTTGGGCAGAATCGAGAGAAAAATGTGAGCCAAGTTTGAGAATGGAATTAGGCATTTTGAAAAACATCTTTAATGACTTTACCGCCTTTTGACAAATGTTTGTAACGTCTTGAAAAAAACAGAGTTATTTATTTAGAAGCACGCAAAGTCCCTCTGCTATCTGAACCCCATCGTTTAACAATAAATGATGCTTTGGCTGATAAATGACTGTCTTTATGCAGACTAGCAAATGAAATAAGACATGATGGCTGAAGGCAGACAAATGCTCGGCTGTCTCATGTTCCCTTGTCTTATAATCTATTTAAAAATAAATAAATAAATGAATAGATAGTGCCAAGTTCTCCAGTTGGCGTTTTTAAGCAAGTTTCAGTTGTTTCTTTTATTTTCCCTCCTCCCCACTCTCATATTTCCATTTTCCCCTTCCCTTTAGGTCAGAAAGGACAGTGGCTCAGTGGGTTCTTTGACAATGGCTCGTTCCTGGAAATCATGCAGCCCTGGGCACAGACAGTTGTGGTTGGCAGAGCAAGGTAAGCTCGAAGGGGCATTTCACACATCTGTAGATGTCAAAGTTTCATGATGCTTTGTGTTCTTCTAGAACCTCCTTTGAAAGTTGATGTCTATGAGTGAAAATAAGTCATTACTTGAACAGGATACTTCGTTAGCATGCGGATGAAGCGTGGTCTGATCGTTTCTCCTGTTTTGCTTAGAGGTGACAACTTCAACATGCACAAAAGCCAAAAAGAGAGATATTGTTAAAAATTATGGCAGACAACGTGTGCTTTCCTAGGGACTGGTTGCACAGTGGGGCCTTCTTGCAGCTCTGAGGTGAAGGTGCATTATGCAGTTCATGATCTTGAAGCCTTATTCGACTTGCAAGGAAAGTTCAGCTAAAACTGGAGCAAATTGCAAGAACCTCTGCACAGAGAGCAGCTCAGTGTTGAGGTTGGCACGGAGTAACTTGCAGCATTTTCCAAACGAGCACCCGCCACACCTGCGCTCGGCTGTTTGTCACCGTGCAGAGACGCGCGTCCCCCCTTGCTGCCGAGTGGCACCTCTGCAGGATTCTAAAACCTTCCCCATTGCCGGCAGATTTAGATCCCTGCCTTGAACATATTTGCAGCGGCTGCGGGTCCGTGAGCGCTCGGAGCTCAGAGCTGGCGGGAGCAGGAGCCTGGAGATGGGATCCTGGCGTTTGATAGAATGCAGATGGGAGCTGCGCTCCAAACCCCCTCACTCACCTCATCCCTTGTTTCCTCTTCAGTTTTGTCACACATGCTCCCCCAAACAGCACTGTGAGTTTCTGGTCGGAGTGTCTGCTTTCTCTCCAAATAAAGCCATTTGGAGAGGGACCATTTATCTCCCTCGAGTTCCCACAAGTGCTCGAGCGGTCCGAGTGCAGCTGCGCATCCTTGGTCACCGCGCACCCTTGGTCACCGCCGGCTGCTCAGGTCGCGGCTTTCCTCTCCAGACAGAGCTTCCTGCTCCTGCCTGCTGCAGCCTCCCGGCTCCTAATTGATGTCAGTGGGTTTGGTTAATTGTCAGCCTTTTTTTTTGTTAACAAGTGGAAAAGCCATGAAAAGAGGCTTCCAGGGTGTCCTCAGCAAAATGTCCCTCCGTGACGCTCTGAAGTTTTATCTCACAACGTACTACAGTTATTTGAAAGCTTTTGGGTTAGGCAGAGTACTGAGGGACTGGAGAGGGGAAATCAAAGATCTGGCAAAGCTAGAAAGTCTCTGTCCAGGCCCACGCTCGGCTTCGCTCGCAGTTCCTTTCTTCTGACAAATTCCGAGTTGCTTTGGACTCTCACACGCAGGTATATATAACACAAATGAAACCGGCTTCTTTCAGAAGCAGTGGCATCTCGAAAAAACAAATATGAATGTATTCTTCTGGGATTGTTACTGTAAGTGCTGCCAAAACTCATCTTTTGTATGTATGTTTGGAATATGTGTGCTGTTGGCTGTAAATTGTCTTTTATTATTCTATGGCAACTTGTCCAGGGACACACTATAAAACAAGATGTAGCATCTTCATGTGCTAGACTGATAAAATTTATATGAAGTATAATGGAAAACAGAAGTTGTTTTGAGCTGTTTTCAAGTTCAATAAATAACTGTAATACTTGGATAAAGATGTTCTTTATTAGGTCACATGGGCCCTAATATAGAAGTTATAAGTTACCGATTTAAGACGGCTTCTGCAATTACGGGTTTCTAGGCAGACTCTTAATCATAGCGAATGGGAATATTTTCAACCCCCTGGTGCACATGGGCCCTGTCGCTTTCGCCGCCCGCGGCTCCAGGCGGCTGCGCACGGAGCCCAGCTCTGCTGGGACTGGCCTGGGAGCCGCCGCTTGTCATCGCTGTCAAAATCCGTGCGGTAGCGGGTGAAGGGTGGCGCATGAGTGGCTATTATACCACATTTGGGCTTTGGTTTCTTCTGTTTAATTTTCAGTGAGATACGTGCTAATTTTTAGGACTAGGTTTTGCTTTGAGAACTGTCAGTTCTGCTTTGAAATTCTCCAGCCACGTGCCTAAACTCTTCAAAAAGGCCGGAACGCTTGTTCCAGCATTTGCTTGCATTATTTGTCTCTCTTGAGTATTTTGATGCAAAATGGCAAGTTTGTGTAACAATAGAAAAAGGAATTTTGATTTGTCTCGTGTGTTACCAGGCTGGGGGGAATACCTGTCGGAGTAGTTGCCGTAGAAACGCGGACGGTGGAGCTCAGCATCCCCGCTGACCCGGCAAACCTGGACTCGGAGGCCAAGGTGGGTTGAGCGTGCGCTCGGTTGCTCGTTTGTCCTCTGCAGTGTCTCTCTGTTGGCCGCTCGTACAGGGGACGTTCCCCAGCGGTCCTGCTTCTCTGGCAAGCAGAAGCGATTTCCCTGTTCTCTTGCTGTGACCAGTGTTTTGTGAGCTTTCTGCTCTGACAATTTGCTTTCCTCCCATCTGATTTCACAGCTCTGGCCCTGCACCGTCTCTGGGGTTTTCTCCTTTGCACATCCTTTCCTCTCTTCTTGTCCTTCACCTCTTAGAGCAGCTCTGGTACCAGCCTTTCCATGCCATCTCTATTCCTCCTCTTAGCCAAATCAGTGGGAACATTCCTGTTGATGTTGGTGACAAAAGAATTGTCCTGATTTTTCTGTGGGCAAACAGTTCCTAAGCATTTAACGCACTTTGTTGCTTGTTGTTAATTCTACAGCACAGCTCTCGTTGCATCCATTTCTCTATTTTCACACTAACTCTTGCATTAATGTGTTTCAAGGCTTACGGGTCTGTTTTCTTCCCAACAGATAATCCAGCAGGCTGGCCAGGTGTGGTTCCCTGACTCTGCCTTCAAGACCGCGCAGGCCATCAATGACTTCAACAGAGAGGGGCTGCCGCTCATGGTCTTCGCCAACTGGAGAGGCTTCTCTGGTGGCATGAAAGGTAACGGGCTGTCTGGATCCCTTCCCAAGCTGCAAGGAGCAGATCTGATAGCGAGTTCTGTTCAAAACAAGCAATGCGGTTGTGTGTCTGTATGAACCCTCGCACACCGTTATGGGAACTGGCCAGATAATCCACAGTGACAACAGGTAGTTGGGTGTTAACCCTGGTTGCTGCCAACCTGGGCTAGTTAGACACTCCTCTCAAGAAACCTCTTCTGCCTGGACAGCTTCATATCCATCAGCCTCAGCTTAAATTTGGGGCTGGATGAGCCGACATTATTGCATATCACAAACATATAGGCATATTCTGTCAAGTGGAAACATGATCTCACTGGTGATTTTTCCTGCTGTAATATTGTCCTATCAAGGACCATCTCCCAGTTGGCTCTTCTGGTGGTGCTGTTATGAACAGGTACAAAACTGCTCGCTTAATATACCAGCAGTTAGATTTTTGCGCCACATATTGGTACTTGAAATTTTGTGAAGTGCCAAGAATATGAGATTGATAATGTAAACCAAGGAAAAGATTATGGCCCCGTACCTGCATGTGGCACTTACCAAGCGCAGAAGAGAAGGTCGGGGTGCACTAAGAGGGTGAAAGCTGCTGCTCGCAGGAGCAGCAGGGTGACCGGTGCTGCCTGGCTCTGCTGCCTCCTCAGCAGGGCAGAAAGCAACACCGTTGAGTCTGCAGATGCGAAGGTGAAAGGTGGAAAATAACCTGATACCTTTCAGGACGGTTTCTGCTCCGTGTGCGCTCCCTCTGTGACTTGCTTTCCCTACCACAAAACCTAATGGGGAAGTTGTAGATGGAACTTTACCAAACATTCGTTAAATATTATTGTGCCTTATTTGTTGCAAGATCTGTCAGTGTTGCCTTTGCCCTTTGCTTGCTTCCTCAGAAACCGGGCTTAGCCTTGGAGTTGGGATGGGAAGCCCGAGGAGGAAAAGGCACCACGAGGGTGCAGATATTTCTATAGTGTATCCCCAGGCGGCAGCCGGAGCAGGAGGGAAGGACGGAGACGGTGCAGTTTGCACCTCAGTCCCTGCATTTTCCTGCATCTTGTGTGCTGGAAATCTCGAGTCGGGCCCTGCCCAGCAGCCCTGGGCCTGTCCTGACACCCTCCGCGTTCCTCAGGGACTTGTTTGCAGTTTGGGTTTCAGCGTTGGCCGCGGATTATGCAGGGAGGGAAAATAAACAATTATGCCACCCCTCAGTGCACACAAACACACTGCCAGGAGCCGGCTGCACTGTGGGTAAAATGACTCCAAAATTGTGTGTAATGAGTAGGAAAAGATTAGAGACAGCTCTTGCTATGCTGAAAATTGACATTAGCGGAGGGGGGAAAAAAAGAGAGGGGGAAGAAAAAACCCTCTTTACTAGTCGGCCTAGGAGGTCTGATTCAAGCCGTAAAATAAATAAATAAACATCATAAATAAAGGCGTATCACAATGGTATTGGTGGTTTCCCCAATGAGCTCTGGCTGGCTGGAAGGCTATTCAGCATAATGCAAAATTAAATTATAAAAACTGGCTTGAATATTTAGATGGAGGAGCCATTTGGAAGTGGTTTATTTAGGCGAACCGGCAGTGACCCACAACGGGGAGACATCAAGCGTGAAATTTCCTAGAAATTAGCACCAGGGTCTTGGACTCGGAATGAATAGTTTGATAGCATGCAAATCCCCGCGACATTAAACCGCCGCGCCGCTTGTGCTACAGGGTCACTCGCAGTTGGTTTTTCGTGTTTTACTTACTATTTTTTCCTGGGACAGGTTATAAATAACAATAAAAGAAAAAAAAATTAGCGGAATGAAAGGCTGTTTTAAATCTCTGATTACCTGGTGCTGAACGGCAGCGCTGCTGGTGTGTGACGGGTTTACGAGGGACATTCCGCGTCCGCAGCCGCTCTGCGCCTGGCGCTGCCTCCGGGTCCTGGCTGGTAATCCAGCCAAGCCGCTGAGATCCGTTCCAGCTCCGGAGGGTCGGGGCACGCTGCCCGGCACGGTGGGACTGCGCAAAGCTGTCTGCAGCCTTTCGAACGCGCTCGATGCATCCGCGTGCCAATATTTACACATGCGGTGTAACGAGAGCAGCTTCCAGCAGCTTTTACAGCTGTGTGTAGCTGGTGCTGCAAACACCGCCTGCCCTGCTGAGTAACCAGCACCGCTGCTCTTCCGAAGCACTTCTGCAGTGTTTCTGTCTGGCAACTGGCTTCTTACGCTGAGGTTTATATTAATACAGGAATTAAATTTGGCCTGGAAATATAATATTTGATTTTTCCAGTCTCAACGTGAGCAACGTCTTTGCAGGAGCCGTTGTGCAAGCAGCCTGCTCTTCGGATGTGTGCGTGCTGCTCTTTGCTGCACGGGCGATGGTGGAGGCAACCGGGTTTCGTTTAGAAGAGCGTGTTGTTGCAGCAATAGCGGTTTGCGCAGCCTGCCCAGGCAGCTCCATCCAGAGCAGTGGGCAGCACGGACACCCGGCAGCGTTCCCACCCGCACCCATGCCCTTCGCTGCCCTGTTTGCCTTTGTGAGAGTGGAGAATGCAGCAGAACAGCAAATAAGAGGCAACAGTCACAGCACGGCAAATGTTTCACGGTTTCACACCCAAATGTGATGTTACCGTGAATGAGGAGGTTGTGTTGTGCTGGGTGGGCGCAGGGACCGCAGGCAGGTGTCCTGGGCTGTCTTTGCAGTGTTTTTCATCAACTCTACTTATATTTTACCTCTTATCAACACACATTCTTTAAGAGCCCCCACTTTGCTGAAATGGTAAATGGAAAAGGTGAGATGGCAGGAGGAAAAACCTCACAGAAGAACAGGAACCCTTGTATGGCACCGTGGGGACCCCGCGCTGGTGACAGTCGGGTTCGGTGTCTCTCTCTCATTTGGGCGAAACTCGGTCTCCGTTAGTGGAAGCAGTTATGGTAGGAGAAGGGGAGATCCTCAGCAGCAGAGTTCGTGGCCAGATGTGCAAGTATTGAGGTGTATCGGCAGCCCAGGGGTGCAGCAGCAGGTTCCAACCTCCATGAAGTTCTGAGCCTGCACGGGAAGCAGCAGCTGATGTAAATCCTCACGTAAAACCTTAAACTGAGGCTGTGGGGACGTGCCAGGAAAATGAGCCGCTGTATCGCAGGATCCCAGAAGCTCTAAGTGTGGACGGAACCGCGGGGCGGTGAAGCTCATGGCACAGGAAACAGCGTTTCGCTCCGTTCCTCTGTTCTTCCTCTCCCTGTCTTGTTCAAACAAGTAGCGCTTTTATTTCTTCCTACACTTAACCTGAGTAAAATATACACCCTTGGCAGGGTGAAAAATGTATTGCTAATTACGCAATTATTTTATTATGTAGCACTAGTATAAAATGTCTAGTAAAGAATTAATTCAGTTAAAATAATTTGAATCAAGCAATTATTTTCTTAACACTGGAATTAGCTGAAAGTACTTCAAGTGGTTTATTACTAGCACTACATAATAAAATAATTGTATAATTAGGAATAAATTTGTCACCCCTTTTGAGGTCTTCTTCTTTGCCCAGGACACAAAGGAGGAGGTTGGAGTTTTTGGTTCTCCGTCTCCAATGTCTCTTCCAGAATTGATGTTTAGTTGCAATTAGAGGAAACAAATTGTTCTTCTCTCCATCCATCAGCATTTGACATTTCGTAAAGAACGTGGAGCTCTTTCTCTTTGGTACTTGGACAGTGACCTTGCAAGTGAACTGGAGACATCACATAAGTGCCTGTGGTGCAAATATATCTATATCTGTGTGTATATCTATATACACACACAGGCACCCTTCATGTACACCTCTCTCACTTGCTCTGTATACGTTGGTGTGTGCATTTCCCAAAGAGTTCGGTGCTTAACTATGTCCATGGTAACGCTTAACGTTAAAGGGGGAGTTAAACGACAAGGGGACCTTGGCTGGAGTCTCTTTCTTCCGCAGAAATGATGGTTTTTCAAGCGATATCAGGATTGTAGCTGAATGAAAGTGTCTCAGGGTTTTAAGACTGTTGGTGAAGGGCAGCACGTGGGTGTCTGTGCACTGCGCTGGTATTTCAGTGACCAGAGAAACTCGGGGAAACGGGGAGGCACTCAGCAAAGAACAGAAATGATGGAGGGCATTGAAAATACTGCCCTGGGAGACATGAGAAATGAATAGTTATAGAGGGTCTGAGCAAAACCAAACCCAACCCCGGAGAAACACACGGCTCTTTAGAGCAGGCCCGGAGGAGCGGGGAGATCTCGTAGGGTGATACAGGGAGCAGTAACAGGAAATTAATGGGGATGGGGAAGGAGGGGAAATTTGGCTGAATACTGAGAAAAAATTCATCTGTTTGGCTGTGGAAAGGGCCCTAAAGAAGCAGGAGATTTATTGTTTGGGATTTCTAAACAAAAGCTTTGAAAAGCACTGCGAAAGAAACGTAGGACACAGTCTTGTGTGAACAAAGAGATGGACTAGATGATCCTAATAAGTATTTTTCATTTCTTGTGTATCTGGTTTGATACTTCTATATATAATTATATGTAACAAAATATATATATTCAAGGGTGCCTGTTTCCATTATAAACTATATCCATTATAAACTATATCATCTCATATAAATTCTTTCGCCTTCCTTTTTTCTCTTTTATTCAAATCACCTTTGGGACTGATATGTACTGTCTTTACACAGCGGAGCTGTTCTTATTCATTTTGAGCAAAATACCTTAAACAAATTTTAATGCAAGACGAGAAGAATGCTGTTTCACATCCGAACCCTTCCCACACACTCATTTTTATGAAGATACGCAAAAGCTCTGCTTCGTTAGGTGCGCCACGCAGGTTATTGAATCATGATGCAGGTCCAGGGGAGCGGGTTGGAAATGGGGGAGCTGTGCTGGGGTTTAGACCAGAAACACCAGCCCCGAGCTGCGAGTGGAGGCTCCGGGAGCTGAGGGACCGATGTGGGAACATCCCGTCTCAGCCCCTCTGGCCCAGAGCTCGCAGTCCGGTAGCAGGACGTGCGTAGAAGAGCTGAATGACTGTCCGTGTCCCCCGGTTTGGCCACGTGCGGCGGGGCTGGAGCGCTGACGTGCTGCGGCTTCAGGTGCCGTGTCCTTTTTCCCCAGACATGTACGACCAGGTGCTGAAGTTCGGTGCCTACATTGTGGATGGTCTGCGGGAATATCGGCAGCCTGTGCTGATCTACATCCCACCGCAGGCGGAGCTCAGAGGGGGATCCTGGGCTGTGATCGACCCCACCATCAACCCTCGGCACATGGAGATGTACGCGGACCGCGAGAGCAGGTACGGCCGCGTTCTCCTCCCTCACAACCATCGTTGCCCGGCCCGGTGGGGAGCAATCGGTTCAGTTTGTCACCAAACGTGGCTGCTGACCCCTTCCGGTTGTAACCTGTCTGAGAGGAGCTTGCTGGGCAGCGATCACAGGGTAATTCGGGTTGTCTCCTGACTCAGACTTAGGTGGGTAAGTTCTGTAGCTGGTGTGCGCAGCCTCTCTGGAGGTTCATCACCGACATTCACAAAGCACGGTGAGATGTTGATGCTCTAGGATTTTCTTTCACCATAAGACTGAAGTGGTTTAATTTACCAACCCAGGATCCAAACCACATGCTCCTCTGTCTTTGACCCGGGCAGTGGGCAGATCTCTAATGAAAATGGCTGGTTAATGGGTTGTTTTGTACAGCTTACCTGCCTTTTGAAAGAGCTTGCAGGTCACAGCTTTAAAGCGGCTGCTGAGCGCGTTGCTTGTCCCGGCTGCACTAGATCCTGTTGGACAGACGCGTTTCTGTGAAGCCTGATGTGCATTCATGGAGTGGGATGAATAATAGCTAAGATTCTTTCTTGTTCTCTCTCTTTGTTTTGTCTCCCTCCTCCCTTTCTCTTCTTCGTTTTTTAACATACTTTCTAGATGACATTGAACCATTCCATTTTGTGTTTCCCCTTGTCCGACGACCTGAAAGTGCCTTTCTTTTCTCTTTTCCCATGGCTGAGCAGAGGAGGAATCCTGGAGCCAGAGGGGACGGTAGAGATCAAGTTCCGCAGGAAGGATCTGGTGAAGACGATGAGGCGAGTGGACCCGGTGTACACGCGGCTGGCGGAGCGCCTGGGTACGTGTGCTGGGCTCAGCGTGTTTGGGGGCTCCAAGGGGGCACTGGGGCATTTCATCACATTCATGGGAATTTGTATTTACTGTCTTTTAGCGAGAGGAAAACCAGATGAGACAAGCTGCATGTGTGTACATATGAGAGGTGATATTCAAGTGTGTTTAGCGTACATAGGGTGTGCGTAATGTAGTGACTTTTGGAACCTATTTCTTTGTTTTTATTGAATGGGTCGTAGAACAGACACTACAGACGCTCGAGTCTGGTTTCCATCTCAGCAACTGCGCAGCTCGCTAAAAGCTCGTGGGCCAACTCAGATTTGGTCAAAGACATTTTGGGCTGCTCGACGATCACTGTGTGTGAGGTGGTTTTGGGTAATGGTACCTGTGTGCTCTTCAGTTTGAAGGAAATGCAGGATACTCTTCCCCTCCTCGGGCAGGCGGGTGGTCTGCGGTGCGGGGGCCGCACGTCGCTGCCCGTGTTGTGTTATTACCGCGCTTCAAGTGATCCCAGCGCCCGGTACACACCCAGCAACCCAAAGTACAGGGTGTTCAGCAAAACGCACTTAATATCAGATATGGACTCTCTCAGGGGAATAGACTCTTGAAATAGTTCTTACTAGCCCTTACTATAAGAGTATAATCTTACAGAGCCTCTTTTTACCTCCAAAATTGACTACATTTCAGTCGTGGAAGAAGCGCAGTGTGTGGGTATGGCTTGAATTTATAAAGCCTTTTGGGATCCTTCAGGAGGAAAAGTGTTCTGCAAATGACTGATAAATCGTGGCTATTGCTGCAGTTACATTTTATTATTTGGCTTTATTTTAATTTATGGCAGTGCAACAATTTATATACAAAGCAACCACTCTGATATGCCTTGGGAAGAGAATAATAATTGTGAAGGGTGTTTAGAATCAGAGGGTGTGCTGAACGCTGCGTCCTCAGTGATGTCTTTAGTAGCATCAAAGGCACTTTCTCGCTTTCTTAATGACAATGTTTTGATGCTCTCTTTGTTTTCTCTCACTGTGCCCACGGCTTTCTGGGCAAGAAGCAGGTTAGGAGGGGTTTGAGTTTTGCAGAGCAGCGCAAGGAGCGGTTTTAGCCGGGTTCAGACCTCGCTCATGCTCACGGTGCGTTGCTGCGTGAGGAGCAGACGCAGACACCCAGTGGGTGGATGTGCTGTCCTGTCTGCCTCGCTCTGCCGGGCTTAAAAACCAGTTTAACGTTTGCAGTTGCAGCAGGGAGGTTCTTGTGTTGGGTGTCCGCTCCCCCGTGTCCGACACTGGGGAGCTGCCTCCCCGGTGCGAGTCCCGGGGGAAGGACAAATCAGATGTGTGGTTAGAGAAGGCAAACACGCGGAGCCGCCAGCTCGGGGCCGTGCAGATAAATGGCATTACGGCAGGAGCGCCATTTCTGAGAGCGTTTACCTTCACCCCACCGTAAAAAGCGCCGGCTCTGTCAACGAACAAACCAACCTACAAAGAACCGGAGGGTTCTGTGTGTTGAGCGCCAGATGAATCCTTCCCCAGGAGCAGCGTCACGGGCTGTGCACAAAGGGGCTGCTGGCGTGTGTAAATCCCGACACGGTGGAAGATCAGGGCGAGCAGAGCAGCTGTTGGCCCCTGCAGAGGGTCTGTCACCCGGGGGGTGGGTGGCACACCTGCAGAGCCCCCGTGAATCACACCGGTGAGACTGCACCAGCGTCCCTGCAAAAAATACAGGGAGAAAGACGGGATACTGTTTTCTGTCTCAAAAAGGCAACGCGTGCCATGTGAGGAGGCAGGAGCCTGAGCAGGGGTGTTTCCCCCCTCTTCCTCTACAGGGTAATTACTCCCAGCAAACTCCATACACTTTAATTAAAATGACTGCAACACAAGAGCAAGTCACTTACAACTGTACGTACAGAGAGCTCTAAAAGCTTCAGTCACTGATAAGCATCTCGCTTAGATGGCTGGTAATTGCTCCCAACATCGGGCGATCATTGCTGTTGTTTTGCCGCTAATTCCATGCCATAGCAGGAAAGCCGAGATTGCAGGACACGGTGAATTGCATAATTTTTTCTTTTTTTTTTTTTTTTTTCTGGTTTTCTTTCTGGCCAATTTAAAATTTGTCAAAGTCGGTCTTCTTCTGGATCACTGCCCTTTGATATTTCGCGCACTCCATTTGCCACAAACAAGCCGCAGGGCCGCAGTTCATGCTGACTCCAGCAGAAGCAGAGAAAGCTCCATTTATCTTACACTGCCTGCTGAATTCTTACTCATTAGCTGGGGGTTCACTGCCTCTCTTTAACCCCTGCGTGGCCGCCGTCCCTCCCGCGCTGCGCCATCGGGAGATGCTCCCCGAGGTGGGGACGGGGCGAGCGGCTCCGCAGACGCCGGGCTCGGCCGGGCAGCGCGGGAGCAGAGAAGGGCTGGCACGTATTGAATAATTTGACATAAATCTGCTCATTATCAATTCTCCAGCACCGTCGCTGAGATGTTTATTAGCCCCGTGTTTTATTAAAGTGTCACTCAGAGCTGGGCTGCTCCAAAGCTGCGAAGGGAAGGGAAGGGAGGACGGTCCTTGTCCCGCAGGAGCTGATTCCACCCCAGAAGGTGCGGGAGAACCGCGACTGTCGGACGCGGGAGCGTTCACGCTGCAGTTAAAGATACGGCAGTTCAATTGTGTTTTGTTTATTTATTACAATGTAGGAGTGGAATAGAAATCAGCTTTGTCACGCACATTCTGGGCACGTAACGTGTCAGGTGGACAGTGGGACGTACGCAAAGATTTGGTGCAATATGAATGAATGGAACGGCAAAATGGCTCCAGTTAGAGCGGCACTGGCCATCGCATTTTCACGTTTCTCCTATCAGGTATTTATCTCGTGGTAAAAAGGAAGAATCTGTTCATCACCTGATGTGTGTTGTCATAGTGTGAATGTCCTCTTCAGCTGATCCTAGGGGATAGATGCCCCACTTTAATTTTATTAGAACCGATGTGCCAATTTTGCGTTGTCCAAGGTGCGGTGGGGGTCCCGGGGTCCAGCCGCACTGAATCCAGAACTCGGAAAGTCAGACTGCAGCTCTGGAGTCTACTCATTACTTCCGAGGGGGGTTGGTTGGTTGGTTGTTCAGTGTTGTAATTAGTCAGAATGCCGGTTGTGTTCTTGGGCAATAACTAAGGAAAGCGCTGCTGCTGCGGTTCCGTCTCTTGAAGTCTCGGACAAACGCGGCCAGCGCCGTCGTAACTTTGTCTTTTTTGGGCGACGCTGATTTCCAGTAACTGTGTGAGTGCTGCTGCATTTAAATTGATGTTAATTCACAATCATGAGTCTAGAAGAGCAAATACTGGTTTCTGTCGGCTCCTTGACAGTTGGCATCGTGGATATCCCGGGCGTTACGTCCTGGCCACACTTTGCCAACCTGAGGGCTCGGGAGCCAAGAGCCGCAGAGCCCCGGCTGGACCATCACGGAGCATCGCGTGGGGCCGCTGGACGAGATTTCAAGCCCGTGTCACGAGCGTGTGTGACCTTCACTGCGACTTCATATTGCGCCTTTATAACATAAATCCTGCTGAATATTTAGTGAAGCAATTACAAGCAGTCTCATTTAAAGAAACAAGTGACGGTGCCCGTCTCTGCAGGGACGTGAGCGGCTCCCAGTGACCTTCCCTGTCCCCCCAGCCGGTGTGGACGCGGGGCCAGGGCAGACCCGACGCTCAGCGTTCCTGAGCTGCACTGAGGTCTTGGCTGGCAGGAGCTTTTTTAAAGGCAGGGAAGGTGAGACTCAGGTAGGAGGATTCTTGTAGGTGTGGAAATTAGTTGGGACGGTGATAACCGGGCTTAAAATGGACATGTAATTACGGCATCGGGTGCAGAGTAGCTGCTGTACTTGAGTTTCCTAAGGACCCGTCCAGCACAGTCCGCAATGCGATTTAAGTGCTTTGCTGAAAAGAACGGCTGCGAGCAGATGATGATAAACTGAGCTTAACGTCAGTCTTTTTGGTGTTACCTGGGAAAAAAAAATCCCCAAATTTGCCTATAGTAATTGTAACATCAAGATAATCTTATAGCGACAATTTATATGGTACAAGTCATCTTTGAAAGTCGTAGGTGCGGGATAATTTGCCCAAGATGGATGCGAGCGGCCCAGGGCTGGAGCCGGCGGCTGTGCCCGGCCTGGTTGGGCCAGGACCGCGATCCCGGGTTTGCCCAGGTCTGTGTTTGAGGAAGAGGCAACAAAATGGGCAAGTGACAGCCTGGCCATGCTGAGGTTTCACCCCAAGGCCGAGCAAGCAGATCCCACCTTGTATCAGCTTAGAAACCATAAACCATCACATTGATTCAGAAGCCGCCTGGCTTTCTGCAGTCAGAGGGAACCTACACTAACATTTCTTGAAGTCATTTTGTCTAACCTGTTACACTGGTCATATTTAAAAGAAGCACTTTGCTACTAAATGTTACGGGAAGCCGTGATTCTGCCGAGCGGTTCCATCCGCGGGAGGGTTGGTAAGGGCTGCTCGGGCGCTGCCAGCGCGGCCGTGGGACGTTCGCGCCCGGGGCCGGCGCCGCCTGCCCGGAGGGGATTGAATGGGACACAAATGACAACAGCTGAGGTGTTGCTTTCCCTGCCACGGTGCTTTCCCTTAACTTCTGGAGAGGAGTGTAAATTGGTGTCCAGTATCGGAGTGCTTCACAGGAGAGGGCTCTGCGGGGGTTTACTGTGGCTGCGCTTCCATGTGTTCATTAGGGAGGATGGTGACCGAAGCCGTCCCAGAGTTTTTGGCGTTTATTGGCACGTGCCGGGGCACGGGGCCCCCCCCGAGGTCTGGGGGCATCACAGGCTGTGGGACGTGGACCAAGGTTTGTGCCCCCGAAAGCCTGTGGCAGCCAGATGGGGAGGCTGGTGTCACTGCGGGTATGGGGACAACAGGACAGGGACAATGTGACGGGGACACCGGGACAGGGACAATGGGACAGGGACAGTGGAACAGGTGGCACCACAGGGCAGCTGCTTCCAGGAGCATTTCACGTTAAACACTTCTGTTTGATTTAAACTGGGTCTTGTTGGTATAACAGGTGTGTTTGTTTGGAGGGTTTAACGAAGGATGTTTATAGGGTGTGGGCGTTTTGGCAAGTGTCCCTTCCCGCGCAGGGACCCTGGATGGTGCTTTTTGAGCTCAGCAATGAGTCGGGATGAAGGGGCCACTTTCCGGCGCTCTGCCGGGTCGGGGGGGTCGCACACGGTCCTTCTCCCTTTACATCGTCGTCCGCTCCCACCTGCGCGCCCGCCCGCATCCCGAACCGCTGCGCTCGGCGTTCGCGGCGTAACGCGGCCGGTTCAGGGAGACGCTTCCTTTGTTTCTCTATTGATTAGTAGCCGATCCATACCTAGAGGTCTATAATGTTCCTATGATTTAAACTTGAACAGTTTCATTAACTGTCAAGTACCTTTAGAGCAAAGGAATCCCATATTTTAAGTCCCTCTCCGTGCCAGTGTAAGATTTGTGGAAGGCGAATTCTTTTGCCGAGAAATAAATAAAGAAAGCTTTCTGAAAAACCCCGAGGCCTCAAGATCTGACTGGGAAAGAAAGAAAACCATTCCAAGATATTTAATTGTACAGGGGGCTTACAGGATTGATCGAGAGCTTAGCTTTTT
The DNA here is from genome assembly GCF_036013475.1 of Columba livia. Lineage (NCBI taxonomy): Eukaryota > Metazoa > Chordata > Aves > Columbiformes > Columbidae > Columba > Columba livia. Next base: position 1,514,309 of record NC_088621.1, read on the forward strand.
ACAATAGTCCAGTGAATAAGAAATGCTCCTGACAAACGATCGATGATGGGATAATCACTCTTTATCCCCCCTCCTCATTGTTACCTTCTTTCTTCCAGGAGAACAGGGTTCAGAAGTCAAAAATCTTTATAGACGCTGCTTTTAAATTAAGCAGAAAATAGACATTGACATATTTGTTAATCTCACCTAAATCATTGCTGGGCCCGGCCGGGTTGGCCGCGCTCCGCGGCGCCGCAGCACGAGCGCAGGCGCTGCCGCTGCAACGGGGGCTCAACGTGGAGACATACAGAGAATCTTTTATTCTGAAGGTTCCAAGAGTAGCTTCTCTTAATTAAAACCTTCTTACTAGCGTTCGAAATGTTAGGTGACATTTATAACGGTGGGCACGTGAAACCATTCCTCCCCTGGGACGACTGGCTGTGTGGCCGGTCTGCGCCTTGGACACCATGGGTAATGGGCCCATGTAAGGACCAGCGGGCGCTGGGCTGGGACACAGCGGGAGGTGAAAAACCAGCACAATTCAGCAGAATATCCATTTGCACGTGGTCTGTCTCAAATCGCAATCTGTGCTTAAACTGGACCAAGATGGGCTCTAAACACTCAGCCCTGCACGGGGACCCAACTGGTCCGTGCTGGTGCGTCACCAACCAGCACAGAACTGGTGTCAATTACAGCGGGTTCAGGGGAGAGTTGTGCTTACAGATCTGGACTTTTGTGTGAGCTCAAGATAAATTAAGTAAATAAATTACGAACTCCATAGGACGTGATCTAGACACAGCTTTGTGCCCGCCATGGTGGTCCATGGTTGAGACCGACCGCGTGCCCATCACTGTGCGCCGCACGCGGGCGGTTTGGGCGCCTCTGGTGCGGTTTGTGTTTTCCGTGGCGAGGCAGCGGCTCCCGCTGCTGCTGGCAGGAAAACCGCAAAGCGTGCCGCTGGTTTCACCTTGTCCGTGTTTCTCGCTAAATGAGCTGCGTGTTGGGACGTTATTCTTTTTTAGAAGTCCAGAAAATGTCAATTGATGGCTCAGCTCATTGGCATTTAAATGGAACAGAGTTTCCATGGTGAAAGCTCCTTCCAAGCTCTTGCCTGAACATCGGTGGCAGGAAGTGTGGGCTGGAACACATAGACTTGACTCAAGGCTCAGCTCGTCGTTGCTGGGAGCTGCTGCTCTAGCGCTTCCCGTGGCAAACGCAGTTTGGGTTTCGCTGTCGGCGGGAACAGGAGCCATCTCCGCTCTCCAGAGCTGCCGCCGTCCCCATCCCCGTCCCCGTGTGACCGTCCTGACGCGTGTGCCGGTTGCAGGGACCCCCGAGCTGAGCCCGGCCGAGCGCAAGGAGCTGGAGGCCAAGCTGAAGGAGCGGGAGGAGTTCCTGAGCCCCATCTACCACCAGGTTGCCATGCAGTTCGCCGACCTGCACGACACGCCCGGGCGGATGCAGGAGAAAGGAGCCATAACCGTGAGTGTCACCCGGGGGCACTGCGGGAGGGTCCGACACGGGGGACGCGGCAGCGGCCGGTGGGACCAGCTGCGATCAACCTCTTGCCACGGGGACGAACCCTCTCCGTGTGCCGCCCGCTTTCCGGTCCCAGAACACGAACAACTCGTGTTTGCCGGCACTTTTACCCAACGTGTCTGTTTTGACCCCACATTTCCAAGGCTTCACCGGGCAGGGCTGCGGTTTGAACCCCGGACTCAGGAACGTTGTCCCTCATTCATTTCTCCTCCTCTAATTACATCTCGGGCAGGACATTCTAGACTGGAAAACTTCCCGCACCTTCTTCTACTGGAGATTAAGGCGACTTCTTCTGGAAGATGTGGTCAAGAGGAAGATCCACGCCGCCAACCCCGAGCTGACGGACGGGCAGATCCAGGCCATGCTGAGACGCTGGTTTGTGGAAGTCGAGGGGACCGTGAAGGTAAATAAAACCAGTTTCACCAGGTCTGGCCTGGGCTCACATTGAGCAAAGGTCTCCCCAGGTGGAGTTTGGTCTCTGGTTTTAACTGTAATGGCCAAAAACATTCTAAGTGATGAAAGAGAACTTCTGGGGAAGGTTCCAGCTCAGGCGTTATTTTATGGGGACCCTTTTTATAGCAGGTTAGAAGAGCAAAATAGGGTGGTATTTTTTTTCCCAAGCATGTAGCACCATTGATGCGAAAATCTGAGCATCTTACAAAGCCGAACAGGTCGCTCAGCACAGCGAGGCGTTATTTTGCATTTGATTGGTTTGTTTTATTTTATTTTAATCTATTTTTTTTTTACGTTTTGTTTTATTCTATTTTATTTCATTCTATTTTTAAAGTCACAAACACTCGGGGGTTCCAGGAAAGGGGGAACGTTCTCTGGAGGGCAAGCAGCCTTTCCAAGGTAGTGTCTGAGCGTCTTTAAAAGCGGGCATCTCGTTAGCTAATACATTACACCAATCAAGGAGAGTTATCTTAAGCCACAATTAATCTGCTCCCTGGCATATGTTGATAGGAGAGCATCATGCTGTTTCTTAATTAAAAGCAAACGGATTAAAAATGATTAATAAGAGTATTAAATATTCTCCTAAACGAAAAGCGTTGGGATTCTCGGTAAATCTGGTTTTTCGCGGCTCTGCAGCTGCAACGCGGCTTCTTGGGGCTTTTTCCCTTCCCGGAAGGTTCCGGGGCCGGAGCTGCTGGCGTGGGGGCAGGAGCAAACCCCACCGGTTTAAAATAATAGTAATAAGGGAAAAACAATGAACTAAGCAAGATCTTGAGGCTGAAGTGCCATCTCTGCTTTAGGACAATCCCGGGGCTCGGGGCCGAGCGGCGGCCGCTGCTGCATCCAGCTCATTGTCATTCTGACCTGGACTTTGTTAGTGATAACAGAGAAGGATAGTGCACCTTTAAATGACGAGCTTTGTGTTTAATTACCCAAATAAAATGACATAAATATGAATGAGTGCTAATGGCAGTACTTGCTTTTCCGGAAACCATTAACAAAACGATTCTTAAATGATTTGTAAAGAAAATGAGAAGAGAGGAGTGAGAAGGCTATTAGGTGTCTACCACACTCCTGAATTATTATGTAGTCAACTACCTGGCAAATATCAGGTGAAATGATCTTGCAAAAGGAAAGAAGGGGGTTTTTGCCCAGGCTTTCAGGGCTGCGGACACCCCGAGCTGTGATGGGGATCCCGTGATCACTGGGGACACCGACACCAGGTCCGGCACTCAGGGTCCCTTCAGGTGCATCTCCAGGAGACGCAAAAGAAATCAATCCACTTTGGACTTGTGTTAATGGTTAGTTGTGTCTCTAAGAGCCACACAAACACAGGGCGCTGCCAGGCGGATGTTTTACCCCGATAATTGCGAGTTAAATGTGGGGAACGTAGCGGGTGACACGTGTGGTTTGTTGGCAGGCGTATCTGTGGGACAGTAACAAGGACCTGGTGGAGTGGCTGGAGAAGCAGCTGACGGAAGAAGAAGGAGTTCGCTCAGTCGTGGAGGAAAACATCAAGTACATCTCCCGGGATTACATCCTGAAGCAGATCCGGAGGTGAGCTGCGCTGCGGGGCGCTGTGCGGGGCGCTGCGTGGGGCGCGGGGCACTGTGCGGGGTGCTGTGCGGGGCGCGCGCGCGTCGGGCCGCTCGCTGAACCCCTCTCGCCTCTCCGCAGCCTGGTCCAGGCCAACCCCGAGGTCGCCATGGATTCCATCGTGCACATGACCCAGCACATATCGCCCACCCAGCGAGCCGAGGTCGTGCGGATCCTCTCCACAATGGACTCGCCTTCTTCAACGTAAGAGCATCGATCTCCCGCGCACCCCCTGCCCGGTACAGTGCAGATAAAAAGAAAGAAGCTCAGAATTGCCCTTTGTCTGCTCGACTGCGCCCGCTGTACCGAGACGGGAGGCTTGGGGAAACACTGGAAGAGTGACATTTCTATTTTTCCAGCTCAGACTGACCAGAGGAAGTGTGTTCTTTGGCCAGAGACACGAGGAAAATGTATAAACACAAGCGCCTGCGGAACTGAGTTACAGCTGTCTTAACTGTACCTTATTTATTTAACGAAGCGCGACTGGACCAACGCATCGGTTGGCTGTTGGGCTGCCAGGCAATGACAGGTGCTGCAGCACCGTGAGCTCTTGGCGTAGCAAAGCGGGGCCTCGTTTAAATGAACACCCCCGTGTCCCCGCCCGCTTCTCTTTGTGCCCCCCGGCAGCAGGTTCGTGCTGACAAGTGCCAACGTCCCCCCGAGCACGTGGCTGCAGCCGGGGACGGGCTGGGAGCCCCAGAGCCTCCCCACGGATCAGCCTCTCGTCTCCGTCAGCCAGTGGGGATTTGGATTTCAAACGTCTTGTCTTGTTCTGGAGTCGCAGAGGAAAAGCCACATTTGAGGCAGGGCTGTCCCGCAGCCCGGGCAGGCTCCTGGGCTGCCCAGGACAGTGACAGGGGCAGGATTTTGGGGGCTCGGTCCCCACTCGCTTTGCCTTTGTGCCCCATTGCTGTAGAGTAGGTCAGTAAACTGTGAAAGGCCCTTCTAGGAGGAGACCAAAACTCAGCTGCCCAGCCTCCTCCCTCCCCACTTATTTTGAGGGATAACACACAGGCAGCCCCACTGTTGTGTATCTGTTGTGTAAGTGCCGGCCCTTCCATGGGAGTGCGGGGCTGAAGCAGAAATACAGCTGCCAGGAGACAGGAGGGGAAAGGACGGAGCCGAACACCCCGATGGGGCTGGAGCTGTACAAGGAAATCTCAAGTCTAACCCCCCGAGCAAAGTTTTCCATCACCCCTGCCCAGAGCCGCCTGCGCCGGCCGTCCCCGTGCGCTGGGGAAGGGGCCGCCGGGATTCAGGTAAAGCACCAAAATAATGCTACTTTTGGTGATCCCCCTCCTCAGCACCAGCTGGATCTCCCCTGTCCCAGCGGTGACTTGGCAGCCGGTCGGAGACGTTGTCACGGTGGCTGTTGGTGGAGTACTGGAGAGCTGACACCAATGATTGTCCTAAAAGTGTTCTGGATTTCACAGTTCTTCCAGAACAGTGAATCGGAGGGGATGTTTTTAATCAGAGAACTAATGAACGATGATGCCGGAGCCTCGCACCTGCGCCATCTGCACATGCGGTGCCAGTGGAGCACTGACATGGCAGGGATGAGATTTTCTTAAGAGTTAAGAACCCAAATTTGGTTTAAGAGGCTCTTTTTTTCCCCTCTAGAGCCCCCTGAACAACCCCCAGAGATGCTTTTACTTACACCAGTGTGGGCTGCGGCAGGACAGACAGACAGACAGACAGACAGACAGACAGCGTCTCCAGGCAGGATGCTCGGGGGCTTCGTGGCGCAGGTGACTCATGAGGGGTAAAGTGGCTCCAAAACAACAGCCCTCAGGCACCGTGGGCTGAAATCCAAGTCCAGCACCGGCGCGGGGGCCCCGGGGCAGCGTCAGCCGAGGCCCCGGCGGGACGGGCGCTGCGGGGACACCCCTCGGTACAGACGGTTCTCGCTGGTGCTGAAGTATTTCACTTACCTCAACTTCTTTTAATAAAAAGAACGAATGACAGCGCTGTTGCTGGGAGTGGAAATCTGTCCCCCTTGTCCCGAGCAGCTCCGCTTCACCCCGGGGAGAGCGATGGGTTCCCGGGGGTGTCCCCCGCTCCCCACGTTAAAGCTGAGTTTTGATGTGACGTGTTCAATCGAAGCACGTTAGCAAACGCACCTCCAGCAGTTCTTCTATTCACACATTTCTCAAAGCAGAACCCTGATGGTTAAAAATCCGGATCACCTTAAGAACCATCATCTAATTGGGGGAGGGTGTGAGGGGACGGACCCCACTGAACTCCAGAAACGCATTCAAAACTCTTTAGCCTAAAATATCTACATATTAAAATGCCAAGAAAAGAAGTACCAAAGCTGTAAGCTCTCAAAAGCCCAAGATCAAAGTGCCGTCATCTTTTAATGTAAACCTTTTGTTGCATCAACAGTCTTAAGAGGGATGAGAGACATCAAAATAAAAACTGAGACAAACTGTGGCTTTGTAGCTGTTTTTTGTTTTAGTCTCTTCTCTCAATTTGGGCCATGAAATAGGTCAGCTCCATTACTGATCAGCCTTCCCACAAATATTTAAAACAAATTGAATTGCACACCCAATACCCATCACAATTACGCCAGGCACAATAACTAAATTAGCAATTCAACAAAATAATTGGAAATGCGATTCTCTCTATTCCACAGCCTCCCTCAGGGCTTTGGCCGATCTATGGGGGGAAAACTCTGCTTTACTAATTCTGCAGCTAATTAGAGACACACTTGTAAATGAAGTTGTTTGTCTGAAAGTTGAAATTCTTTGCTATTGTGGGGTCGGGGGGAGAGGATTTAACACGACCCTCTGTCCCCCCATCGCACACCTCATTCCCCAGCACACCTGGTTGCCGTGCAATGTTTTGCAAAGGTATAATGCCTGTTTGTGTAGGCACTAATTAGCAGCTGTATCATGAATTAAGAAAGAATTAATGTTCTATTGGGGGGGGAAATAACTATCGCACTTGCTGTTAATTGGCAGCATTAAGAAAATAGGGAGGAAATCACCCTGCGCCCTTACGAACGGGCACCCGCTGCACCCGGAGCTGCGGGGCCGCGCAGGACCTGGCGCAGGTGCCACCGCCGGAACCCCCGGGGACGACACCGGTGGCACTTTTCCCGCCGCACGTTGTTCCCGTTGGGCGGGGGACGAGGTGCCACCCGTCCCAAGGTCAGCGCATGGCCCGGGGTGTCCCCGCGTCCCACCCCGCGCAGGTGGGGGTGGCGGGAGGAGCGCCTGCTTAAACACTGATAAGTAAATTCAAAAGCATGCTTAGCAGGGCTTTGACTCTTATCTCTTCAAACAATACCAACGAGAAGTTATCACATTTAAAGTGGTTCGTATTACCCTTTTAACACCCAGCTCGTTCTCAAAAAATAAAATAAATCAAGAGCCCTGGTGCTACAAGTTTAGAGGACACAGAAGTCAAACGCGGACGGGTTGGCGCTGCAGACGCGTCCCATCAGCGCCCCAGCCCGCACAGCGCACCCCAACCAGCCACGGTGCTTCCTGCCCAACATCCTTAATGCTCCTCCTGCCCGCGGGAGCAGCGGAGCCCATTCCACCGGCAAAACCCAGGAAGCAGCTCATTTACTCCCCTTGACGCCTTTCAGAATCGTGGTTATTAAACCATGAGATTTTAATGATGTTCGAAGACCACACAGCTTTGCTGCTGCTCAGACAATAAGAGCAGGTACCGTCAGACCCCGGGTGTGCAGGTTCTGCCCCAGTCCCGCACGGCTCTGGTTTTAAACCTCCAGTTCGGGTGGTTTTGGGCGTTTTGAGCGGCTGGCGGGACCTTTTCTGCGCTGATCACACCTGGCCAGGCCGCTCACTGAACGTTTTAATTAGAGCGCGCAAAACACAAAACAAAGACCGGACAGTTCATGTGTCACAAGCAACGGCCACTTTACACACATATTATTTACGCAAGATAACCTCCATCTCAGATTGATCACAGCAGGCCACAAATTCCCCTTACGGGGATTTAATTTCCAGCTTCTGACCTTTGGATATGAAAACACCACCAAACCCCTCACGTGAACCATCTCCGGCCAGTTTCACGCCCGTTGCCGCATCCTGCGCCGGCACGTCGTGGTGATGGGGAAGCCAGGATGGCTCAGAGTCACCGTCAGCAGAAATAAACGTGTACAGGATCAATACGGGACTGAAATATTCACCAATACGTTCTAACTGCAGAAATACCCGCAGCCCCGTGCTGTGCTCAGCACCCGCCAGTCAGTGTCCCTGTGCTCGGAGCCGGCAGCGCCGGCTGCAAGGGACAGCACCTTTTCTCTGCTGTACGGCCGTGTTAATTATGTAAATGACATTTAAATCCTCTTGACTCAGTGAAAAAAAGAAAGTCACACATTACAGATATGCAGCCGACAACCAGACCAGCACGTTTAAACCCCACCCTCGATCCCCCACATAAAACATCCCTCGGGACCGAACACGAGCGCGGGTGACCTGATTGCGGGGGGCGGGTGGTCCCCGCCGGGCCGAATCCCGCGTCCCTCCCCCAGCAGAGCCGCCCGCGCGGAGCAGACTGCGAGTCAAGGTCAGGAATTCACAGAGAAGACTTAAAAATGGATTGAGTTTTGGGGAGAGCGGCGTTCGTCCTAAAGCCAGAGCGGGGGGCGCTGGGCCAGGCCCAATGCCAACCCCAAACCTTCAGGAAGCGTGGGGCTCAGCAGGAGCCGCGGGGGGAGCTCCTGCGGGAGGATTTTTAGGAGCAAACCTTGGGCAGCCCTGCTCGGCGCTCCGGGGCAGCTCAGTCCCGCCGCTGATCCTGCTCTGGTTCTTCCGGACTCGCCATTTTTCCAAACAGCGACCGATAAAGCTCCGTCCTGGGGAAAAAGGGAAGGAAGAAGAGGGAAAAGTTACTTTTTGAGGTTCAAACGAAGCAAGAGGCTGCCAGTGAAACCATCACCCCCTCCAAGGCTTTGTACAATTAAAAATGCATTCAATAATATTAATAAATACAGGCAAAGGGGAGAACTTGCACAAGACCAATCACACGCCGTACAGAAATCTGTTCATGTTTCAGTGTGGCTGGACACCATTTCCCTCTAGAGAACGAGGGTTTCTATAGGTTTGCCCTTTACAGACAGGCCCTTCAAGTAAGAAAACAAGACTGAATATTTTAATAGGATGTATGAGACCGCAGAGCCATAAGGAGGATTCAATCAGTCTACATGGGACTGTAATTTAGTTTTCATATGTTTTCTTGGACTTGATGGTACTTGAAAAACAATGCAAACGACCCAGCAGCAAGATTGCAATTAATATCATATACACAGCGATTCTGATAACGGGAGCAAGTTTCCCTTTAAAAAAAAAAAAAAAGTGGGCTGGTCTTATTTATCTTTAATTTCAAAACCAAAGTAACTAGAGAAGAGAGGTGGGGAAAGCATGTTTTTTTAAACCACATATTTCTGGAAATCACGGAAAAAGCCTTAATTTCTACACTCGCCTGGGAAAGCGGCTGCTGCAGATGCCGGGCCAAGAGAGAAAAGAGACTTCACCATTGGGAATGGGCAAAACACGGCCCGAAAGGACGAAACCCAGACCCGGCAGCGACTCCGGGCTCCGGCCGCCTGCTCAGCCAACGCCGCGGCAGCCGCCGCTCCCACCAGGTGCCACGTCGCTCCATCCCAGGGCAATAAACACAGCACCTGGTTGGAAAGTGCCCACAGCCCCGTCACCGGAGACCAGAACCCGCCAGCACCAAACACGGACCTGCAAAGCTCAGCGACGGCAGAAAAACACCGGCCGTTGATCCCAGGAAGACGAGGAACAAAGAATCCACAGCAGCAATGCAGGATGGACAGACAAGCACTGAGACAAGAAACCTTTCTAATTCACAGGGCCACACCTGCAATTAATCTTAATCTAGAAGCTTATTAAGCAATCAGCTGCTCTTCCTGCAGAAAAGGAGCCTGTGGTGAGGGATGAGTCTCCCCACCCAACAAAATGGTTGATGTGGAGGCTACAGAATCACAACTGGAGTTTCTGTGTTAAATCAGGTATGTGCCCGCAGCTTTTGGCAGGTTTAACACAAAATCACAATACTTCTAGAGAACGGGACTGATACTTGAAAACCTGGAAACTTTGAGCCCTGAAAGAAAAAAAAAAAAAAAGAGGAGAGAGAGAGGAATGTCTCAAACCCACAATATTTTCCATTTTTCCTGACTATTAACTGATAAACATGACTCGCTTTTGCTGTTTTAACAGAGAAATCAGCTGGTGAGCGGCGGTGCTGCCAACGGGGACATCACGGCTTCAAGGACACGTCAGGCTGCGGGGAGCACCGTGCAGAGCGATGCTGCTCCCCCCTCCGACAGCCCCGTCCCCAGCCCCACGACACACGTGTCCCAGCTCGGTGACGCTCTGGGCACCCACAGCCATTTACGTGTTGGGGGCACAGAGGGAGATGCTGAAACCTATTTTGATAGAAGATGGTTTCACACTCAGGTGGGCAAAGCTGACAAACTTCCAGCAAAACACCACCCGTTTCTTGATTTCTCCCTCTCCCTGGTGTATGACTTGTTTGAAATAAAACGACTTAACTGCATCAAGGAAAACCTGTGCAGGGTAACTGCTACACCAACGCGCCCTTCACTGTTTCAGCTGCAGGGCTGTGTGTCCCTGGGAGGGGACAGTGACAACCTCCCCCCCGCTGGCTCTGCACTGGGGCAAAGCGGCTCTGCCAAGACCCCCCAGCAGTGTCTCGCAGCTCCTCCCGGGCTTGATTCCGTTCTCCCTCTGGCGGGGGGGTCGCGGCCTCTCGTCCGCGCGGCTCGTGTGGTTTAACACGTGCTGGGCACCGGCCCCAACCAGGCACGGTGGAGTCTGGAGTTTGGGTAACACCGCAGCACGGGCAGACGCTCCGGCAGAGCGAGGGAAGGAGGGAATCGGGTAACCCCACCACCCAGAGCCAATATTGTACCCTGCTAAAATAAAATTAATAATCCAACCTTTTTTTCCATCGCCAGGCTCCCTTTCCTCCGCAGCATCCCCTCTCAGCAGGATTTAACCATGCAGAGAGTAGAACTCATCAATCCTCCAGGTTTAACCTTGTCTCTGTTTCAATTCACCAGGGTAAGTGTGGATTGTAATACTTTCAGCCCCCTTAAGACTCCGCATAACGAACTTGGATTTTGGTTAAAAAATATCAAATTCCTCTCCTCCACCCACACAGACGGAGCATCAGACCTGAGGCGCGCAGGGAAGCGACCCTCCCGACAAAGGGAAGGTGACTTGGCACAAAGAGGCACCGGGCTCAGCGATGAGCTGAGGAATAACCTACACGAGTAATTAACAGCACTCCCACCTCGGGTGGGGAGTGCGGAAGGAGCAGGTCGATACAGGGGTCTTCCTTGAATTAAAATTTAACTTACCCTTTATTGCAACCTACAAAAGCAGGTAATGAGCACTAACATTTTTATTTCTTTTAAACTGTCATTTAGGCTGTAGAGGGGATAATTACCTATTTCCACTGTAGTAAGGTTTTATCACCCTTAGTGAGGCATTTTCTAATTTAATATTTTTACTGTATTATCATAAAACCTGTTTCTGGAAAAAATGATCAGGAACCGCACAGCCATTTGCCATAAAACATGTGTGCGTGAGTAACTTGGCTTAATTATTGATGCGGTTCTTGTGAGCTGGTGCCCAAGGCAGAGCGGGTGCCCAGCGCTCGCCCTTCCCGCTCCACGGCCGCCCAGGAAGTTTTATGGTCATTTTACTTCTTTTTCTTAAATATAGTTCTGTAAACTAGTAGGAGAATAATCTTAAGGGGGAAAACTCAGTTTCTGGTGGGTTTTTATTCGGAGCATTATTAATAAAGCAATACTGCGTGAGTCACTGCTGTGCTGTTTTAGTAAAGATACCCTCCAACAAATTTCTCTACCTTTTCTCATGTACCTTTATTTCTTCTCTTCTTCCAGGGGAAAAGGAAAAAGAGGAAAAGATAATCTAGAATATGCCCCAAGCAGCACTGGAATAACTATTCCTGCCCCATTCCCACTGACATCCTCCACTGGGACACCTGATTTTTAAATCACAAAAACTGGCACAAGATAGACCACGAACACCCAGGAAAAAAGGGAGGAGGAAAACACGGGCCTCCTGATGGACACGGAATGTGGCTGCGGAGGAGACGGCTCGGCACCTTCTTGGAGAACTTTCTGCCTGCATCCTAAGAAATCTTTTGCCCGGTGGCGTGGCACTCAGATGGACGAGCGCCCAGCAGGCAGAGCGGGAAGATAAAACAACCTGAAGCCCTTTATTTCTCAATTTCTAGCCAAAGGTGTTACCCTCAATCAGCACGTGGGGTGTGGAGCAGAACAAGCGGCGGTGAGTATCAAAGCAGAATTAAAATGCCCGTGGCTTTTAAAGCGAGGGATTTGGCAGGCGGAGCAGAGGGCTGCAGGGTGGCCAGTGCGGATGCGATGCGGATACAGCGCGATGCGGCGTGGATGCGGTGCAGATACAGCGCGGATGCGGTGCGGGTACAGCGCGATGCGGCGCGGATGCGATGCAGTGCGGGTACAGCGCGGTGCGGCGTGGATGCGATGCAGTGCGGGTACAGCACGATGCAGTGCGGATGTGATGCAGTGCGGGTACAGCGCGATGCGGCGCGGATGTGATGCAGTGCGGGTACAGCGCGGTGCGATGCAGTGCGGGTACAGCACGATGCGGCGCGGATGCAGTGCGGGTACAGCGCGATGCGGTGCGGATGTGATGCAGTGCGGGTACAGCGCGATGCGGTGCGGATGTGATGCAGTGCGGGTACAGCGCGATGCGGCGCGGATGCGATGCGGCGCGGATGCAGTGCGGATACAGCGTGATGCGGTGTGGATACAGCGCGGTGCGGATGCGATGCGGCGCGGATGCGGTGCGTGCTCCCGGCCAGCGGCAGCCCCACGAGATGGCACTCTCTCACTCACTTCCCCACCACGGCCCAAAATCGAAGCGCACAACGCTGGCTATAAATTCCGCAGCCAGACGGCTCCCATCACCGCGCCCGGCGCTCGAAGGAGATTCAGAAAGGTCTGCCGCAATTCCCTCTCGCTCCGGCGGGTCAGGATCGGGTCCTTCAAGTCTGTGCAAATGCTTTTAGCCCCACGGCTTTAAATTACGGAAGGTGACGTGTGACCTCTGGTTTGTCTCATGAGACCAGGCGCAAGATTTATATGTATTTCAGAAAGCTGGCTCTTGCCCTAAACAAAGGGACTCTGGACGTTTTGTGAGGCTGGACGCAGAGGGTGGAAGCAGGGGGATGGAAGCGCTGCTGTCAGGGTACTGCCCCCCAAATTTAAGCAGAGCCAGGTGCCATCTGTCACCAGTTCTGAACATCTCCCCCTTACAGCAGCACACAGCCCGGTCACCTGAGCTCAGGACATTAACAGGAGCAGAGCTGGCACCTCTCTCATCCTCATTTTGGTCCCAATAGCATCCATGTTTTCGTAGGAGCTTTTACAGCACAAAGCATAGAAAATGTGGACAAGTGGCAGGAGAAGTAGCAAAGCACAGGGAGGTTCAGAAACCTGCTCTGCTGGCACGCTTTCCAGCAGCTTTATTTCCCCATGAAATCCATAAAACGTTGCTCTTTCAGTGTCTGTTTTTGGACGGGTGTTTGAGCAGAGCAGCCGCTGTAATGCTGCGTGTGCAGGAGCCGTGCGCAGCCGTGCACACCGAGGGGCCATTCTTTGTGTACCTTAACATCCCATATTCCTAGGATGATTTCCCTCTTTCACAGCTTGCCTGTTTTATAACAGATTTGATGCAGGAGAAGACAAATTGTCTCACATAGGAAGGACGACAAATCATTGTGCAGCTCTTAACAGGTTATTTTTTTTCCCCTTTAAAAAGGAAATTTCCATAACAGAGGCGTCTGTCTTCTTACTAGGGATGTCAAACATCAAATGTTGGGACACGATGATTTCAGCCCATTGGCATTAACCGGGGTCACGTACACACCACTTCACTCCTGCCAGCTTCAAAACACACAAAAAACTCCTTGTTCAAGCAGCAGCTCCTCTAGCAACTGTGGTTAGAAGTGATACGGGACACTCAGCTGCACCCACAGGAGATGGCTGCTGAGGTGAGTCAAAGGTGACGGGGACAAAATGCCACGAACAAAATGACACCAAAGCTGCGGTGCCTCGGGAGCACCAGCCAAGCGGGTTTATTTTCACAGGGTTTTCTGGGTTCCCAGCACAGCTCAGGTCTATGGTTCCCCCGCGCTGAGCACCGTCCCCTCCCCACGGGTCCCACATCTGCCTGGAGGGACAGGAGAGGTCGCCCCGCACGCGGAGCCCAGGCGGGCAGCTCGTCCTGCGCCCGCAGCCCTGGGCCAGGGACACCACTTTTGTCTAAAGGTCGGAGCACTGCGGGCTCTGCCAGCCCAGCACCACTGCCTCTGGTTCCCAAAACGAAGCGGGACACCCTCTCTTCCAGGCGGTGTCTATACAAACTACATCGTTCTTCTCACGCTGACACGGTCACTGAGGTTTGTGCTACACAGCACAGAAGCCAATGGTTTGGTTCTTCCAGAAATATGGGCTTTGCTTCCTTTCAGGGCCGTCTGTCATGGTGAACATAGTGGATTGACAGCTGCAGAGCCCAAATTCCTCCATTAATCCAGTCTCGTGGTGTTTTAATACCCAAAGTACAAAGTGAGTTAAGTTAAAGGCTGCTATCTCACCAACTTTTTTTTTTAATATTAAACTCTTATGTCATATAAGTAAATTAATCTTTTAATACCAGGATTTCCTACTACGTACCCCCCTCTGCTTGCAGCAAGACACACTGTGACAAAGCAACGGCACCAAGTGCAAGAGTGAGAACGCTGGTTGGGAAAATACGCAAACTCCCGGCTGAATCCAAGGGAAACGCTCTAATCCAAACCTCGCTGCCGGCGGGATAATCTGGGCCTTAATTCCGCTTCCCGGCAGGTTTGCTCGTGCACGAACACGAGTGGGCTGGATGCTCCTCCACCAACGCGACCTGAGCCCAACAGGACTGGGGAGGTTCCTACAAACCAGGGACGTGACAATAAAGTCACTTCCACCGCAGGTAAAGAGGTTATCGGAATAAACCATCATCAGCAACCAGTTCACTAACTGGCGACAAACACGGCGGTGCGGGTTTCTGTGCCTCGCGGTGCGGGTGGAACCGCGGCGCTTCACACAGTCCTGTTACTGTCGTCTTCTTCCCTCTAATTTGGCTCACGGCGGATGCAAAGTTCTCCTCCACAAAGAAGAACCATTTGCCGAGGTAAAAAGCAACCTATGTAAAAGCTGATCTATTCTCTCCCACATTCACCCAGAAATCCCTGGTTAGAGTTCCAGCTTGCACTTGAGAACATGTCTCTTTTGTCCTGCCTGACTACTGCAGAAAAGCCTCCTCGTGCCTCCCGTTCCTGCGCCGGTGCCGTCTTTAATGATGATGTATGGGTGTCCTTTCCTCAGCCGTGCTGTGGGGAGGGGGTCAAACCTGCGACACCGCCAGCGTGTGTATCAACAGCAAATTATAAACCGTGTCAATCCAAGTTAATGCAAAGCTGTAATCCTCTTTAACAAGAGATCAAATCAGTGCCATAAGTTATGTTCATTCTGTAATCTGATAAGAAACAGAGTGAGCCTCTAATAAAAGAGTAATGAGAGCCCTTAATGATGCTGTTAAAAGGTAGCGCCAGTTAAAATATTGCTGTTGTTCCAGCTGATTAGATCACTGTTGCATATTTGCACAATCTTGTTTTACCTGTCAGAATAACCTGAGTCGTCTTGGGAGATAAAGGTGTTCAGACCTAACGTCTCTTTCCTTAAAGAACGTCTCTCCTGCAAGTCACCATCCTCCGGAGGAGAAATAATGATGTTCATCAAACTCAGCAGTAATTTGATATTATCCCTTTTTTTGAAGGTGTCTGTGTTTAGTCTCTGTTCCACGCACACAAGTACAGTGCAGAGATCTGAAGATCTATATATCAAAGCTGACAGAGAGATATAAAACCCCTAAATCCACACACCGCCCTTCCCAGGAACACAGGCTTTACCTGACCCTGCCGCAACCGGGCTGGCGGAAAAGTGTATTTCAAGGGAAGAACTGGCACCCACGTGGCGTCACCCTCAAATCCAGGTGAAATCACAACCAGAGGGTGACCAACCCTGTTCTAGCCCTGCGTAATTCCCGCCTAAACTCTGGACAACTATCACAGTTCACCTATGTTCGAGCTTTTGCCTTCAGGCCAGGCCCATTCACATAGCAGTGACCTTGGCCCCATCGGAAAAACCTTGGCCCAAGAGTACAATAAATGTATGTACGTCTATAAACATATACCCCAAGATAACCATAAAAATCACTTTCCGGTGTATGTTTTAAAAAAACTACCAAAGAGGGGTTAAAACCGAGGAGGCTCCGAGGCCACCAGTGTCCCACACATTACAACATAATATATGTGAGCACAAGGTTAAACAGCCATGCCCATGCGTAGGGTGCACGAAAAACCGGCAAGTGGAAGATTAATTGCCTGCACGAATGCTATTATTCCAACCAGCAGCAAGAATAAGAAAGAAGGTGGCAGTGATGTTGACAAAGGCAGTTACCCTACTTGTACGCTTCTTTTCTCAAATTCAGGCTGTAAAACAATCCTGGGGTGACTGTTCATCCCTTCCCTGTGCAGCGCTCGGGCTGCTTCTCCTCACACGCGTTTCTGTTCTTTGTCTCCCCAGTCAGCAGCAGCGAGCGATGAACCTGACGTGCCAGGTCCCCACAAGTCCTGGGTGTCCCACACCACACAGGGACCTTCAGGTGAGCGCCGGCAGTTCCTTGCACTACTTTAACGTCTCTCTGCACAGCCAGAGTAGTGTAAAATAGCTTAAACATACAGGAGAATCAGGCCCCAAATGTATTCCTAGGCTGCATTAGATAATTAAATAACCCCCAGCTTCTGCCTATCCACATCCCCATACGCATATTTATTTACTGGCATTTTCCAGGTATCTCCCTGCCACCGTAGCTACCAGTAGAACTTAAGGGGAATGTTCCGCCAGCTCCGTTTCTACAACCCTTTTTCATATACAGCTCACTGACACTTTAAGCCAGAGAGCCTTGTTGTTCAGATATGTATTTATTTTGGGGTCATGCCTTTTAAGTGCCTGACCAGAAAAAAAAATGGCTCAGAGCACAATCACATCACTGTGAAGTGTATACTTGCATTTTCAATCTAGTAATTCACACCTGCAAACAATAAAATTACCTTCTTCTGTCAGAAAGGAAAGCGGTTATCATTACTGCTTCCCTCTCATGCGTACAGGCCTGGTCCTTTCTTTTTAATTCACCTGCAGTTTAAAACAGATGTTGAATTCTTCTTGCCTTGGCCG
Organism: Columba livia; assembly: GCF_036013475.1. Classification (NCBI taxonomy): domain Eukaryota; kingdom Metazoa; phylum Chordata; class Aves; order Columbiformes; family Columbidae; genus Columba; species Columba livia. Next base: position 1,531,248 of record NC_088621.1, read on the forward strand.
GTGCTTGTGCTGCCAGAGAGGTATTATTGCCCATGGCAAGTGCAGGGGCATTTCAAACAGGGATGTGAAGTGACCTCTAGAGAGTGGCTGTGATTTTCAAAGAGATGACTGATAGCAGCAGATATCTTCATTTTGGGAGTGCTGAACCAAAACACCTAGAGAGGCCTAATTTTCAGACTCCATTATTTTGCATATGTTTCATGTCCGGATGCAAACACAAATGGTGTAAACTAGGGAGGAAAGGAAGGAAGCAAAGCTAAATAACACCCAGGTTTTCAGCGTGCGATGCGAGAATGTGGGAGGGCTGCTGCAAAGACAGAAAAAGAACCTATTCCTAAAGCCCACATTGAACAGGACAAGAAATAACAGGCCTAAATTATAGCAGAGGGAAATTTAAGCTCAACATTAGGACTAAACAATGCCAGAGCTGCCCAAAGCCAGGTCCTGGCGGGAGGGGACACAGCTGCCCACAGGACACGGCCCTCGGGCACACCTGCTGGTGTGCAAACAACTGTCAGTCTTGCTCTAGATGGCTAAAGCAACACCAGGAGATAAGTGACTAAAAGGCCATTAACAAAAAGTATGGCGAGCCTCCAAAGCGACTAATAAACTTAATGTAAGAAACAAGTTCCCGCAGTCAGACGATGAGCAGCAGCAGCTGCTGCCACCAAAGAATCCGTAAAACATGCAAGCGATGCAATAACCCGCTGAATGCGGAGAAAACCCCCAGGAGACACTTTCAGTAAACCAAATGTCAAACGCTCTGTCCCTACCGCAATGATAAGTACGTCGACACAGCGCACCGTCGATAGCATCCCAGCAGCTGGGACAGCTTCCAGGGACAGAGTCCTGGTGGACCCCGGTGCCCCCGACAGGCCAGCAGGGATTGGGGCGATGGGGACGGCAGCCAGAGGAAGAGAAGCCCAAGAAGGCTGTTGTGCAGAACGACTGCACCGGCGCAGCTGTTCCGATCCCTTCATGTTTGCGCTGAGGATTTTGGCTTTACAGGATGCATTTTCTAGGCGACTTTTGGAACACAAGTGAGTGCAGTGGACTGCGAAGGAAGAAGCAATGCCACCTCCGGGGATGGCAAACATAGTATGATAACTCCTAGATTATTAGGATCGGTCTCACTATTTTTCACCTTCCCCCCCCTCACGCCCAGCCCACACAAGCTGAGCGTGTTCATCTGGGGCTGGAGCGCAGCCTGTAGGACAGGGCAACATGACACACACCCCAACCTCATCTGCAATTCTCAAAGCATAAGTAGCAACCAGTCAACTGGACCTAATGCTGAGATGGGGAAATATTAGAGTCATACATATTACTAATTAATATGGTATAAACACACACACACCACCTGTTAATGGTCCTCAGACCATGTGAGGAACGAGCAGTACATCCCAGAAGCGTTTCTACAGGATGGTACGACTCTACTAGGAAAGACACATGATGAAGCAGCACAGGTCTCAGAATGGACACAAAGCGCCTTAGTGCCAGCTTAGCGGAGAGCTCTCACCCGAAAGTCTGCGCAATAGCCTAAAAGGCAACAGTAGAACAGCAGGTATTTGGTTTCCATTTCACAAACAGACAAATGACCTCTCTCTCTCTCACAAAGCACAAACATGTTCCACAACCCAGGGGAAAGATGTTGCTCAAGCCTTCTACATCCATTCACGGGAAAAATTATTCCACTGCCTTCCCGCAAAGAGCTCGGCGTTTTGAGATTTAGCTTAAAAACGTAATACTTAAGAAATACGTGTGTATGTGTAGAAAAACTATCTAATAACTATACACAAAACTTCACTGATATTTTCTTTACTAATTAGCATATTAAAACATTATAGTCTTCAATAAAATTCTTCATTCTTTAAATAGACATAAACACAAACAACATTTAGGTCTTGAGTGAAATCTTGACTAACTGATCTAAGAAAATGCATACTATAATAAAGAGAATTTAAGACAGTTGCCACTCCTGCTAAAAGACAAGTTCTTTGTATGCTTCCATTATACCTGAAGACGCCAGATAACTTAGTTGTGTACTTCCAAAATAATTCCGTAAAACTAGAGAATTTCAAAATCAGAGGAGTTTTAAAGCAGGAATCAAAATTCAGGTGCCGAGATTTATGAAAATTTCTTGTTTGGTGTCACAGTAATTCCAGAGTGGAAGCTCAGCCAGACGGCCGCGACAGATGTGACCAAGACACCCAGGCTATGGTGCCAGTGACAAATGGTTAACTGATAAGAAGAAATGGAGGGGGCGACAGACTGAAGAACAGGTCAATATCATGCTGTCATGAAGCCATTTGAGAAACATAATTAATCTGTTACTCACCTGGCATCATCATTCATTGTGCAGTGGTCAATAGGTGCCATGAAGCTCACCAGCTTGCTATGGACATGGTACCTGAAGAGTGCAGGAAATAAGCAGGCGGCACATTAGTAACTATTAATGAACAGGAAATGTTGCTGCTTGACTAGAGACAGACCAGTCTCTGAAATGCAAAGCACTGCCTTTCCTAGTGGCTGATAGCTAATGAGTCACTAGTTGTAGCTGGCAATTCCCCCTCCTCTCCCTCCTCCTCCTTTCTTATAACACGGACAGGAGAATAATCAGATGATACAATGAACTGAATAGCAAGCAAATCCTTTTCTATCAGGGCTAGAAAGAGGACATGCAGCATCCACTAATTGTGTGCGAGTACCTAATCAGACTCCCAGACAGACAACCCTTGAAGTCAGAGAAACAGGAACTCCTTTTAGCCTTCCGTTCAGCTGGTGTCTTAATCACCTCCTGGGGTTCGTGCCCAGCGAGCCCGCTGCAGGCAGCAGGAGCGTCTGAGCACCAGACCCGCTCACGCACCCCTCCGCTGTCCCTTTTTCCTTCCTCTGTGCATCTAGAGCGCTAACAGATTCCAAAATCCCCCTCCGCTGGCCATACCTGGAGTTGGAAGGTCCTAACCTGAATAACTTACAAGTAGAGCATGTAAAAACATGCAAAGAAGGAGACGGAGAGGATGTGTGCAAAGAAGGGATGGTGCATATCCAAGGGGATGCAGTGCTGCATCTGTCTCAGCTTCTGATCCACCAAAATATTGCTGCAAGCTCCAGATATGGGATCCCCCTCCTGCTTTCCAAATGGGGCTACGGACTTGCAGTAGATTTGATGACTTCTATTCAAGGACCTGACATAAAATTTAAGAGAGAGCTCAGAATGGAAAGGTGGCTTTAAACCCTGGTGTCTGAGGGCAGAGGATTCCAAACCTGTGGCTTCTGGTGCACACGCTGCCTGCCCACGCCTCACATGTTTTATCCCAGCTGCTATTTTTAGAGCTTGACAAATAGCAGGCAAAAGGATTCACAAGGTTTGCCCAGAATCACCTTTCCACTGTCACCTCTGCACTCCCCTTTGTTTGCTAACGTGAACGTTCCCTCCAGGGGATTTTTAGCTCACAAGACTGTTTCAAAACGGCTCTTCAGGCACAGCACACACACAAGGGCTTCTCTGCCCCACATATGTGTTAAATCAGGACTTTAAAAACCCCAGTCTAGCAGGTATAAAATATTTAATCTCATTCAGGGAAAGGCATCCCGCGCTGCAGAAGCACAGGACCAGGCACCACTGACATGAACATGTTCATGAGCATCTCGCTCCTCCAGATCTGCCTCAAGAAAAGGCACGTCCTAGCGAGGGACAGATAGGTCTAGGAACCAGCTTTCTTAAGTTCAACTGTGGAGTTTCTGGATGAGCTCCCTTCCCCTCTTAGTGCCCCGATTTCCCCGTCTATGAATGGGACACGTACTCATGTCAAGTGGCAGATCGACAGCTTTCGAAGGCACCTGAAGATCCTCAGGCCATACAATAAACTAGCACATTTCATCTGAACATGCTGTAACATTGAAGGTTTGCTAACAGATTGCTAAAAAGGAAGAATCATGGAGACAGATGAAACTTAGTGTTGAATACTTTGCTCTCCAGGATCTCAGCGTCCTTCAGGAAAACAAATCTAAGCACTGCTGCTCCATTTTTGAGAAGGAAAAAAGAACAGAGGGTAAGTGATCTGCTTGGGGCGACACCGAGTCTCTCAGTGGAACAACCAACTATTAAAAACACCCATTCGCGCTTTACCGGACGATTCTGAAAAAATGCTGGAGCTTAACTGCATGTTAATCCTCACCGCAGACAATGACACTTTCTTCTTGTATTGATATTCTCCCCGCAGGCTCAGTGCAACTTTTATTTAAAGAAGAAAATAAAAAGGCACCTAAGATCTAAGAGGCGATGGACTTGGCGAGACAGCTGATCTCTCAGGAATGCTGAAGCGCAGATTCACACCATGAGACTCCCCCATTATTCCTGGAGGTTTACGAGTTTGACTCAGTTGTGTGAGATGCTGTCAGTAGTTTTGACTGAATCATGAATATATCCAATTATGTGTGATGCTGACAGAAAAGAATATTGATAGTCAATAATTATAGGCTTTTCAGGCCAACAAAGTAGCTCTTCCCTCTTTTAATAAATTATCTTATGACATCTATCTTAAAAATTGCTATGCCAGGCCTGACCCAGACTGACTCCACTGACTTTCTATCAGATGCCATCTAAACTCAGGATTTATAGTTTACTCACAAAAGGATGGTTAATGTTGCAGATTTTTCAGGGAGCAGCGCAGCTCTCCAGCATGCGTCCCTGCCACAAACACCTCCTCCTCCACAAATCACGCAGCCATGCTAAACTCAGGGAGACTAATAGATCTGCTCTGCAAAGGGGAAAAATACCCCTAGCCTGTCCTCTGCGACTGTTTCCCTTGCCACCCTGCCCTGTGGATGGTTCTTCCACTGGAAACGCAACGGGAGAGATCACCCCAAATTAGTGATCCAGGAGTCAGGGTGTGAAATGCTTTGAAGCTACAGTGAGCCGCAATGGGACTTACCAAAATAAAGAGAGATTAGACACCAAATTCCAATTGACAGTCAGTGGGAAATAGACACCTACCTCCCTGAGGCGCTTCTGCACATCTTCCCCCAGAGCTGCCATCCATGTTTGAGTCAGCTAAATATATATTGCGCCAAGAGGCGTTTCTTGGCTTTCACAGGAAATTATGCCCCCAAATTGCTTAGAGACATTTGAACACCTCTCGCTGGTGTTTTCTGAGGCCAATGAACACTCTTGCCAAGACTGATCAGGGCAACGCTCACAGGCTGCATCCCACCAAGCCCTTATTCCAGGCCCAAAGAACACTAAGATTCCCCAGGGGATGCCCCACAACAAGGCACCTTGCCCTAAAAGGCACCAGTAAGCCCATCAATGCACACTGGAGCCACTCCAGTGCAGCCAGACTTTATTTGATGAAATCAGCACTTCTTGCAGAAGCTGCCACTCACCGGATTCTCCTTCCTTTACTGGCTTTTCTGTCCACTTTCTTCTTGATTTTGCTTCGCAACTTCTGGATGGCCAGCCACTGCCTGAGGAACACACAATGACAGTTACACGACTGTTAGAGCCTCTAGGAGAAGGAGCATCAGGTGCGCCGGGGTCTGGGGCCCTTCCCAGCCCTTCCACCCGTTACGTGGACACAGGAGGAGACCAGAATCTCGGGAAAACCAGCAGGAAGCGTCAGGTGCCCGGTGCCCGGCTCCCCTCCACCCACACGGCATTTAACGACGGGTGTTTCTCCCGAGCCCAGCCACGCCGGCCACGCAGCCCGGACCTGCTGGGCCTGGTGAGGCAGGCGCTGGTCAGGGAGAACGTTCTACCTGCACGGAAACCCCCGGAGGCCACAGGCTTGGCTCCATTTTTCATTCTTGCTAGATTATGGAATATTTTTAAGAATGTTTAGAACTAAAAATACAATCTTTACAAAATATAAATGCTAAAATCTGTAAAAAATGCCTTTACAGGTACTGCTTTTTTTGTTTCAGCCTTGATTACTAGAATGACTTCTGTTTTGCATATAGAAAGCGTGTAACAGCTGCCACATCCTAACGCGACTCTCTGAGCGAGCTGGGTTCTGCTGACCTCATGAACAGAATCGCCATGATGCAGTAGCTGCTCTGAATTTATTTCCTCCCTCTGTTTTGCAAAGTATATTGAAAACTATAAGCAAGTATTTCTCCCCACCATCTCAGATTCAAACCTAGGAAGAAGCCCTATATAGTGCTCCCACTATTACTACACAAAACTACAAAAGAGAAACAATAAACACTGTCCAAAAGTGCTGTGTGATCCACAACCGTATTTAGCTCAACTCCTCAAATGGAACTTCATCAAGCCGAGGAAGTTTTCAGCAAGGGAAAACTTCTACTAGTTATAAATATTTTTTTTACAAAACCGAGCGTCATCTTACCTGATTTATACAATAAAACTCGACATCAGGGAAAAAAATCTACCAAAATCCAATTACTGCAATCTTAATATAATCTTAATTACTGTAATCTATTTTATTGTAAAGTCAGATAAATGCACAATGTAATCACCACTTAAATGTAATTTTGTCTATATCATGTTAAATTATAGTGAATAGCTTTCCATAATATTCCAGACATACACAAAATAAATGTGACACATTGCACTAAAATTTGGGTAATATTTTACAGGGATAAAAGTTATTTTGCCATCACAAAATCTCCTCATGCATTTCCTCCCCACACACAAACCGCCCCAGCACTTTTTCGGTGGGGTGCCCTACTCCAGCATTTTCAGCCTTTCTCTGCTTTTATGCTTTTGGAAATGATAGCGTGTGGCTATTTAAACGCACACTGTTCATTCAGTGGTATTTGGAAGATTCTTTATTTTCTTACTATAGAATTAAACAAAGAAATAAGAGTTTCCCTGCATGGAACGATATCTTACTGCTGCGTGCAGGAAACATTCCGTGCTACTGTTCTAACTGTGGACTATCTTTTCTTACGGCAGGGAGAGAGCACACACACAATTGCTTTAACTGATCTCCCAACAGAAGGTTTGCCCCCTAAACGACAAACTGGAGCTCATAAGGAGAAAATGCCAAATATCAGCAGCGGGCAGTCACTTTGCCTCGTCCCCCTCGCCAGGGGCGGTTAAGACACCCTCTATGGATTCCGTTTGTGCTGCACGAACCACCAAAAGACACAAGTATTGGAAGTCTACAACCAACTCGAAGGCTGGCAAACCCGGAGCCAGACAGTGTGAGCCGTAACTGAGGAATACGTTACAGAAGATGACCTTCCTGCCTAATGTTATAATTTGTTATGCAATTTCTTACACCAGGTGTTTTCTCCAGTCATGCAAAATTTTGCTCTCTACAATGACCTAGACTGCAAGCCCACCAGTACTGCAGTTCTGCACCCCTGGCTGGAGCGCAGAGCTGGGCTGCAGGAACGATGGTCCAGAGAACATCCCGCTTACCTGCCCATTGCGACCTGGTCATTGGGGTCCAACGAGGTGGTTTTACGTTCTATAAATTCTCGAAGGAGCTAGAAGAAAGAAAACAATCCCAGTTAGAAGCACAGTAAAGACATGTTAATGCAAACGGGCTCACAGGTTTCTCAGAAGACCGAAGAAATTGGCTGCCAAGTTCCCAAGGAACTTGTACTTCAGAGGCTGGTGCTGTTCCGTGGGCCTTGGAAGGACAACAACGTTCACAGGCTGGTGTGTGCACGACTCCCACGGCAGATGTGCAGGCAGATGTGCAGAGCTCTGCCCCACAGCTCTGCCCCACACTCTGTGGGGGACCGAACCACCTCCCCAGGCAAAGCCCAGCCCGGCTGGGCAGTAACGCTCGCCCCGAGGAACAGCACAGCAAACCCACGTTTAGAGCTGGAGCAGGAATGCTCAAGCAGACTTTTCCACTTCTTTTCATGTCCGGAGGGTTGGGTTTTGCCCTGTTTGCTTCATGCAGCCAAAGAATATCGTGAACAGCCTTTCTGGATACTTGAGCGGTGCTATATGTTTATCACCACTCACTGTACATCGTACACACTGTGCCTTGGGTATTAGCCAACATACTAACACAAAGAACAGAAATAAACCCACCAAAACCGAGGGGCACAGACTGCGTTCCACACGATGACGTTTCACCGACCAGTCAAGTTACTGCCTCTGCTCAGAATTTTTTATTTTCAAGTAAGAGACACTCAAGCAACAGAAATGACATTTATACCTGTCCACAACCTTCCTCTCCTTCAAGGCATATATCATATTACAATAAAAAAAAGTGCAATTAAAGCATAATTAAAAACCTACTACGATTATTTTTCTATTTGCTTATTTTCTGAGATTATTACTGCAGCAATTACATTTAAAAATTCCAGGAAGAGCAGACACTGGTTTATTATCACTAGAAAACAGCAAGCTACTTCTCTGCCCTGTTTATCTGATTGATTCCCAACATCTTTCTGGCACACAATCTATCAGTTTATCTCTCCCACTTCATCACAGTCACTTCTGGCAGCTAAATACAAGGTCCAAATCCAGTGTTACACAGACATACGACACAGTAAACCTGTGTAACACCACTACTCTGTAAACAGCTGCCCTTAAGGCTACGCAGAAATGGGATCGTGGTTTCTCGTCAATATTCTGTCAAAAGCCAGGTGGGAGGGAGGGTTTGAACAGCAGCGAGGAACGGTGCAGCGAGGGTTCAGCGCTTTCCTCCTGTGCCGGCAATAAGGTGTGTTCACTGGCTCCTCTTATCTCGCTTCCTTGGCACGATGCACAGAAAAAACGGCTCATCAGAGCGGCTGAGGCACAAGAAGGCAATAACAACGCACTGACGTCCTGCACCGCTACAGAACTAAGCAGCAAGATGTTTTCAGCAGGACTTGCTCTTGCTGGTGGCCCACCAAACCCACAGATGGTACAGGGGAAGCACCAAGGTCTGATAACAACGTCCGCACTGGTTAGAACGAGATGCAGGTTCCTCATGCTGCAGCGGGGAAGCGGGCGGGATCACCCTCCTCTGGGCACGGCAGCGGGGATCCCGTTATTGTGGGGGACATGTCCTCTGCTCGACATACAGAGGATCCTCTCACCACAACCAGCAGGGAAGAGCTTTGTGCAGCAGCAGGAGACCAAACCCTGCCCAGCGCCGTCCCCTCTGCACTAACCGGGCCACCAGCCGATCGCTGCTCGCTTAGGCAGCAGGTGACCTTGGGGCTGACGGTGACATGTTGTCGTGCAGCGTCAATGGCAGGACTGGGGACACTGTGGAGAGGAGAGGGACACCAGAAGAGCAGGAGGGAGTAGAAAGAGCAGGGACAAGAGGGAAATTAGGAAACAGAAATAAAAGCTGTGAAGCACCTTATTACATCTAAATAGTGTACGTCTTCAAGCTAGAGTTATAAATCATGCTAACAATGGTTACTAAAATAAAAGTGGATGTAGCCAGAGGCTACCACTGAAAAAGTCAGTCTAGACCTGCCTCACTGCCTTTGGTCTTTAAGGATTTGATTAGTTTTTCCGCTTTCTAGTTCAGAGTCTTGCGTTCAGCCCATGCCCAGAGCCGGCCAGGGCTCAGGATACACAATGAATGATAAATTCATTTACTGAATAAAGCAACACTGTTTTCACAGCACAAGACCTAAAACATTTCCAAAGCTGTAATATTTCATTAAGCTTGGTGATTCCGGCTAAAATTTATTAGTCAAAACAGAAAACTCTCATCAGACCCCATATATTCCATTAGGAGTGATATATGGTGTCTCCCAATGTCTAATTATTAACTAGGAAGTGTAAGTAAATCACTATCAGCATTAAGCCCTGATGTGTGAAGACAGAGTTTGAGTCGGGCAATTTCAGCATCAAAAGGCTTTGATTTAAAACATATCCCCTTTTGCTTTCCCTCCTTCACCTCTTCACATCTTCTCCGAACTTCAAACACCCGAGCTCAGTCTCCCACGTAAATAAACACAAGTGAGTCCATGCAGCCCCGTGCAGCCACGTCCCACCGTCCACAGCTCGAGCACTAACTCCGAGCTGCTCCCACCAAAAGCTGGAAGCAGGAGGACAAACCCCATGCGAAGCGGACAACGGGCAACAGCAAGCAGAAGAAAGTTGCTAACACCAGTTTATGTCTTTGGAACGAAGCAGCGACGCCTGCCGGGAGCGCCCCTGTGCACGGGTGTTTCTGACCTTAACGAAGCTTCGCTATTAAAACCGACTCCATCAGACTCCCTGGGCAAAGGCAGGGACTGCCAAGCATGGAACAGCAGGCGGAGGTCGCGTGTTTGCCAACGCCCACGGGCTGTGTTCACAAAGGGCTGGAGCAGACGGGAACTGACTCTGCCTCCTGCGTCCCGAGCACACAAGAGAGCTTAAAATCTGCAACTGCTGACAAAGAGAAGGCAGAACATGTCCAAAGCAAGAGCTTCAGCAGCAGTTAGTATTCACCCACCTCTGCTGACACCAAAGCCTTTGTTAAAATTTACACTGGAGTCAATGATGTGTGCTTTCTGAGGAACTCACCTTAAAAGGACTCCCTTCTCTACACTAGTTAGAGCGACGCACACAAAGTACATTGTACAAAATTAGAGGGATTTAGAAATGCCACCAGGGTGTTGTTCAAGGGTAATAGAGATTCATTTCTCATTTTAGAGGTCAATTTTCATTTTAGAGGTTAGGTCTCATTTTCATGCGCTATCTATCAGTGTTTCTAATACTACAGTTGCTGACCTTTCTGATTTGCAGACCCCTAAGAATTTCCAGTTGAGACAAAGCGCTAAGTACAGCTGAAACCAGCCTCGCGACAAAAGGCTGATCTCTCAGCCCTCACAAGCCAATTTGAATTAATGCCGCGCAGATGCTGATCTATGGTATATCACAGGAAACAGCTTAGTTTACAAAGCTTAGACATATAATTGGAACAAAAGACATACTTTTTTTCTCTGATGTTATTAAAATCTTCAGAAACGCCAGTAAAGGCCCAAGTCATTTCTGCCCGAGTGCATCAAAGTGGCAGCGCCGCCTTGGAGCCCGGTGAGCCAGGCACGCATGGCACTGCCGCCTTGAAGCCCGGCGAGCCAGGCACGCGTGGCACTGCCGCGTTGGAGCCCGGCGAGCTGGTCACGGGTGGCACTGCCGCGTTGGAGCCCAGCGAGCTGGTCATGCGTGGCACTGCCGCCTTGGAGCCTGGTGAGCCAGGCACGCATGGCACTGCCGCCTTGGAGCCTGGTGAGCCAGGCACGTGTGGCACTGCCGCCTTGGAGCCCAGCGAGCTGGTCACGCGTGGCACTGCCGCCTTGGAGCCCAGCAAGCTGATCACGCGTGGCACTGCCGCCTTGGAGCCTGGTGAGCCAGGCACGTGTGGCACTGCCGCCTTGGAGCCCGGCGAGCTGGTCACGCGTGGCACTGCCGCCTTGGAGCCCAGCGAGCTGCGCACGCGTGGCACTGCCGCCTTAGAGCCTGGCGAGCCGGGCATGCGTGGCACCGCCGCCTCGGAGCCCGGCGAGCTGGTCACGCGTGGCACTGCCGCCTCGGAGCCCGGCGAGCTGGTCACGTGTGGCACTGCCGCCTCGGAGCCCGGTGAGCCGGGCATGTGTGCCGGCTGCTCTGCAGAAAATATTCACCTATCCGTGGATTCTGACACTGAGAAAAAGGTGAGAAGAACAGAGCTGAGGTGCAGCAGCAGCTGCTCCCCTTCACCAGAACACTGCCACCCCTTGCCTAAACTGCTTATAAAACAAGGGGAGAACATGAGAAAAGGCAAAGCGGGATGAACAGAGTTAAATCCCAAATCATCATAAAATTCCAGCAGCCCCAGACGGTGAATTCCACTGACTACCAAGACCCGGAGAAGAAAATTGTTTTTCCACAGGAAAAACAGATTCATTAAAGAGTTTTGTGTTATAATCTACAACAAAACAGGATAGCTACTTATCCTGTTATCATTAACTTGTGCACATCCATTAGATCTCATTCATTTTTACTCGCTTAATTTCACACAGAGATATACAAGAAGTTGGTTTCCACCATCCTTCTTTATCTGAATCTTTACCTTTAATAAATCATAAGCAGTAATCAAAATAAACTAATCATTATAAAACGTGTTTCAGAGAAGTGAAGGTGATACCAAAAAAAAAAATCTTTAAATGCAAAGAAAAAAGTGCCCACTGACATGTACACAGATACTGCGCAATAAGTATCACGCAGAGGTCAGAGTTCCTGAGCAACCAGGGCTCCAACAACCAGAGATGCTGCTGCCAATCACTCCCAAAGAACCCGTTCCCTTTCTACATTGTATTTATATATGTACATCCACACACGTGCACACGAAAGCGCTGCAGTTATGACCCATCTGAACACAAACACGCTGGCTGTCCCGTCGGCGCCCTGTTGCAACGCACTTTACCCTTCCTGAACGCAACGATCAGTTCGGCTCACCACCCTGGCACAGAAAGGAAAGCGCTGTATGAAACCAGTTTAACTGGGAGGTGTCAGAAAACACACAGCCATTTAGTGTCGCCTTATCACTGAATTGGCTTCGGCTCCAAGCTCTGCCAAATCCCACTCCAGATGTTGCCGGGCCAGCGGCACGGGTGCTGCATCCCCACCACTGCGCACAATGAAGCAGAGATCTTTGCAGATCATCTCTCCCAAGAAGCGCACTGGGGACAGGAGGAGGGGAGAGGGATAGAAGGGAGAGAGGAAGAGGGAGGGAAGGAAGAAAGCATTAAAAAAAGAAACAAGCAAGGAAGGAAAATGAATGTATAGCTGCCTGGCGGCTCAGCAGATGTCTGTGCGTGATGTACGAGGGTAGGATAAGCTGTCGCTGCCCGCTGCCAAAGAGCGGTAAGTGATTAAAGCCTCCGCCGGGCTAAGCACCATATTTAGAGTCCGTGGGGTTTGGAAAGTCGCACCCATTCCTTGCTGTGCTGCCAGATGTTGCTGCTGGTCCCGCTCTCCGCGCGCGGGGGGCGGCAGTTGGTACGGCGCGGAATGCAATCTGGAACGTTTCCGGAGGTGCCGCGCATTAAACCAGCGTCACCCATCCTTCACCTCCACCGAATGCTGAAACAACTCCAATTTGCTGCCACTTCCCTCTTGGGAAATGGCCAAGATACAGTTGTGCCTGGCAGACCCATTTATTTTACTCAGGTGATTCTCTTCTCTCAATGACCTCTATTAGTTTAAGTTTTAATTTAGATTAACCCCAGCACCCCAATTAACCAGTGAGGGGAAAAGCTAAGCTGTGACTAGTCATATTTCTGAAATCACGATTTATCGAAGTTAAAGTTATTAGAAAGAAAGACGGGCCATTCATCTACCGCTATTTTTATTTTAAAAACTTACCATTTCATGGCCAATAAGCACCTTCTTCGCACGGGTCCACGCGTTATCAATTACAGCTCTTTCTCCTTGACCACTTCACTGTTTTGTTATACTAACTTAATTTGTTCTGTGTTCTTAGGGTCCATTTGGACTCCAAAAAAATAAAGCTGGCACTATCACTTATTAAATAAATTAAAAACACAAGGTTTCCCTAAGTTGCAGCCTCCATGCACCGCGTGCAGATTCCTTGTTTCTAAGAGTTTTGCAAATAAAAGGAATAACTGACCTAAATCCAAGCTGGCACAACTCCAAGAGAAGTGCCAGAGAAGCCCTGCAGCTTCTTCATTCAGTAGGTAGAGGAGATGATTGAGGTTGAGAAGAGAGTAACTCAGGTGCTTTTGAGGATCTATCAGTATCATTTTTCATAATGGGACTCTACCCACGGGAACAGTCACCCTTAGAGAATGCAGTAATTTTTCTCCTGTGTGGCGATGTTGAGCAGTGAGAACTATGGGCACAGACCTCGTCCTGCAGCCCTGACTCACTCAAGTCCAGCAGGGCCAGCAATGGCAGTAACTTTACATCCACGACGCAGTCTGAGCTCACACAGCCACACATGGAAAGCTCAGTGAAGTTCTCTGAGGTATCTACAGAGATATTGGATGTTAAAACAGGTAACTGAGTTTCAATGGTAAGAGAAATTTAGAGCGCAGAACCAACCGCATCAGTTCTCTAAAGTATTAAAAACCAAGTGGAGCCGTAATTCCAACACAGATTTACCATCACCTACCTGGTGATAAAAGTCATCGTCATCAAATATCTCCTCATCAATGTCCTTCAGGTGCCTGTTGGAATCTGACGGAGGGAGGACTTCCTAGAAACACAAAGGAAACACTGACAGCTTGTCCGTGCGGGTTTCTGTCCCTAATTCTGACGACATCACATGAAGCAGCTTGCAAACACGCTGCAAGATAGGAAGGAATGGAGAAAAGCTCCCAACATAACAAGCTTTTAAGAACTGGGAATACATTTAAAGGCAAGGCAGAAACGCTGCCAATGACAAAATAGATTTATGATACCTTTACTGGGAAATAAATAGGACTGTGCAAAGTCTTTCTGGCAAAATACTACAGATATTTTTAATGTAATGGCAAAAATACATCTTGCAAGTGCAGTAATTCCACATGATCTCTCAGAATTGAGTATTTATTCATTCTTAAATACTAAATTAATAACAGACTTACTACTAACATATTCTGTGGGTTATATGCAGAATGATTTCAGAACAGACTTTCTGGGTTAAAGGTCCTAAACTCCACAGGAAAAACAAAGTTTTGTAGCTGCTGCCTCACAAAGCAGATTTAGTGAGCACAGGAGAGGCACCACCAGAGACCAAACCTTGTTTTCCCATCAAGAACAGGCACAGGAGATAATGCAAACACCATAAAGCTGGAATTGAAATGTCTGCATCTTTTCCTTAGCTATTACATTACAGGAATCAACACTCAGATACCACCTTCATAAATCTCTCACAAACAAGAGTATTACCTGCTAAAGGCTCAAGCTAATTGTTTTGCAGCGTTTCACTGCCGCCACAGGATGAGTTATATATACAAAACCCCCTTACCGAATTTTCAGGCAAAGATTCAGGGACCGGATGAGACTCCTGTTCCTTCTTTCCCAGCACCGTATACACTGATCGCTTGGTCTGTGTCCGCCGTAGTAATCTCTCTTTGTCCATCAAAATATGATCAATCTGAGTCAAGATTGAACGCTCAAAGGCACCGAAACCCTGCAACAACATTAACTAGTGTCAGATAATGCAGAAAGCTTTTCCTCAAGGCAGCAGTGTTCCTCTATCTTTCCATGTCAGTGGATAAGCAGACAGCATTCCAGGAGGAGGGGGTCTGGGCTTCGTTGCAGGGATTTCTGCTAGGATTTTTTATTTGTTTCCCAACCTGAGGCAACCTGACGCCTGGCTCAATAAAATGCCTTTGCTGTTCTGGTTCAGATGAACTTCTCAATGATTAATACTAACTCACAGATGTTAGGAGTCCCTGGATCTTCAGGTGAAATGATTACCCATTGTATTAAAGCGTACACTTCACGGAGGGGGAGAGCCACGGAAGCCTCTAGTTCTGTTATAAAACACAAACAGCTTGTTGATCAGCAACAGCGGCATTTTCATAGAGCTCACTTGCTGCTGGAGACTGGCTATGATGAGATGTCTAGTGGGGAGAACACCAATACTATCCAAGAGGTTTTCCCAAAACCATCTGCCCATGCCCATCTGCTCAAAACTAAAGAGAGCAGCTTATGCCTTTGAAATCTGAGGGCTGAGCTTCTTTCCAAACTCCTTCAAGATTGGTGGAAAGTGTGTACCTGTGTGTTAAACTCTCACTGCTCTAACTGGGCTTAACTTGTAACATCTATGACGTGAAACTTTCAAACCAACTTATTCCACAAATCTCTGCGAACAATAAGCATGTCCGCACACACAAAACAAGCCTTGCCTTTCCCATTTTGCCAGATGCCAGCTTTGTCTTCTCATGCCACTTCTGCAAGACACTGTTCCGATATGTCCTGAAGTCAGCATAGCGCTTGGCTAGGAAGTCTGGGTAGTCCTCCATCTTCAGCTTGCGTTTGGGGGGCCTCCTCCTCTTCTCCTGAGCCTTATCCACTTGCTCTTCATCACTACTGCTTGGGATTTCATCATCACTAGAACAAAAACCACACAGACTAAACACCATCCACCCCTCTAAGGCAACGTATGAATTCTTAGTGGCCCCTCCGCTACCACACCATGGTGATATTGATGGCAAACAACCCTCCTCCATTATCAGAAAGATTAGAAAACAGACTTCCCACCCTGGCAGAAGGAATTCAAAAGGTCATTCGTCCAGAGTGTCTGTCGCTCAGATACAGCAGCAACTGAGAAAGTGAGCACAGTCAGGAAGGCTGTGCATTGTCCTGTTTGTTGGGGAGTAGAGACCAAGGGATTCAGAAAGGTCTTCTTTTGTATTTACCTCTCAGGTTTTGATTGCTTTCCATCTACCAGATGCCTCGTGCCTGGGTATTGGTAAAGCAGCTCATCCTGAAGTTCCACTAACACTTTCAGCAATGCCTCCAGGGCTTTAAAACCTGCAGAACAAGAGACACAAGAGACAGTTTGCCACTGGTCCTCACTTCTGGTGCAGACTTAGCTTCTCATCTTGAATCTGAATTTCTGCCACAGCTACTGCATGTCCCATTAACTGTTTCTCTCTTATCAGTTAGAGATGTGGTTTTCTCTTCAAACTGATTTACAGCTGCTAATGGCAAACACCCCCATGCTGAGAAAGAACACTTCTTTCCCAAAAAGGGAGGAGAGGAGGCAGGACCTCCCAGCCACCTGCCTGGCTGCACATCGGGAGTGCACTGATCTCATGTTTCATTGACAAACATTAGGACTGCGGAGCCTAAAGGATTAACATATCGAAGCCGCAAGTACTGCATACAGAAGTGTCTGATGATACACACATATGGCAAAAACCTTTTTTGCTGACTAACTCATCTCTCTCCTGTGTCCAGTTCAGCTCCAGCTGAATAATATGAAGCAACACAAGGGAAAATGTATATATGTACATCCTGTCTCAACGTGACCTCTGACTTTTCTTTCATGTACATAATGGGCATGTTCCAGGGAGCAGAGGGAGAAGGGGAGGGCAAGAACAAAACCCAAACTCCTGCAGGGCTCTGACTATGGCTGGTTTCTATGCCGCTGCGCTCACCGTGCCGGAGGTATAAGAAATTAGACTGTAAGTAAAATTAAATGCAGCAAGATCTGATCTATGAGGGAAACTTAAACAATGACCTGGCAAGTTTCACGAGAAGATTCTAATCAGAAAAGTAGAACTTCAGGCCCAGAGATCCTTAGAAAGAGAGAAAGTGAAAAAAAGGCTGGGGTGGCGAGATGTACTACGGGATCAATACATGGTGTGAAGGTTAGTTTTACAGGGATGAACAGCCGCTTTCCAGGGTATCTGCAGACACTAATCCTGAAGGTACATCTGATGCTGGGTATCCAAAGGCTTTCAGAGCTGACCGCGTTCCTGTATCTATGAAGGCGCAGAGGAAACCATCTGATGTTCTCCAAGGACACAGAGTTGCAGCTGACTGTGGGAAGGGTTAGCTGCACACTTCACTTAACTCCCAGACCTGTTTGTTTCTTTGTAGTTAGAATAAAAGAATGGAGAGAACTCTTCAGTACTCCATCTTTCTTTACTGAAGGACACAGAGATCATGGGTAGAGTGAAGAGCAAATCTTCATCAGGCAGACAGAGACAGTGCAAGCAGAAATCAGCCCAGACATTCAGAGGTCTCAATCTCCCTCATGTTACCACTGCGATATTGCTCAGTTGTCACCATCTTCAGATAAATTACGGCCTGACCTCAGTAACAGGAATGTCAAGGAGAAGATGCTTTAAGATTTTTGTTGCAGACCAGCTGATGGACTCATCCTCCCCCGGCCTGCGGTTCATTCCAGATACATTCTGACAACGCTTCTATATAAACCTATTAGCGGATTAGATTTGCTGCACTTGTAAAACAGTCGTGTGTTAGCATCAACACAATTCCAGGAGACAAACAGACAAAAGCCCTTAAAAAGGCATTTGTTGTATGTGTCTGCAGCTAAACCATCACTTGCAAAAGCAAAATGCCCCCACCCCAGCCCGAATGCACAGCTTACAACAACAAAACCCTTCCCACTGCCTGCAACACAGCCGAATGTCCCCAGAGCTCCCGAAACTGTTTATTTCCTCCCCGCTGCCGATCCTGCAGCAGCAGTGCTAATGCACCCCAGGCGGCTTTGATCCTGTCAATTATAACTGGAGTAGCACTCCAGCTCTTCTGGGGTCTATCAGGGCCACGGCGAGCAGGCAAGAACGGAGCCCGGCTCCGTCTCCCCAGGCTCCGAGATACGGACCCCACCAGAAGTGGGGATGGGGAGCAATTTCATTTGGAGTGAAGGGGATGGAGAGGGCAGGGAAGACAATGACCGTGCGTCTAACCAGGTGGGAGGGCTAATTATTCCAGACAGTGGCTTCATCATGAGCCTCTTACAGCTGGGTAATTTCCGTGCTTTCGGTTCTTGTGTATTTAATAGCATTATTGGATGGCATTCTCATCGTTACTGTTGGGTGCTTAAGTGCGCTGTAAACTCAACCTCAGAAGCCAAGTGTCGCCCTCCCTTCCCTCTTCCCACACAGCCCTGCCCTATCCATTTCATGTTTAATTCCAGAAGGGATTGTTTTCTTCCCCGTCTCCTCTCTCTCTTCATCTTCCCTGGCATCTCTCTTACAATCTGCACCGTGATGTGCTGGGGTAAACATTCTACCTTCTAACACCATCAGTGTCACAACTGACACCTTTATAAGTAGTGAGAAAGATCTCAAAACTACCTCCTTCCCCAGGAGTTACTTCTGCACGTCCAACCTGTGTTTTTTGAGGACAGGTGGCTCAGTAGTGCCTTAAAAGCAAAAGAAGATGGATCCCTTTACAGCATTTCAGTACGAGCAATGAAAATCCCTAAAACAGTCCATACTCTGTGTGAAGGGGAGGTCAACTAAGCCCAGGAGAAGAGCAGACCCCTCCTTCCATCAAACCCTTTCTAAAGCTGCCCTTTGGGAAAGAGAAAAAGATGCTGAGTGGGATCTATCTGCAGCTGCTCCAAGAACACAACAAACGTGGTTTGAATGTAACTTCCAGCTTAAATGAGACTCAGAGCGTTTGTGGTGAGATGCTGACTTGTAAGAGTCACTTTAAGAGTCCACGGGAGCCCCTTCGTTTTGTGTACAGGAGTGAAAAAGTTGTTCCAGATCCAGCAGACAGCGTATCAATCCACCAAGAAAGCTGGGAGCCAGTACCAGTAAATCAAAGTGTGCCTTTCTGTTAATACTCTCTCATACGTTCTCATTTTATACATCCCCTCACCCAGTCAGAAAGTAGCCCTGGAGTATTTAGCTCTATTCAGGGATAGCACTGCCATGTATCAAAGTGTCAGGAGACCCACCAGAGATGAAATCTGTCCTACTGCTCTCCAGCCACAAAGATCAATTTTGTCAATGCCCGTGGTTACGGAGGAATGGTCCGTGCTGCTGGGATCCCGGGGTGTGGGGTGCCACGGTGTCGGTGCCTTCTGTGCTCACCCATCGCGGTCACTTCAGCGTATCTACAGCAAGGCAGCCTCCTGAGCAGAAAAACATCTGCGCTCTTTTTTGTGACCTCTAAAAACAGGGTCTCGTTTCACCTTCATGAGCAGCTGGGGGAGCAGCAGGAGCTGCCTCACGTGGAGACATGAAGACAATGGAGAAACGCTGGTGCCTCAAAGCCAGGCTTGCAAAGGTGTTGAGAGACCCAGCCACTGGGATCCCCAAAACTCCTCCAGCAGGTGAGCTCCTCCCCGCCTGACCCTGGCGCAGCCAGCACGTTGAGTATGGTGGTCAGGGACGGAATCCTGAAAATTGGGGCAAACCTCCCAGGATTTTCACTCCGTCACAGTGTGTTCATGGCACTTCACAGGGCTCGACGGGGCACTGCCACGGCAATACTGCGTACACACCGTGTGCAACCACAGAGCATCGTTACCAGGATGCGCCAGCACAAAACAGGCACCGCACACACAGGACATGGCTGAAATCCAGGGCCCGTTCCAAAGCTGGAAATTAACTACTTTTTCCCCTCAATTAAATCTGAGGGTCTGGCATGACAGGAATATCGCTGGCATGCAAGCTTTTAATTTTGCGTGTGCCTCCACAGGCTGTGCGAAATGCTCACACAGAAAAGCTGAGACAACGCTGGTGGTTGAACCACGGGAAGCAGAGCAAACACGGAGCTGCCAAATACTGAGACAGCCCCCCTGTCACCGGAGAGTCACCACGTGTGTCAGCACCGCACACAACGGGCCCAGCACGCCGGACACGTTATGCAAATACAACGGAGAGGAATCAAACCTCTTTTATTTTAATAGCTGTACATAATGAAAAGTATCTTTATCAGGTACACGCATTTACCCCGACATTCGCATGAAGGGGGGAAATTTTCACTCCTTTCAAACGGCTGTGGGACAGGAGTTAAGCTACAGGTCAAAATGGCACTAAATACGCTGGCCTGAGAACAATACTTCTCATTCAAATCCACAAGCCAGCCACTTGCACTAGTCATCCCCAGCAATTAATCCCCCAAGAAACACGTTTGATTAAATCTTTTCAAGCAAATCCTTTGCTTTGCTTTTGTTAGTTCACTTCTTGTCAACATCTATTAAAATATGCCTTTAATTCTCCCACAATCTTAAAAAACACCGATTCCACTGTCTTCAACTTTAATCAACTGTATGGCCGGCATTTTTCATTTCATAATAATGTGCTGTTTGGAATTCAAGAGGCAGGCTCAACATCAATCATTCGGCAAGAATTTTTCCACTGCAATAAATATGCAAATGAGGAAAGCCAGTCAGTCGTATTTCAGGCCCGACTTGCTAGTGTTTTAAAAAAGACACAAATTTATTAATTGCCGTTGGCCAGCGGAATCCTATTACTTTGGGCATTGATTACAAAGCTGTGTGAGTGATTATTGTGCAACTCGCAGGCTATCCAGGCATGAGGAAAAATTATTAAAGCAAGGCAGAGATTATCAACTCAGAATAACAATAAGCCTTAACATTTTAGGCCTCTAACTTCTTCAACAAAGAATTACGCCGGAGCTCCAGTGTATCATAATTCTGAAGTCTGTCAGTATTACTTTTGGAGCTTGCTCTATATTCCCAACAGCAGAGAACGTTACCAGACGGGGACAGGCGGAGGGAATTCCTCCAGGTATCGCATCCTAAACACGGGGCTTTGGTCTGTGATTCCCGCTGCGGAACCGACTGCGGGAGGAACAATCCGGTGCAGGCAGGACAGTCGCTGTCCTCACATTTGCACGCTGTGCGTCCTGGTGCCCCAAAGCCAAGACACTACAGAAATAAAAGGCTACTGTAAGACAGAAGCTACAAGAGCCAGTCTGGACTAAATTACAGGCTGGCTGCGAGCCCTTTGGCAGCAGAGAGTGATCTGATTGTTTTGAGAAGTGGTGTAGTTATGGATACGATTCTCACGGACTTCAGCTGAATCTTAGCACAAAGCACTTGTGAACCCGTCCAGGTTACTTCAGGAAATCACAGGAGTAACGTTCCCTTCACGCCTCCCAAAACACTGAGTTTGTGGAATTTTATCAAGTGATGGCAGGAAACAGGTCGACTTTTCTGCTGGTTGCAATGAAAGGGTTGGCTCCATAGCAAAGGCCCAATTTGCTGGTTCCATTGGAATGCAAATGATGCAAAAGCCTTTGCAGAGGGGAAAATTGTATTCCTGCAGCACAAAGGAGCCAATGCTGCAAACCCCTTTCACACAGGCAGCTCAGCTGACTCCCAGAGTCACAGAACAGACTCCATTTAGCCCTTTCACTCTAATATTACTGCATTTGACAGTAAGGACAACAGGATCAGACACAGATGAGTTTGCTAAAAGTAAAGAAAATAACTAGATGCAACAACAGAATCAAAGGCTTGGTATCGAAGGGTTTTATTAGTGGGGACTGGGGGAGGGGGAAAGCTGAGAAGGGAGAGAAAGAAACACTTCCATGAAGTTCATGCTCTGCTGATTTGCCTCAACCATCATCTTTTGATATCAGCCCAAACCAGGGAGGGGACGGGGCTCTTTAAAATGAGATTTATAAAACCTGATGTTTTACATTACTGTAAACGTAAAGTAGCTGCCAGCATGCATTCCCGTCTCTGCCAGGCAGGAATCCCCAAGTACACGTGCAAGAATGACAAAGGAAGAAGAAATGTGAAATTTCATAGTTATCTAGATATTAAGGCCAGAAGGGAACATTAGCCCATCTAGACTGACCTCCCCATATAATACCAGGCCATTAATTACATTTATCATGACAAGCACTGAGTTTCCATCTCCAGGTAACCAATTGCCAATTAATCCAAGTTAGCTGACATTTGCACACGCTTGCCTGGGTGCTTCGCAAGCCTTTGTTTCCCTGCATTTTGTTTGTAGGGTATACAGGCTAACGTGCACAAGTATTTAGCTAAACTTAGTTTAATTAGCTATTAATTATCTCAGGAAACTTAAGCGTAGGCAAACCTGTGTGATGTGTTTAAAGTGTGGTGTAATCCTACAGTTCAGAGTTCGGGTGTATCAGGTCAATGACAGACTCTTCTACCATTCCTTGCACTAGAATTTAAGACAGTTTTAAAATAAACCTAAACGTCAACAGTGTCCAACACATATGGCTATGGAGATCACCTATAAAACGGGAGCACTTCAATTTTCCCACATCTGTACAAGAGAAGCAGACAAATTCTGCTCAAAAAGACTAAACACCACACGCTAAAAGCCTTGGCACTCAGTGGGGAAGGGCAAGAGGGTTTTTTTCTTACCAGAGCCCAAAACTGCATGTCAAAGAAATATCCTGCACTTCTCCACTACCTCCCACACAGAATTTCTGAACAATTCACAGACACGAACAAGCCACAAAACACTTTCCTGGTGCCTCGCACAGCCCGAGTTCTGCACGTGCACAAAACATCACAGGCCCCACTACCCAACCAAACGTGCGCACAACCAACCACAGGCCCAGAACTGAGACCTGAGCCTCAAGGAGGTGAAACCTCCTCGCTTCATCTCTCCTCCCTCCCGCTCGCTGGCACCGGTGCAGAACGGGCACCCTGGAGCTTATCACCCCACCGAGCCCAGCTCTCACCTACAGCTCTCACCTACAGCTCTCACCTACAGCTCTCACCTACAGCTCTCCACGGCATCACATCATTACACCAACACTGACAAAAAAGGGTCTGATTCATTCATTTATTCTAGTCGAGATAAAAGTCTTCGTTAATGTCAACAGGCTCTGGCTCAGTCCCAAAGAGTTCAATGGATTCTTCATTAGATCAGAGGAAAGGTGAAATCTGGGGACACCTGCATCCACATCCACTTATATCAAATTCAACCCTGCATGAATTGACAATCACGATGTTTTTTTGTAGCCATGAAGTGTCTAGGCTAATACAATTCAATTAAAATGAACTACCAGTTTTAAGTGGGCTAGATCTGATCACGATAATTTACGCTCAGGCTTGAAACCCAGTTCTGCTGTCACACATTTGTGCAGGCTCCCAGTAAAATCTTCAAAGCAGGGATCTATTTAAGTGCATGATCTTGCCTAGCGCCAATTAATCCTGTAACTGCTCTATGCCTCTGGAAACAGCGTAATCTGCCTGTGCCCCGCTCCCTGGTGACACCTACCCCGCTCTGCATTAACGCATTAGCATCTCCAGATGTACGTACGGACACGTTTGAGTTTTAGAAGTGATCCACGAATAGAGATTATAACAAAATCACGACAAAATTACGAGTGAATTATTGGCAGCTGATTCCCGCGGGCTTCTCTGAAAAATCCTGAGCCTGCGTCAATAAGGCACATTTTATCTGACAGCTTTTCTCTAACCAGGTGTGTAAAACGACAAGCAGGTGCAGGCAAGGGGGAGCCCATCACACCGAGCACAACCCGGCCTGACACGTCCTCCCTCACTGGAAGCAGAACAGGCTCCCTGGTTTCTAAAGCAGCCCGACCTTATGCTTCTTCCACATGACCTACCTGGATGGTGTACAGAACGTCAGTAATTCTTTTAAAGATCAGGAATCAGAGTAACAGAACCCAGCAAAAATCCTCTACTAAAAAGACACTGAGAACATGCAACTAAACAGCCACCAAATAGTACCTTTCCCTCTGCCTTGAGTCCCTTTTTAACAAAATCTTACAGAACCAACCCAGAAGAAAATAGATATTCAGCGTGAAGCGTTCATACAGAAACGTTTAACATGCAAGAACGTGAAAGCAGAAAGCACATGGCAGTTTGGAGGTCTCCTGCTGGCAAGGAGCGTAAGTGGGGGTCTCAATCACGTCCTTAGGAGGTCTAGTCCACAAATGTGCTGTTCAGTCACAAGCCGCAAAGACCTGTCATGGGGAGCGGCAAAGCAACCTGGTGCACCAAGAGCCCAGTTCAGGCATTTATTATAAAGGTCCAGTCCCTCATCAGCACTCCCACTACAAATACACCCATTTCCACCCCAGAAACAGGCATTTCCGGGCCAGTCTAACTGTTTGGATTGGACTTTTTGGGAGTGAGGAGTCAATATCTCCTTCATTTCCCAGGCGGCACCACATACCCGGCTTTGTGCAGTCCCAGACAAGTCTGTGGAGTTTTATAAGTGTCCCTTTTAGCTCTGCTTTTCAATAAAACATAATTAAATAGCAGCTGTTGGCTCGCTGCACCCAAGACATACAACACCTTATAGGAATAACTCATCAATGTGTAACACAACTCTCGGGAAGTGAAACCATAGACATATATGAAAACATATACAACTACTTGTCTGTTTCAAGTCTTGCAGTTTCCACCAGCATTCTGCATCCTGCAAGAGCCTTACCTGCATCTCTATGGTTTTCATCTCTCATCTCCTCAACTAAAAGCTGAAAATAACAGATTATTCTATTTCAAAGCTAAAAGCTCTTTCTGTGAAGCATAAAGTATTGCTGTTTAACTACTACTCACTGCAACATTCTCAGCTTAGTATTTTTAACAGAATTTGTAAAGAGAAAGTAATTAGAATAGCAAGGACAGAGCTACATGACCGTACTGGGAAGCACAGCTACCCAGGGCACACACAACAGCTCCTGTTAATTGAGTGATATCATTTCTTAAAGCTCCTGTTGCCTCCCTGTCCCCCAACTAGCTGTATTTTTTTGGTCACTGAATCAAGATTGAACATAACAAGCCCCAAACCCAGGAACTATCTAATTCCTGACACTGGACGTGGCTTCACTGACGCTGCTCCCACCTCTGCTTTAGCTCTGCTTTGCCCTTGAGGTAATTTTTCGTGACATTTTCATGAGATCCACTTCTAACCTCCCTCCCCTTTGAAAACATACATAGAGAAATGAATGGCAGGCATGCAATCTGCGCAGAGACACAGCACAGAAACTTGCACCTTGCACTCTTTTTCTATGTAAATAATGCAAGGATCCTGCGGGAACATGCCAGGGATTGGAATTTTTAATTAATGGGTCTCTTTAATGTGCAAATCAGGAGCAGATTGCAAATTCTGACTTGCATTGATTATGAAAAACATTAATTGAACGTGCAAGACCCCAAACAGAGGCAACAGCTCAAGCCCTGGACTAGGCTGGAAGATACGGGGGCAAGAGAATACAAATGTATCTTGAAAAGCCAGACGACTGCAGGTGCCCGCGCGCGGGCTGCGGAGCTCACGCGTGCGGCGCCTCCAACATGCGCCGCCGCGGCGTCAAAACCGCCCGACTTCCTCCATGGATGCAAAACAGGAATAAACATGAGCTCCAGGACCACGGTTGGGTCTCCAATTTGTATGTGAAAAGGGTGACAGAAAAAGGTCTGGAATATAATTAAAGATTAAAAGAAAAAAAAGAAAAGGTAAGATGGTGCAAACAAAGCAATGCTGTCTCTTTAAACAGAAATTCATCCTATATAAATTATGGCCATAAACTTTTCCTGCAGTGCAGCCTAATTAATTCTTGTTCTATACACAAAGGGAAATGCTGGGTGACAAATGGGTGTGAAGCCTGAAAGCTGCCAGGTCTGCAAAACATTTTCTACTTCAATTTATAAGCAATTTTGCAGTAAATCATCCAGCAGAACCTGAGATCTCAGGAATCCAAGACTGTCCAAGGCACGTTGTATCGTTAAAAAATAAAATATTTCAGAGAAGATTACAAAAACAATAAATTAAACACTTGAAGTTTTGTAACCTCGAATCTCAAAATTTGGAAAACAAGCACGACCTTACCATTTTTGCTCAGAATTGGCTTTAAGTAGAGAACATTCTATTCTTTAACACGATTACACTCAAACCCTTCAGGAATTTCCCTGGCACCGCTGGCTGCACACAGGGGGGTCACAAGTGGGAGACGCCAAAGAGGCAAATATAGAAAGGACTATTTTCCATTTAAAAGAAAAAATCACCCTTCTTGTGAGCACAGAGCAGAAATTTCCTGAGTAATGGAAGGACTGGGATGAACTCTTGAACACCACATTGGTTCCTCCTATTCAATGACGATGATGAAAACATGCCAAATGGATTTTGTGTATTTGGAAAGAAGTGCTGAGGGCATCATCCAGTCCAGCAGAGTGATGACGTGATTATCCCAAATCCCATCCAAGACTGAAGCAGATCACGTACAATGGAACCACCTCAGCTCTCAGTATCTGCAAAGTCCTGTCTTCAACTCAGCCTTAAACTTCCTCATGCACAATTCTTCTGAGTTTTCCTGTGTGGGGAACGGGATCCTGCCCATAAACTGGGAACACAAGTGGGATGAGAACTCAGGAGTCCACAAATGTTTACCCAGCCCACTACATCACGTTCAGTTTAAAAGCTTTTTCTTATAGAAGCCATTAAACCACTTGATCAGCTAAAAAAAGTAAGAGTTTTATTGGAAGCTGATTTATAGTGAGATTTTTTTTCCTCCTCATAAGTCAAGGTGCATCAATTCATGAAAGAACTTTAAATATATTACGGTATTTTCAGAAAGGACTTAGTTTCACCTGAACTGGAGGTCGCAGCCCTGTCACCAGGCAGCAGCTCTGTGACAGAAGATGTAACAAGCTCAGACTACCCTGGGTAAAGCTCCAGCTGCTGATGAGACGTGAATCCCTCTTGCAGAGCCCAACACAGCAAAGCGAGAGAGAAATGGGTCTTTGCCACACAACACCAACTACATCCCTGGTCTTTCATTAGATCTTCACGCATAAAGTTACTCCTTATTTCACGCTTGGCACGTTGTGACTTCTGGAAAGAGCATCTTTGTAAGGCAGTGAAAGATAGCTGCATTGGACAATACTGCAGCTCATGAAAATTATTTGTATTGCAAGCTACTTTACTGCACAATTACAATTTAAAAAAATATAAATTAAGAAAGGAATGTAAATCTGGTCCCTTAGAATACACAGGAAAACACTGAACAAGTGCAGTAGTATCAGAATGTTCCTAAATTCATCACTTCTCTCAGTTGGCTGCCCAGGTCACTCCAACTATATTTTCTTGTTGTCTTTGCAGATGAAATACAGAACGCAAACCCAGCTCTCAGGAACACCAGAGTGCACTACTGCAACTTCCCTGCCCAGATCACGAGAAGAGGGCAGGGAGGGAATCACTGAGCTGTTATTAACAGTGGATTTTCCTTTACTGTTCTGGACAACTGAAAGATTAACCTCTCTGCTGTACTGTGTACAGTATTACACTCCGTGTTCCTGGACATATTTCGCTTATGGGAAATATCAAAATGTCAACCATTGTTTCTGTTAAAGGTCTTTAATGATATTGCATTTTAGACCTGTAATGAAACACAGTGCTCGGTGCAGTTTGTAATGCATCTCATTAATATATTAATAACATGCATTTCACTGAAAGGTCAGCTTACTATTGTTGGGAGTTTGCCTTTTTCCTAATCACTTCATTTAAAGCAGCAGAGCTAACTTTGAAATATAAAGTACCTCACCTACTGTAACTCCCCCTAAGCTGATTAACTCCTGCATTCACATCAGCTGTAAGCCACGAGGTAACAGTCAAAACTTGGTGAAGGGGCAAGAATCAGGGTCAGGTTTGATGACGGTGAAAGTTCCTAATCCGCTTTTAAGACGACTTGGGTCGGCCTGGTTAGGGCAAATCTTCGCAGTCACTGACCCAGCAGAAAATCAGCACCACGAGGTGTCTCTGGACAAAGAAGCAACCCAACCCTGCACCAAACAGCAGTAACCAAACCAATTATTTCTAGGATCCAGCACGAAACCTAAATTTGACACGGAATCCCCACAGAACTAGAAATAAGAGCAGGACCCAAGCCGAGGCTTCCCAGCACTGCCCAAGCAACAAGACACACTTTTTGGTTTCTCTTTGTGTGGTACCTAATGAACAAGGCATACAAACAAACAGCTAATACTACAGACACGTGCAACTCAAAGCCATCACTTTCCCATTAATACTTCCCAAAACAGGCAAAACATATTGGCTACAGCAGAGTCTACCCAAAGGAGAAAGATTAAAGAATTCTTACAGCTCTCGACAGCATTGTCAAATTCTTGTCCACCTTCCTTTCTGAAGAGCGGGTAAGTATCTGGCTGCGGAAGCCGGTTGGCTGTGTGGAGCGCCTTCTGCATCTTGATCCTCCCTTCCAATAGCAGATCCCACAGTGCTTCATAACAAAGAGAAAAGAAAACAATTATTCAGCAAGCCAAAGTACAGTTGATTCAACAGCACAGGCTTTGGGCTACATTACTCGTGGTTAGGGCAAACCTTTGCATTCACTGACCCAGCACAAAATTGGTGGCACAAGGTGTCTCTGGACAAAGCAGCATCCCACCCTATGATCCTGCCTGCAGTTCTGTTATCCACAGAACCCCATCCCTTTGCTGTACTGTTGAAAAGGACATTCTGCAAATGGAGGTTGATAGGAGGTTGATAGTTTAATAGGACAGACAGAAAGAAATTGCATTCAGTATCACATTTTGAAAAGAAACAGAAGCGATATCAGCATCGCTGCTCAGCACTATTAAAGTGCAGAAAGTCCCCATCCCCTCCAACACTACAAGTATATTCAGCACTGGTTCAATTAAGCCAGCGGATAAATACACTTCATAACAGGGAATCTGGTACCAGCAGTGACGCCAGTTTGCACAGCAGACTTGGCAGAACATTTGCTAATGACTAGGGCCGCTGCAGCATGCACATGCAGTATGCTAATAGCATGTTAACAGGCTGAAGGGGTTCCTAACGTGGCCAGTTTCTATACTGTCAGCGAGGTGAAAGTCTTGGCAAAAGACATGCACAAACCTAGCTGGTTCTTCACAGATTTGCCTTTTTCTACTTCTTCAGACTCTTGTCCTTTTGAGAATGTCATCACTCCCCCATCATCTTCACTGTCTCTGGTTTCCTTTACATTGTTGTGGTTTTCACTCCCATATTCCTCCTCGTGACCTCCTTTTTCCACGCTGGCATCATCTTCATCCTCTTCATCCTCATCTTCCCCCTCACTGCTTCCTGCATCATCCATCCCCTCTGCAAATTTCTCAAAGTCTGTGATATTCTGGAAACTGAACTTCGGTGCCTTAGCCTTGACAGACACATCTGTCTCTTCATCATCTTCCAAGTCATCCTCCTGGTCACTGCCAGCACTGCTGAGCTTCTCCTTTGTCTTACTGCCTAAGCTGCCGTTCTCTTCTGAATCTTCACTGCCACTGTACCATTCATCTAATGCCTCGTCAGCTAATAATTAAAAGAGAAAAAGTTATTTACTTATTAGCAAAACATGCCGCTTTGTAGCATGCATCATCAATAGCTGCAGGTTTGGGCTATTTGAGCTCCAAACTCCATTTCATCTGTGTATGATGTTACTCGCTGCTTCGGGTAAACAAAAGAAACATAAGGCCATATCCACAAAAGTATCTCAGCTCCCATTTTCTGCCGCAATGATTAGGAGATTCCTGGCTTAGCTCTCCCATGAAACACTGACATAATAAGCAATCAAAGTGTATACTTGTAGTCCCTGAGATACACAGGCTTAAAAATGGGAGCTGTTTCTTTTCCTCCACACAATGTTCAGTCAGTGCACTGACCTTCATCTTACACCCAGTCACACTCATTCCTCGAGCCCTGCAAGTGACCTCCTCTTTGGAATTTCCCCTTTCCTCGGGCCAAAAAATACGGCCTGGATTTCAGGAGGGCACTTCAAGATGTCCAACTGAACTGTACCTTTTTTTCGCCCTGTAACGGGGACCTAAAGTTTGTCATCTAAGTTCAGATGGCACTAGCTCGGCTAACATGCCAGCATCGAATTATGGGCACTCTAGTGAAAAAGGGAAAGAAATGAGATTTCTTACCAGATCCCTCTTCAGACGGAGCATCTCCCCAGAGTTCTGCTTGCAAGGCTTTGCGAGATGTAGCTTTTCCACTGTACCTTTTATCAGCTTCCAAGAGAGAGGCTGAAGCTTTTTTCCGTATATTACCAACAGGGAAAATGTCATCTGCGGTTTCATCCTCAAATTTGTCAATCACCTTAGCAACTGTAGCTGGGGGGAAAAAGGGGAGACGGCATTTATAAACAGAACTGAATTTCAGACTACAAGAGTGAGATGCAGGAAGCAGCCATGGAAAACTCCTCATGCTCTACAAATAAAAGTATACTGCAAAAGTGAGCTGGATGGCAACACAGCCCCGCACAAGAGTCTGGCTTCTAGGCCTCGAGACAGAGCAAGGCTCTGCCTGGCCTGGTGCAGGAAAGGCAGCACACCGGTCTTCTGCAAAGGGGGAAAAGTCGCTGGGGAATCAAAGGCAAAGAAAAGGCCTCAAAGCTGGATTTTGTGTTGGTCAGCACCAGTCCTGCCTAGAAACTATTCAGTGAATAATATGAGAGATAAGACAGCGCCAAGGGTATTTTTCAGAAAACATTCTGTGACTTCTCTGCAGCCAGGCGTGCTCTGCCTCCTGCACAAGGAAGGCAGATCCTACACCAACTGACCAATTCCAGCCCCCTCCCCATACTCTGGGCTTCTCCATATGCAGGTTTGGTAGCACAGGGCTCACCTGCAATACAGACGTGAACGTTCATTAACCCACACCAAAAATCCTGCTGAATTCTTTTTTCTTTCTGAATGAACGCCGCCTGCATTCACACTTTCTTCCCCGCCTCTTCTTTATTTTAGGGAACCCGCACAAAGCGCTAGACAAACTAAGCCTATCCAAGCCCTTCCACAGATTGGCGAGGGTCTCATGAGCAGTGATGTCCTCCAGGTGGAGGGCTCAGTAAAGCTGAACGCCTTCACACACTTCACACTTAGAGATTAAATGAGGAAAAATGCAATTCAGGTGCACTCTGGCCTCTTGCTATATGCACGAGCCGCATAAATATGTAAACATTTTAGAATGGCTAAACAGAGAAAATAATTTAGCTGTGGTTATTACCCTCTTTCATACCGATCTCCTCCAGGACACAGGAACAGAGCAGTCCAGCAAAGAGAACACATCATACTATACCCCCTCTCCCTCATTGTCATTCATGAGCAAGACACCCTGTATGCAAAATTACAGGGTTAGCTTTGTTCAACCAATCGAGTGATCCAACTGGCTGAACATCGCAAAGTGCTCTTTTAATGTGTGTTTGGAAATGTTAATGCCTCACATATAGTGTTTACTTGAGGCAGGGGGGAAGCAAAAAAAATCTCCTGCTCATAATCAAAGCAACAAGATCTGGTCTAAATACAGTGACTCCAGCTACGAGAGGATGGCGGGATGCTCAGCACCAGGGAACATCTGTGAGGGGGCAGATGCAGAATGACCTGTTGCACTCAATGGATCTTCTGGCGTTCTCCATCTTGGCATCGCTAAAGCATGAAGTCTGAAACTAAATCGTGATTACTAACATGGGAAAATGCCTCTGCTGACTACATTAATTTCCCCAATGGTTACTAAAGTGTTGCTTACAAGATACTATTGCTCTCATCTACGCTGGCGTGTGCTAGCTGGCACATTTACCATGACTGGAGCCAACCGCTGTCAGCATGTGAGGGTCACTGCGCTCTCTCTCGAGAGGTGAATGCAGGAGCTTGTGCCAGCTGTGGTCTAGAGGCGCGTCCTGCCCCATGGCTTGGCTGGTCTGCTGGCCAGTGGGGACACCGCTCTGGAGACGGTAACTCAATGGCAGGAACTCAAGGAAACTGAGAGGATGACACTGCCGCCTATATGTCACGGGGAAAGGAATAAACTTCTCAAAATTCATGACTAAGGTAAGAGAACTCGGTGTAAAAGGTAAGTTGGATACTGGTCACTGGCAAGCACCAACAGAGACACGTGCAGGGTGCTGTGGCCTGGTGTGAGTGCACGGTGTGGTGTGATGTGCCAGCCGGCGTCGCCAGCAAGGGCTGCGCTCCAGCGACGGGAGGCAGCTCTGCCCTGACACGGCACTTTTATGTCCCTTCTTCTGGAGATCTCCAGCCGGTTTGCTCCCAGCCCGGCTCTGCACAGCCCGGCCTGCGGCGAGGCCTGCGCGGGGGCAGCGGGCCCGGGCAGAACCAGTGCTGGGGGAGCTCCAGCCTCGGCCTTGAGGTGACCCCGGCCCCTGGAGCAGCCCCGGCCCCTGGGGGAACCCGGTCCTGAGCGAACCCTGATCCTTGAGGAATCCTGGCCGCTGAGGTGACGCCGGCCATGAGGAGACCCCGATCCCCGAGAGAACCTCGATCCCTGAGGTGACCCCGGTCTCGGCCCTGACCCGTCCGGGGGCGGTGCTGCGGGTACCGCCAGGCCGAGCGCCGCTGGCAGTGGGGCCGCCCGGGGCACAGCGGGGCGGGCCAACCTCCGCCCGCGGCTCGGGGAGAACGAGGCGCCCAGCGGGGCTGAGGGGGCCCCGCGCCCGGGCCGAGCTCCCCCGCGGCGGCGCCACGTGCGGCCGCTCCGGCGGCGCCCGCCCTGCCCTGCCCGGCCCTGCCCAGCCCGGCTCGCCCCCGCCGGCCGCGGGTATTACGCCCTCCTCCCGGCCTCCCTCACCTTCCTCCGCGTCGTCCTCGGGGTCGCGCAGGCCGGGCCGGGGGTTCAGCAGCTCCTCCAGCTGCCGCGCTAAGGGCGCCGCCATCTTGCCACGGGAGGGACGGAGGGAGAGAGGAAGGGGCGGGGCCGCGGGGCGGGGCCTGCGGGCGGGGGCGGGGCCGGCGGCCCGGCCCGGGGCACCACGGGACGGGTCTCGCAGGGTCCTGCCGCCCGCCGGCTGGGTGCGCGGGGTCCTGCCGGGCCCGTTGCCGGTTCCCGGGCCCGCGGCCGGGGAGAGCGGCCGCCGCAGGGCGGGAGGAGCCGGCCCGGCGGGTCTCAGGGCTTCGCCAGTGTCTGCCCTTTGTCTGGGCTGAGGCGCGTGGGGTGCACAGCCCGGAATCATTGCAATAAATGGAAATATCCCCCCAGATACACCCAGCCGTGCCTGGGGAGGCTGGATGTCCCAGTCCCGCCATCGCCACGGGAGGAAGAATGATAATCGTGCACGTCGGGGGTGTGAGAGCCGGTGGTCGCCCAGTGCTCCGCAACTCAGCACCACTGGGGTGACAGTTATCAGTATAAAAGCAAAGTCCTGTTCTATAAAGCAAAATGTTACAGTGATTTCTTTAACTCGACATCACACCTTTTTTTAGCACCACTAGCCCTGCAAAGCTGAATTAATTCTTTCCTTGTCCCATACATTAAACATTTTGTGGCCTCTGTTGAAGCCGAGGTCCCTGTCACAGCAACAGGAGCTGAAGGGCAGGTCCTCGGTTAACCCCAGTCCTTGTGCACAAATGGATCCTTACACCAGATTTACTCCAGATGGATCCCTACACCAGAGTTGTACCAACCTATGTGAATCTGTACCAGCACCACGGCTCCTGAGGGGCTTTTGCCAAACTCTGGCCCAGATGCAGCAGCAAGGCGATGCAGAAGTGACCTGCATTAAGGAGAACCGGCTCTTCGGGGTTCAGCAGCTTCTCCTGGCTGCTCGAGGGGCGAGGTGGCCCCAGAACACAAGGTTAGACCTGGAACTGGGGAACACCAATAGCAGTCAGCACGTTTTGTTACAATGGACCCAAATCAGCACCTCAAACCTGAGTCGCAGACGTCGGTCTGGACTCTGAACCCCCCAGGCTGCAGCTGCGGGGGCTCTGGGTTTGGGCTTTGCCCGGCCGGCCTCGCCATTTTGCCAGCAGCGAGCTGCAAACTTGACCCCCGCTCGGAGACGAACGGCGTCCGTCTGCTTGCTCATCCCCTTCTTGTCACCGCAGGACTCTTCCCCGCTCCTCGTGCGTTTCGAAACGCTCTCGGATTTAGCCCAGCGCGGTTTGTGACCAGGACGGAGGTGCGGGGCGCAGCGTGCGCGGTGCAGGCTGTGCGGTTCTCCTACAGAGGGCAGAGGAATATCATTAATTACCAGCGGCGCTCACCGCGACCCACCAGCCGGGCTGGGGGCTTGGAGCCCGGGGGCACCCAGGAGGAGAGACCGGGAAAACCCAAACCTCAGCCCCTTCTCAAACACCCTCTGACTCTCCCTATCCATCAAATGATACTGTGTGAACACACTGTGAAGACAACATACACTTCAATTTATATAAAAACTAATGTTTACTAAAAATGCACGTCTCCATTGCAAGGAAACCCCTTGGATTTTATGCCCTTCAGTATTTCAATCCTATTTCAACTTTTCATACCTTCTATTTATTATCACGGTATGATTGTCAGCTATAATGCTCTGCATTATATATTACGTGGGTTTGCCATTGCTGCAGCAATGCAAAATCAGGCACTGCCACCGTATTTTTTACTAAGACATAGGTTTATAAACAGGAGATGTTTTGTCAGGTGTCTTCCCTAGCTTTTTATTCTTTTTCCTTTGAGTTTGTAGGTATTTTGTTTCCAGAGCAAAAGGTGCCATTACAAACAAAGGGAGGAGCCTGGAGAAATAAATCTATAGAAAATTAAGTAGCAGAAACAAGTGGTTACCTGAACAGTTATTTAGGAGTAACTATCCACTCACTTAATCACAGAACTAGTGCCAAGCCCCCCTACGTAATTGCATTTTCCAACCTCTGCACACCCGCAGAGTGAAAAAGGGATGTTCTCTACTCTGCCCAACAAACAATAAATAGCCCTGTTAATAAAGGGAGAGAGGCATTTAGTGATGGTTAAATAAAACACGCCCTGTATAATTAATAAAAAATACACAGTGAGTTGCATTAGTCCTTTTGAGTGAAAAAAATGGGCTTCTGGAAGTCAACAGCGTTTCTGCCACTTGCACCCGTGAGGTCGGGATTTCACCCACCGAGACCAATGGGACGATTGTTCAGCATAAATCCCCAACCCAGCAACACACTGAGATTCACGTGCGTACCACGGTAACTCGAGGGGCTCTGTCAGAGCCTACAGACGCGTTTCTTCTCTGTCCTCGGTGCAAAACGCGAGGGGGAAACATGCTGGGGTCGCCCCAGCTCCGCTCATCAGCCCGCAATTAATTCAACGCTTTTGATAAGGGGGTTCGGTCAATATAAACCACCACCAAGCAGAAAACGCAGCGTGTGGAAGTCATGGATTGTCAAAATATTTCACCAACCGAGTCCCGTTCTTTGCTGTTTATTCTCCCTCTTTTGCCTTGTCGCTTAGCAGGGTAATTAAATCAGACTCTCAGGCTCGGTTTTAATTTCTGGTTCACATGCCCTCCAACCATGCTGCGGTGGTTTGGACTCGTCATCAGGCGGGGGGATATTTGTACAAAAATTATATCAATACATTTCAATTTGAGACGATCATGAAAGCCTTTTTATGCATCACGGTGTGTTCTGTAAACCCCTCTGCCTGCCTATAAACTATAAGCAGAAGCCATCAAACTAACTGACATAATTTCTTTGGCATTTCTCCTCTTAATTTTACTTCTTATTTACATGCCTATTTGCTAAAATGGAAATAACACCCTAAACACAGAGCAGACAAACAAGTGCATTTCGAACAGTCTGTACTACAAGAAAACACTTTAAATTTCTCCCACTCAGCTGCTTTTGCTCCCGTCTATTTGTGGAGCTCGGCGTGCCTGTTATTAACTGGTTATTAACACGGATCCATTGTTCAGAGCGTTTCTTTACTTAAATAGGTAACTGAAGAGGAGTGTTGGGAACGCGCTCAGCACCGGGAGCCGCGGGAATCCCGCAGAGACCCGCCCCGTTACACCGGGTTTAATTGAATCGCATTGTCAGCGGCAGAATGTGACCCCTGTACCCGGGCCGCACACCGTCCAAAACCAGCTGAGCTGGGCTTTCCCACACTTGGGCTTGGAAATGTCATTTTCCAAACCAGCCTTTTCCCATTTCAGTCATACTAGTTCATGTTAAGATTTTCCTTCTAAATCGGCAACACAATTTGTCAGTGAGAAAAAGAGAAGAGAAAAATATTGGGGGAAAGCAGGAAAGAGCACACATAAGAAATATCCAGTAAAATTATGTAGCAGCAAATTTAGATTATGTACATAAAAACAACACCCTCCTTATAAATATTTATTACTATTTTTCTTCTGTGTCTTTATTTACTTAAGTATTTCCGATATTCCTCACCCATCACCCATTCAAAAAACACAATTGTTTTAAAGATTTAATCAACCCTTAATGGTTTTTATATCTAAAACCAGAATGAATAGAGTGTGTCTGAATAGATGCACCGCCTGAAGATGCTGCCAGCAGATAGACATTTTAAAGGCCACCCAGAGACAATTTAAAAACTAGAAGAAAACCTTATTTAGGCAGAGAAAAAGCATCTATCTTTCATGCACCAGAACTGTCCCGGTCGAAGCCCACGGGCGCCTTCCCTGCACAGACACGCCAGCACCGCCGCGCTCCGGACACGATACGCGGTCCAACGTTTCACCCCAAAACCTCGGCACCATCCCGCTCGGGCTCTGCCGACCTCAGGGGGTGTTTTCCAGCTCACACACACAATCTGTGCCGCACAACGACGCTCGGGACACGTCGGGACCTTTCGGCAGAGTCACACCAGACCCGTCCTGCAAACTTGGGGCTTCCTCGCTTGGCAAAGCTGAGGATTCCATTCCAACCCACGTGAGAGAGCAGCGGAATCCTGACAGGCTCGGGTTCTGCAGGAAACAAGCTCGTATTAAAACCAATCGGAAAAAAAACCCAATCTAATTCTTCCAGCTGCCGAAAACGCTCCCTGAGCAGCGCAGCACGTCAGGCAAGTGGGGCTATTCTGGGTGTGCAGCCACCGCACTGAGCGCTCGGGAGGGAGCAGCTGTGTCCCCGTCCCCAGGAGGGTCACGCAGGGGCTGGGGGGGCTCAGAGAGTCGAACCGTCACACACACAATGAAACCACGGGCAGCACGTCCCGCGAGCCCACGCACCAACGGTCAGTGCACGGTGGGGAATCGCCGCCCCACGTCCCGCGAGCCCACGCACCAACGGTCAGTGCACGGTGGGGAATCGCGGCCCCACGGGCACCACGAGATCCCCGAGACGGCCCGAGGACAGGGGGGTCACGGGGCGCTCCGCTCGCTCGGAGCCCACAGCAGCTCTTCAATTTCTGCATTACATTTAATGAATTAAAAACTCCAGACACCAACAAACTCCGCTTTCTAAGCGTGACCTGTGGTCTATAGCTAAAAGCGCCACAAATACAACTGGAAAAGAAACAGAAGATAAGCGATCCCAGAAGGATTTACAAGCAAAATATATTTTTAATGGTCCCATTAATTTAATTTATAACTCGATGGATATTTTGTTGACATGAGGAACACTGAGCACCCCAGTACCACGGCAGACACAAAAAAAAGACCTTCCAGAACCTGCTCCTGCTTCGCAATTCCCTGTTCCCAGCTCAACTGCTTAATCTTAATCTATGCGAATTTATCTACTAGGGGTAGTAACAGAGAGGAAGTCTGCAGTATATCTAATATTGTAAGAACACGCAATGCTTAAATAGAGCACTCTTGTTCAGGGAAAAGATCCAGCCTATGGCAAAACGAATAATTCCTGAGTATCTGCCACCTCCTAGGATGGCAAAAGTATGTAGATCACCACCGGTATTTTTAAATTATATTTATTTATAGATTTGTATCATGTACCCAGCGCTCAGCATCTGGGTACACATACACATATTAAAATAATATACATCATTTATCTACAAATTGCAATTGAAGTACATTCTTACTCCTGCGATACAGATCTTTACAAATCCCCAAGTGTTCCCCGAGCCAAGGCCCGAGGAGGCAGATCCAGCAGGCAGGGGCCGGCCCGCAGCAGCATCCCGGGCCACAGCACCGCCACGTGGGGCCAAAACTCACAGCGTTTGTAAAGACACTTGGATTAGCCTTCACAATATCTCCTGCGCGTAGGTTAACTCGAGAGGAATCATACTTACAACATGCGCCTTGCGCCTTTTCCCCAGTGAACGGCAAACGGGGTTTGCACGAGTCTCGTCTCGCACGTTGAGACATGAGCGTCCCTGGGACAGAGCGACAAGGTGAAGGTCACCGAGACCAGCAGCGGCCGAGGGAGAGAAGATCAAAAGAGAGTCATTACTTCTAAAAAGGCTTTTGAAATGACATTGCACATCACGGCCACGTCTCCGCTGTTAAGCTAACGCGCGCGGGTAAAATCCATCCAGGCAGCACATCCTTTCCGAGGCCCTTCTCCTGCAGACCTCCATTCAGCCAACAACGCTCCCGGAGTCAATGGAAACGCTCTTGTAAACAAGGACTTACAAGAAGCCAACGTGACAATGATTTCAAAAGGAGTTTTGACTGGGCGATTGTTGCTGGATTAGGGTCTTCAGAAACACCGAGCTGGCTCTGAAGGGCACGGAATTCAAATCGGTGAAGAGCTGGGTCCCGGGCAGCGCTGGGGGGTTCGCTCAGCCCTGGGGACGGGAACAGCCCCCGGTGATGGGAAAACCCCACGGGAGCGACGGCGGCTCCGAAAAACCGCAGGGTACGGGCCGGCATCCCTTGGCTGACACACCGACCAAAGCGAACCACAGCGCGTCGCCACCTAAATCAACAGGGAATGAGCTGTACAGGCACCGCGTTACGAAACAGCAAACAAAAGAGAAAACCCACTTGGCAGACACGTTTTCTACAAAATGAGCCTGTTGGTGGAATTCTCATTTAAAAGCATCGATTCGACAATAAAGCGGCAGCACAAACGGCAGCATTTATCAACAGCACCGGCCCGGGTTAGGGAAAAGTTTGTAATAAACAGATCACCCATTATTTTGCTTATATAAATGCAAAACAGAGCAGCAACAATGCAAAACGCAAATAAATGAGCTAGACACGGAGCCCAGGAGCTTAAGAAGTCTCCCCTGTATTTAATAAAGCATGATTTTTTTTTAAGAAACACTACCAGATCCCTTGCAGATAGATTTTTCTCTTGATATTATTAAATAAGACATTTTGTGTTTAAAGTGAACTATTGCTTCATGTAGGTGGCCCCTCTGCTGGGCACAGGAACTGGGTGAACAAAATAGAAAATCACCATTGAAAATTACAGATCGTACAACTTTAAAACATTCTTTCTGGTTTTTTACCCCTCGGTCCAAAGGGAGAAATAACTGAATTGCTGGGAATGCTCTATCTGTGTTTTAGTGTAAATTCCTGTGCCTATATAAGAAAGCAGCCAGGCAGAGTCAGGATTCGTTAGGAGACAAGGAGATGTGCAGTTAGAGTTCATCCCGTCCTATTCACTCAGCAGGTGGAAACATTTACACCAGTGACTTTTCAGGACCAAACCCAGTTCTGTGCTGCTCCGCTCAGCATCACCGCGACTTTTGAACAACCGCACATCTGGGATTCTGCAGGAATTTCTATTTAAAACATCAAATCTGTCACTTCACACGGCTCCAGGATTTTTTGGTTTGTTCCATTTTTCCCCGTTAGTGTGTACCCAGTGCAAAGCAAAACATTCTCCCCCCCTGCCCTCCAGAGAACTTCGGATACACCAAACGCTATTAAACAATCGGCTCTACAAAAGGATTAAAATTACTTGCATGACATTGAGTTTCCGCTGCGATCCAAGCCGCCCAATCAGGAAGAAAAAAATAAATTACCTTTGGAGAATTAACTAAAAATGGGTCAACTAAGAACATAATGTCTGCAGAGATTTTTACAGGTACGTTTTAGCCCATGCAGCCAAGAAGCCGTGCACAGCTCGCAGCAGCGCCATCGCTCCTTCCCAGGGCTCTTTCGCCCAACAGAGCCCATTTAAAATTGCCTCGAACACCAAATGAAACACAACTTATCTAAACATCAGATTTTCTAATTTTATTAAAAACGCACAAATTTTATCCAACATGTTTTCTTTCATACAGTGAATGGTCTAATATGCACTGGAGGTCACACAAGCTTAGGTTTATTAGAACAATAAAAGACATATGAGAAATTTAATATATAAAGAAAAAAGTAGCAGCTGTTGACTGCATATTTGACCATAAAATTTAAATATTTTGGACTTTTATTTTAAAGACACAAAAATAAAACCTGTGTGGGTCTATATAAGTCATATTAACAATTCCGTGAATGTTCAACAGGACTAAAAATTAGCAAAGATGTTTAGGTTTTTTTTAACCTTGTAACACTTTTTAAACACCTTCTCGTGTTGCTGGTGCGAAGCACCTTACAGTATTTGTGCTATAGATTCACTTTATTTGGCAACTGTCTGGGTTCCGTGGGGTTTTCTTTGCCTTCTGTAAACAACACCTTTACAAACGAGCACAGTGAACCACAAGCCCTGCGATCTGTTATAACATCTACAGAAAAGAAAAGGAACTATTTTGGTTGGTTGCTCAAAATATTTCGCTTTCGAACAAGAGGTTCTAAAACAGGATTTATTAGTAAAACATTGAACTCCTGAATTTAACGTTAGACGTAAACAGTTGACTGCTTTTAGTTCAATAGAGTCTTTTTGTTTAGCTTTTCTCTCTCTGTGAAGGTAGAATACTTTTTGTTTGTTTGTTTTCAAGTCATTTTCGTTAGAGGTCTGGGCGACCTTTGCTATGATGAGGAGGTTTTGTACGTGTAGCTTTGTGAAGGTAGAAGAGTTGGTGCTGAGGGCTTAACATTTAGTATTTGCTATTTTGGAAAACAAAACAGAAAGAAAGGAAGGAAGGAAAAAGAAGGTTGTCCCACCTGGTAGTCAGCAGGCTGAAACGGCTGCAGCTAAAAAGAGCTCCTTGGTGTCCAACTTTCTGAGAGACAAAATTAACAAACAAATTCAGAATGCCAGAACCATCCTTAACCGGGAACGCTAGAGTTCTTGAAGCTTTTTTTTCCCCTTTTCTTTGACCTTTCCTTCATTCTTTTTTTTTTTATTATTATTTTTTAATTTTTTTAATGAGAATTTTCTAAGGATTGTGGCTCTCAGGATGACATCCAACAGGGTAATCAAACTGACGCCATCCTACGGCATGGCAGCACTTTACTGTACAGCTTCACCAGTTTCTTTGTCAATGGTACAAAAAAGTCCCCTTGCTTGTTTGATACAACCATAACATGGAGATTGTCCTGGTCTAGCGCAAAGCTTGCCTTGGAGCGCTTTGGATTCAGTTCGTTCCCAAGGTAATATTGTCTTAGGGCAGGAGAGATGTTATATTAATTCATTTCTGTACACCATAACAATAAGCAGACTAGATGATCATCACTTACTTAGACCCAGTTTGTTTTTTAAAGCTACCACACAGCCGCTTCATTCATTTCTGGTGGATGTGACAAGTGATTGCCGTAGTTAGCACCACCGTTGACGGATATCGAAGAAAATGGAGGACTGGGGCCAAAAACTTCTGCGGACATGGAGTGCAAGGACCCAGGCAGGTTGGGTTCGGGGCTGGGCGAGTCTCCGGGGGGGTGCGACATGATGTCAGTGAAGCGCTGAGCCTCGCTGGAGGGGTGATGTCCGGGCAGGGGGTGATCCATGGCCCCCAGGGGGGTGCCTGACGGCCCCGAGGAGGGCACGAAAGGGAGATCCACGGGGGTCTGCGCTTGAGATGAAGGAGGTCCTTGCGGGAAGAAATCGTAATTGCTTCCAGGGCCGTAATACTCGCTCTGATAATCTGGTGGACAAGGAGAGACGGAGGGAAGGTGACAAACGGGCAAAGTAACCGAGGGGAAGAGACACGAGAGCGCGGGGGGGAACATCTGGGTGCCGCAAAATGTCACCCAGAGCCCACTGAACCTGAGGGGGAAACGCGCTACCGGCTTGGCTGGCTCTGCCCGATTCCCGGGGATCCCCTTCCAGCCGAGTCCCCGCCAGCACCGGGGGCACCGGCACCAAACGGCTCGGGCTGCAGAACGGCCCGGGCCCCGCCGGCAGCGCGGGAATCACGGCGGGGGGGCGGAAACCTGCCCGCGTCCCCGGGGAGGGGAACCCGCTGCGGCCCCGCCGGCGCGGATGGCGGCGGAACGGCGGGACGGAGCCGCGGCCGGGATCACCGCGGGGTGCGGAGGGGGGAAAGAAGGGAGGGTGCGCGCATTACCCACCTCCGTAGAAGGAGAAGGGCCCGTTGGGAATGAGCTCCCCGGGCTCCAGCCGGTCGACCAGCGGCCGCATCCTGCGCGGGCTGCGGAAGAACGCGTGTCGCCGGGCGCCCAGCGCGCTCAGCTGCTTCATCCGCCGCTCCTTGGAGCGCCGGTTCTGGAACCAGACCTGGGCGGGCGGCGGGAGAGGCGCCGGTCACGGGAGCCGCGGTCCTGGGTGTCCCGCTCACGGGAGCCCCGGACCCGCCGCCGCCTCCCCCGACCCCGCCGGGAACGATCCAACCACCGGCCGTTTCTTTTGTTCGGGGCGGCCCCGGTGCGGTGCGCACCGAACCGCGCTCCTCCGCGTTCCCAGCAGGGCCGAACCCACGCGTGACGGCGGCCCCGCGGCCGGGACCTCCCCGCGGCTGCAGCTCGGCGGCTGCAGGTCAAGAATGATTGAGTTAATTCTTATTACCCTGACAAGATTACTCCTAATTACCCTCACACTGAGACTCTCCAATCTAACCTCGTCTTTAATGGTCCTTTAACCCCCCATTACCCCCAGCGCTGCGGGTTTATAAACCTTCTAATAATTCCAGCGCATTGTCATTCTTATTTATCCATTAACCCCTCACATTTATGGTTATTAATTTCGATGCCATTTACAGCTTCTTTAGGACTTTTCTAAAAGCAACCTGCAGCTCTGCCCCAGCCAACCGGCCGGGGCCCGGGGGGCTGCGGGGCCGCCACCATAATAACGATTTAAAACGACGGCAGGTCTGTCCCCGGTCCTGCAGTGCGTGGACCGCCCGGGGCCGGTCTCTCCACACCGCCGCATCCCCCGGAGCGTGCGGGGCCCTGCCCGGTGCCCGGGGGGGCCGCGGTACCTGGATGACCCGCATGTTGAGGCCGGTCTCCTGCGCCAGCTGCTCCCTGATGTGCCGGGTGGGTTTGGGGGTGGCCGCGAAGGCGGCTTTCAGAGTCTCTAGCTGTTTGGCTTTGATGGTGGTGCGGGGTCCCCGCCGCTTGGCCCCCAGGTTCTGGTCGTCGTTTTCGTTGCTGCCTGTCTCCTTGTCGGACACGTTGGCGCTTTCCGAGTCCTTGGCGTCATCCTGGGAGGGGTCTTGGGAGTCGGGGGACAGGCTGGGGTCACTGCCGGTGGTGGCTGGGCGAGAAAAACCGGGTCACGCTCAGCCCTCGGGCGGCCGGGGGGAAATACCGATCGTGGGGGGCAGGCTGAGGTACGACCCGGGGAGAGGAGGAGAGGAGAAAAGGGAGAGGGGAAAACGGAGAGGAGAAAAGGGAGACAAGGGAGAGGACCGGCCCTCACCCTGCGGAGAACCCGGAGCTGAGCGCATCCTCGCCCCGCATCCCCCCAGCCGCACGTCCTCACCTGAATGCAGGCTGTTTTCTTTGGCAGTATTGCTGTTATTTAGGTAATCTTCTTTGCAGACAAACTTGTTTTCGTCTATGATGTAGAGCTCCTCGCCGGTGGAGAGTTGCTTGTTACACATCATACACGTAAAACAGTTCAAGTGGAACACTTTGCTCCGCGCCCTGCGGACCAGGTCGCTGGGGGAGATGCCCTGGGCACAGCCCGCACACTTGGTCCCGAAACACCTGCGGGGAGAGGCCGGGAGCGGGTGAGCGGCGCCCGCCCGAGCCGCGGGACCCGCCGAGAGCAGCCCGGCCCCGCATCCCCGCACCGCGGCCTCCGCTCGCCCCGCCGAGCTGCATCGCTTGGCCGTACAAAACGAAATGAAATAAAATAAACCATCCCTCCAGAGAATTCTCTCTTTCTAACGAGCGAATGTCTGAAATTATATCTTAAAAAAAAAAAAAAAAAAAAGAATAAAAAAAGGACCCGATCTGAGCAAAGATGAAGTGCTGAAGGATTAATTAAACACCGGGGCTGCGTTGTCCAGGGTTTCCCCTCTGCGCCCTGACACATTGATTAACGACACTCTAATAAACATTCAGCAGAAATTCTTATATGTTATTAATCGGTCAGGGACGCGCGTTGGCCGGAGGAGCTGCCGATAACGGCTCGGCCGGCGCTGCGGAACCGAGGGCCGGACCCGCACCGGGCTCGCTGCCTCCAGCTCTCCGCTCCGCGGGGCTCTGGGCAGCCGGGCCCGGGGCAGTGACGGTGCCGGTGCGGAGCGGGGGGACTCGGGGCAGCGACGGTGCGGGGGCGGAGCGGGGAGGCTCGGGGCAAAGTTGCGGGCAGGGCTCTGCCGCGCCGGGCGATGCGCTGTGCCGGTGTGCGGACAGCGCTCCGCGGCCAGCCCAGCGCCGAGCGCTCTTTGCCGTTATTGACGCTGTGCGTGCAGACCGGGCGGCACAGGCTGCCCGCACCGAGCCCAGGATTAATTCCGTCACCGCTGCGGCTCAGGGCCCTCCA
This sequence comes from Columba livia, assembly GCF_036013475.1. Classification (NCBI taxonomy): domain Eukaryota; kingdom Metazoa; phylum Chordata; class Aves; order Columbiformes; family Columbidae; genus Columba; species Columba livia. The sequence goes on from NC_088621.1 coordinate 1,576,040, forward strand.
GAATGCGCGGGGGAAGCGGCGGCGAGCGAGTGTCGGTACCCGCTCCCGTGTCCATCATTCCGCCGGGGATGCCGGTGAGGTCGCCGTCCTCCGGGGCGGCCTCGGCTCGGTTTAATGGGAGGCTCTGGGCCCGCGGAGCCGCGCACCGCCCCGCAGCGGGCCTTCCCCGCCAGGATGGCATCGGCTCCGGCCCGCGGAGAGCTGCGCTCAGGGCCGCGGAAAGTCCCGCCGGGAAACCCCGGCAAGTGCCACTGCAACAGCGGCTGCAACGGGGCCCGGCCCGCACCGCTGGTCGATAGTTTCGAAGCAACTTTTGGGAACTCGAACTCGGCCGGTGCCTGGGGAGCGTGGCCGGGGCTCGGCCGGCGGACCCCGACGGGGCGCCCGGGGAGCCTTCCCCGGCCCGACCCCCGCCCGCCCCGGAGGTCACCTGGAGAAATAACGGTTTCGGGGTGTCTGTGTGTGCACAGGAAGGGACAGGGGAAAGGAAGAGACGTTTGTGGGTCACACTGAACAACGGTGGAAAACACACACCCACAAAAAAAAAGGAGATGAAAAAAGGATGTAAAGGAGCTACGGCTCCGGGCAAGGGGGTCCGGTACTTACCGAAAGAAGTCGTTTTTGCAGTAAAGCTTGCCTTCTCGCGAAAAGCATTTCTCTGTCAAATTGCATTTACATTCACAGCACTGAACACACTTCACATGCCAAGCCCTGTCCAGTACATTCAACAAAAACCGGTCCAAGATTGGCCTTTTGCAGCCTGCACAGTGAACCATTGTCTTTGGTTATTTCTGAGAGTGGGGGGTATTGGCTTCCCAGATGTCACACAAAAAAAAAGAAAAAATAAATCTAAAAGACACCACCACCGGCGTAGGTTTGCGCTTTTTTTATGTTTGTTTTAAACGCCTTCGAGAAGCGAAGGAGAAGAAAAAGAAAAGGAGGAAAAAAAGAAAATCTTCGTCCGAGTGTCCTAGGAAGGATACACAGGAGAAACCACCCAGTGCCCGAGGAGATCAGCGCTTCGACACAACCGCAGAATCCCGGCCGCTACCAACCACCACAGCAACAACAACGATAATAATAGTAACGATAAAATAACAACGGCTAGAAAGATCGGTGCTCACAAAAATTAAAAATATAAAATAAAAAACGATAAAAAAAAAAAGGAAAAAAACAAAACAACACAACGCCAAAAAGCGAGCGTGATGAGTTTTTCTCAGGTCTGAGGTAGAGCAGTCAGGAGTCAAAGTGCTTTTCCCAAAGAGAAATCAAAAGAGGGAAAAAAAATATATATATATATAAGAAAAAAGATAAAACGAGACATGGAGACCCAAGAGCGGTCAGAAGGGCTTTGGCTGCGGCGACATGGCCCTACGCGGAGCGGGCCGCAGTCCTTAAGCGAGGGGGTGGGGTGGCGGGGACGCTCCGCAGCTCCTCGCTCCGTGCTCTCTCTCTCTTTCTCTCTCTCTCTCTCCCTCGACGTCTCGGCGGTACCGTCGCACCCGGCTCCTACCTACCCCCGCGCACCGCCCTGCGCGCTACTCGCGGCGGCCGCCCGCCTTCCCGCCGAGCCGGCGCGGCATCGCCCGGTGCTGCCGGCTTTTGTTCCGCCTCCCGCGGCGGCGGGCGGGAGCGGAGGGGAGGGCAGGAGAGCGGCGCTGCCCGCGCTGCCCGCGCCGTCCCGGCCGCGCTGGGCGCTCTGCATGTTCCCGGCAGCCCCGCGGCCGCAGCCTTATGCACCGCGCGCACACGTCACCGCCCGCCCCGGCCAATCGCCGCCGCCGCTTCCCCCCCCGCGCCCGCCGCACCGCGCCGCCGCCGGACGGGGCGTCCGCGCCCCTTTATAGAGCCGCCGGGGCGCCGCCGGCCGCCTCCGCCCGCACCCGGCCCGCACCGCGCGGCGGAGGGACGGGCGGCCCCGCTGCCGGTCGGGCCTGGCCGAGGCGCGGCCTGCTCGGAGCGGCGCGCTGCAGCGGGTAGGTGTGTCGGTGCGCGGGTGGGCGGGAAGGGGGGAGCGGGGGCCGATCGCTGGGGTCTGGCACCCCCGTAGGGTTACGCATCCCTTATAGGGATGCACCAGCCGGTTCCCGTCGCCGAGAAGCGGAGCGGCTGGTCGGGAAGCGGCGTCAAACGAGTTCCCGGTTTAGTGTGGTTTTTGCCCCACCATTAACGGCGGGCCCCGAGGGCGGGGGACACGGAGCTTCCCGCGGGGCGGTGCGGTGCGGCTCGTCGAGAAGAACCCCGCGACGGCTCGCCTTTCCCGGGAGAAAAGGTGCGGAGAGGCCGGGACGCTCCGACGTGCCCAGGAAGGGCCGCGCTGGCGAGGAAGGGGCGGCGGGCCCCGGTGCCACCCGGCTGCCGCGGGCAGAGCGATGGAGCCGGCAACTCCGCTGTGATTCCGTTGCCGGCGCTCGCAGCGCCCGTTTGGGGCCGAACGGCACCGGCCGCGGCTGATGTTCTTTTTTTTTTTCTTTCCTTCTTTCTTTTTTTAGCAAATAAAAATTCATTTGCTTTTACTTTCCAGGCGCTCGGTCGGTGGCCGGGGCGGTTTAAGAGGGATGTGACTTCTCTTTCCTTCGCGCTTTGCTGCCCGGCGGGAGCTGCCGCTCCGGGGAGGTGTCACCACCCGGCAGACGAGGGCAAAGTCCCGGGATTCTCCCGGTCCCCCCGCGGTGGAGCCCCCGCTCTCACCGTCCACCCTGGCAGCGCCGGGACAGGGGCCTGGGCGAAGCCCGTCCCGGAGCCCCAGCATCCCCGCCTCCCCGCGCCCTCACCCACCATCCGCGCTCTTTCACGTCTTTTTCCATCGTCCTTGTGGGAAAAAAAAATCGGGGAGAGAGAAATTGGAAAATAAAAAGGGAAACGAAGGCAAGAAACCCCTCTCCATGGCCGGGGTGCTGAACTGCGGCTCCGCGCCCTGCCCGCCGTTCCGGCCGTGGGGTGGACGGGGTTGGCGGGGTGTTCGGAGCCTGCCCGGACTGGGAAAGCCTGCGGGGCAGTTCCTTTGCCTCGATGCTCCTGCAGGTGTTTAAAAGCGCCGGGGCTAAGTCCACGATTTTCTCCCCTCCTCCCGGTCTCCCTGTGCCCCCCAGGCCGGAGCCGGCCATCACCGCCCCGTCGGGGCCGCGCACAGGGCGCGCAGGGCTCTCCGCGTCGCTCCGCGTCCCTGCCCTCCCTGCCCAGCTGTTGGTTTGCTTGGCCGCCGCTCGCGGGGATCAATAGAGCCCCGGGTGCCCCCGCCCGCCTGGTCCCCCCGCATATGGGTCGCTTCTCATGCGGAGCGGAGGGGCCGAGGCGGCGCGGGCGGTCCCGCTCCCCGCCCGGGAAGGCGACAGCTGTGGGCTGCCGTCAGGGGACCCCTTCCCTTTGACTGCGGCCCCCAAGTGACATGTGTTGGTGGGGATGAATGAAGGGAAAGAGATGAGCATCTCATGTCCGTCAAGCACCAGTTTTTCACAGAGATTTTTTTTATTTGTTCCTTTCCCAGGCGTTAGCGAAAGCATCTGGTTATCCCCTGCCCCCTCCCGCCCCGCCGAGGCGGGCACAGAGCCCCGGGATGCGGCGAGGGGAGCGGTGCCCGCCGAGCCGCTGCGGTGGGGCGGGCAGCGGTGATTTACCGGCGGGGGTCCCTGCCCGCCCGCCCCCGCACACGCAAATCCTCCGAAATCCCGCTCCGGAGAGGTTGGGATCGTGGGGTGCCCCAGGTCCGCCTCGCCCTCCCCCTCCGGAGACCCCGACTCAGCGCAGGCGTTTGGGAGATGAAAATGCCAGCGCTGTTTCCAGCAGGCTCCGAAAAGCAAAACTCGCGGCCTCCAGCTCCCACGGGCACCCTCTGCCCCGCGGGACGGGAGTGTGCTAGCGTGGAGGAGCACAGCACCCCGCCAACACAACCCGTTCCTAGGGCAGTGCGGCTGGGTTGGAGCTTTGCTGTTGTTGTTATTTTTCATTGTAGTTTGTAATTCGCCCAGGTCCGTTCCCAGCGGGGCCGAGCCCTCCCGTACCCCGGGGAGAGCCGGCCGGGGTGTTTCAGAGCCCACCAACCCCGCCGGCCCCGGTGCTGAAAATTGAGAAATTAAAAGAGTAAAACAAAACAAAATATTGAATTTCTTTAAAATCTAATACACAAGAAAAAGAAATGCTCCTTTCAGGCGAGTTTGACTTTGCATTTTATTGGTGTCGTTCCCATCTTTTTAGTTAAACATCACCCTGTTTATCATCAGCCTTTCTACACCGCTGCGCTCGGTAATGGGATTTCTCTCTCCTTTACGGGGCACTAGCGCTGTACAAACAGCGGAGCCCGCCCGTCCCGACGCGCTGCCCGGGGCTGCCGGGCATCCCCCCCGCCGCTCCATCCCCCGAGCGAACCCAAGAAGAAACTTTCCTCCCTCCTGGGCACAGACACTTTCTCTACCGTGTTCACTAAGTTTTTCCTCTTTCTTCCCCGTCCCCCCCCTTTTTTTTTCCAATATTATTTTCCCTCCTTCGCACCGTTTCACAACGACCGCGCAGGATCGGTGATGCTGCCGGGCTCTGAGCGACCGGCGGAGCCACCCGGGGATGCCGCAGCATCCTGGACGGGTGGGATGCAGGGCCGAGCCCTCGCTGCGGGGGGACAGCCCGTGGGGAGGGGTGGGGGTCACACCTCCCCCCCACACCGACACTTCCCCCCCACAGTAGGAGCGTCTCCGCTTGATTAAATATATATGCGGCTAATGCACTAAACAAATATTGAAGTTAAGATGTAATTAAGCCTGTAGAACATCCCCGCGCAATAAACCCGATAGCTGGACAGGATCCATCGCGCCGCGCCAGGTTTATTTTAAAGAAGCCTGAAAAACAAAATCTTTAAATTATGTATTAGAGGTTCCCAGTTTATTCTGCCACACTCGGGTCGATGCGGAGGGTAAACACGGCCGGGCGGTCCCGCACTGTCCCCGCTCGCTTTTCCCTTTTCTTATTTATTTTTCCGCCCCCCTCCCTCTTGATTAGCCCTCCCGCGTCTCCTTCCACGTCGCTAAATGTTGTCGCTTACACTCAAAGCTCATGCATTGTTTATGGGAAATATAGTTAATAAATAATTACAAATCCGAGGTGTGCGTCTTTGCGTTTGACCGAGAGGCGCCGGCGGAGACGGGGAAGCGCCCGGGAAGGGGCCGGAGGACCGGGCTGTGGGGGGTCCGAGCCCGCTCTGAGCGGGTCCCGCCGGGGGGCTCTGCCGGGTGGACGGGCCGGGACCGGGCAGGACAGGGCGAGCCCCGGTGTGTGCCCGCGAAACGGATTTCTTCACCATGGTAAAGAGAGAAAGGGCAGATAAAAGACGAATAAAAGAGAAAAGAAAGACAAGTAAAGGGGGGGGAAGACTATAAAAAAAGAGGGTGAAACAAACCCCAGGAGGATGCACCGATCCCGGCTCATCCATCTTCATTGTCTCCGTGTGTGCAAAAGCAACTCCAGTATAAGGAAAAGCCACTATCAAAGCCATGGCTTTATTTTATATCCTATAGATCAGGAGGGAGGCAAAGCTTTATTTTCGCCCAGAGACAGATATTTTATTTCTCTCTTACGGTTTTATGTGTGAGAGATGTCAAAAAGGTAAAATAGATTGCTAATGCATAGGCAAAACGAAGCTGTTTTGGCATGCTCTGTGTCATGAGGTCTCCCAGGGAGAGCAGGCTGGGGATTTAGGGCTGATGGGAGACTCGGGGGGATTTCTGCTAAAACATCTCTCTCCATAAATTCAGCCGCATGGTCAGCTCGAAGGGAGAAAGAGTTTTAAAGGGGAAGAGTTGGAGCGCGGCGGGAAGGAGCAGCGGAGCGGGGACCCGGCCCGGGGGGGTCACGGCGGCGGCTCCGATCGTTTCTCTCCGCGGAGCAATGGCGCTGGGGACCCGGCAGCCCCCGGCAGCCCCGCTCCGGCACACTCCTCACCCGACACTTCATGTTCTTTTATGTTAGTTTAGTTTTATTATTTTAAATTTATTTTAATTGTATTTTTCCCCCAAACCCAAGCAAGCAGCCCCCGATCGTCGCTCTAAACGCAGCTGCTCTCCCGCAGAGGCAGCTCCAGCCGCCCTGAGCCGCAATAACGCTGCTCCCTCCGCATCCGCCGAACCCAGCAGCGGATTTGCAAGGCCCTTTTGCAAAGTTAAAATATATCTCCCCAAGCTGCAACAATTTTCATACTTTTTGACCTCGGGGATTTACTTAGCACGTTAAGTTCAAGGCTCAGAAGCCCAAGGCTATTACTCATTTAGGCACTCCCACCACCAACACTTTTCACCACATATTTTATCATTTGACTTCCTGACTTAAATTCATGTTATGGCAAATAATGGATGGTAATACTTTCCCCCTTCCCCATGTTAATTGTCTTGTCTGACAACCTCCGCATTTGAAATGATTTAGAGCAAACAACGGTGCGGCGAGAGCAGGAGACAAACCAGCACAAAACATCCGCAGGATCCCTGCAGCTCCAGCTCTTCCCTGGCGGGTTGGTGGCTGGATCTGGGGGCACAGCAACGTGTCCCCCTCCCTGAAAGCATCGTCCAGCTCTTGGTGGGGTCACAGCGGTGCCCAGGCAGCTTGCCCCCAGCCCCGTCCCCGGGTGCTGTGCCACCGCACTCATCCTGCCCCGGGCCCCTTGGCCTTGCTGCCCAAAATACTGCCCTTCTTGAGGCAGCTCAAATAGGGAAACAAAACCGAGTGCTATTTGCAAATTAAAAAAAGCAAGGTGTAGTTGATTAGCAAATTAATTATTTCAGTACCCCCAGGATTATATTGTTTTTCTAAGTTCTGTGGGCCTGTGTAATTTACTAATTTCACAGTCACTGAACTTCCCTGGGAGTGAGAGTCAATCTCATCCACCCATCTAACACGTCCGCGCGATGCTGTGCGGAGGCAGCGGGTCTGTCGGCAGCGTCGCAGGGAAGAGGGTGTCCGGACCTTCCCCGGCTCCTGCTGCTGACCTGCTGCCCAACTCCGGGCAAATTCTTTGGTTTTACTTGTTTCTGAGGGTGGACAGTCCCTTCCCGGCCACCAGGAACCTGCCTGCTGAGAAAGGAGTAACTGCGTGGACTTCACCCAGCACCAGCACTGGCTTCCCACCCGTGTACAGAAACAGGCTGCTGCGTTATTTGCCCTTTACAAGCAGCTGGAGAAGAGGGTTGCCAATGTAAGAGTTTTTTTGTCACCAGTGGCACGTCAGCTTTTGGTGTCTGACACCGCCAGCATGCAGAGAATTGGAGAAAAACAACTACAATCGAAACAAATAGGACTATCCCAATAAAATTTGGGGATAATACACCTACACTGGTGGGAAACCAGCACTGCCCTCTGCCTACCTGCTGCAGGTGCAGGAGCAGATTCGATCTGGGGGGATAAAACAGCATCCCCTGGACCCGGTACCGCAGCACCACAAACCTCCCTCACCGCTCCCAAAATGAATCCAGAGCTCCTGGCTGTATTTGTATCTGTCTGCTTAGCCCTAACCTCTGATTAGTCTTCTATATATAGATTCTGTAATTTGATCCCACGTTACTATATAATACCCTATGTCACACTCTATTTATATAGGTTTCTATTTTAAGGCTTCTGATGGGACGCGGAGGCTTTGGCCACCCTGCTCTTCTTTCTCCCCGCTTTAGCGTGTGCCACAAATTGAGGCTGCTGAGTTGATGTAGTTTGAGGCCACCAAAGTTCCAGCTGCTGGGTGAACGCAGCTCAGCACAACGTTTCGTCTGCCTGGGCAGGGTGGGCAAGAGCCACGTCCAAGGCAGACGCTGCGTGGGAGCCCGTGGCCCAAGCACAGCCCTGCACCGCAAGCCTGGAGGCAATTAAAGAGACGGGGTTCGTTAGCACTGCACAGCACTGCGCTGCTCGTGACACCTGCGCTGCTAATTGAGCATCTGATTTCCATGGGGTCACCACTGCGCTGGCATGAAACTGGAGCGGTGCAGTAGGGAGATGTGGCCAAACATGTTATTCTATAAAATCATGTTTTAAACCCGTTACCTTCCCTTCCTTTTTACAGCAGTAAGTGATGTTCCAGGTTTCGCTGCACACATAACACAGCTTGTTTCAACACCATAGCACGCACAGCACAACCCCATTACTCTGAAATGCACCAATATACCATTTTCGAGATAAAACCCAAACCAAACACCAGATCATTTTGTTCTGGAACTCCACCAGAGCCCATCACCCCCAGCTCCCTTCCTTGCCGTGCTGCCTGGTGGATGGGGCGGCCCCCCCAGCCCCGTCCGCGTTGCCCTCCCAGGGCTGGACGAGGCTCCAGAGTTGGGCAGGACCATCTCGCTCTGCCAAGCATCACCTGCACTGGAAACACAACCCCACAACGGCATTATCATTCCAAAGTGGCCAAAACATTACACGAAAGGCTGCTCAGCCTTGGCTTTGTCACGCCACCGTGTGAACTGCTCTTTTTCCCATTCAGTACCTTCAGCACACGGTTATTTGTTGAGCTGGCAGCAGCCTGTCCACATCCCACGTTACAGCTCCTCACGTCAGCTGCTCCCAGAAACGCTACAGAGCCCGAACAGCTGGGGACACGCCACCCGCTCCCCTCCTTACCCACCTTTCCTAACTCGGTACAGGGTTTGTCTCTCCCCAGCAGCCAGGTCCCAGGGAGATCTCCTCTCTCTGGCCACAGGTGACGGTGGCTTCGGAGAGCAGAGGCCAAAGCATCCAACCCCAAACCAACCGCCAAGGCACGGGAGCTTGTTTTGGTTACACACAAGTAAACCTTGTTCCAAGTGGAGAGTCCCTTATTTATCTACGCTTCCTTCGGGAGCAACCCCAAACCCTTGTGAACACATTTATGTTGCTCCTGCCTGTGCAATTACACTGATAACAACTGTCTGAAGAGCTTTCTGTGCTCAGCTGCCTTGTGCCGGGAGCGCGGCCACGTCACGTATGGAAACAGAACCTTCCCGAGATGCTCAGAAACTCTGAGTCTGCAGAATTCCCTCCCCATGTGTTTTTTTTCAGTTGTTGAAATAAAATCTTCATTGCTGTAATTAGTAAATATTTGTAAAGCCTGTAAGATTCCAGAATAAATGTCTGAAAGAAATTCACATGGCTATTAGATAAATATGTTAATAATAATGAAGATGGCTGGTGAGAAGACATCACTCCTAATGACGTACGATTTATTTCCTTAAGGGTGTGCTAATAAACAAAACTTATTTTTAAAATCTGGCACATTTATTCCACATATGCTCCAATAAGTTACTTGAACCACAGCATGGTCTTCCTCTTCTCCCCTCTCTGAAATTCCTCATTACCGCTTGCTGCGCGGGGCTGCTGATGACAAGGACAAGCATTTTGTCCCACCCAGCACCCCAGATATTAAATAAAGGCTGTTGCCGTGGGTCCCGGCGGGGCCGTGTCCCTGCTGCCAGCCCCACGGGCCTCCCAAAGGGTCACTTCACCCTGCGAAGGAGCTCGGGTGCTTGTCCCCACCCCAACCTGAGCTTTGCAAGGAGGCCCTGGATGGATCTCTGAGTCTCAGCTCAACTGCATGCCCTCAAACCACCCCAAATGTCATGTCCGTGGGCTGTTATCACTCCTCCCGTGGGTCAGCCCGCGGTGTTGGCGGCAGCTCCATCCCCGCGGTGTCTGTGCACCAGCTCTGCTCGCTGCCGCTCCCTCGGATGCCTTTACACAAAGTCAATAAGGTGTTAATTTGAAACAAATCTTTACTGCGTACCTGCATGAGATGACAACCCCTGCAGAAGGGAGCACAGGAACGGTTCCCTGCCCACCTCCATCCGCGGGCTGGGCGAGCAAACACGGTGCTGCAGGGCTGCTCCGGTGTGTGAGGAATGGTTTAGGAAAGACTATTTCCTACTCTCACTTTTAAAACCCCAGATTAATATTCTACAGGGCTGATGCTTCACACGGGAGGGAAATGCCATTTCCAAACACCGATGTGGTTTTCATCCCTGGATTTGAATTCAAGTACTTCCATATGTAAGATACTGACTTGTTCAGCTTTAAAAACGACCATGGAAAAGCTTTTCCACAGCCCCAGTGCACACACGACCGCCACGAGCGGCTGTGCCAGCGGGCAGGGCGGCAACACCGAAAACAAGTCACTGGACAGGGACAGGGACAGTGGTGTTCGGGAACCCGGTGCCACCCAGGACACCGGGCTGGGACCTGAGGTCCCTCCCGCTCACTGCAGAGCCCCGGGAGGCGAGCGGGGAGGATCAGTGAGCGCGGGCAGGACCAACAAACCTCCCGACCCCTCGGTTTTGTGTGGAAATGCCTGTTGTGGACACCCCGGGGTCACGCCGGGGTTGTGCCCGGCCGGACACGCGCTGTCCCCGCGCTGCTCACTGTGATGCTGTTCACACAACGTGCTGCGATGAGCTACAAGCGTTTCAAATGCAGAGAGAAAGACGAGGGAAGATGTTGGAAAACAGCAGTTGGAAAATGGGCAGAAAATACCCTTTTCCTTGGGAGAAACCCCAACTCGTGCCGGGGCCACGAGGCCGGGCAGGTCCCCCCGTTGGGGCTGTCACCTCCAGGGGCTGCAGTTGCCTTTAGAGCCAGGCCCAGGGGAGGAAAGTGTGAAAATTGCTGCTTCTTGCCCTGTACATCTTAAAAACACACGTTTTTCTTGTGACTACCACAGTCAGCGAATCCACCTTTGCAGGTGTGTGCCCAGCTGGGTCTGAGATCCAGGGGATCTCCGGGCAGGGACCCCCGCACACCACGGCTCCGAGAACAACTTATTCAGCCCCTATTAACACTATTGTCATCAGTGGCGACAATAGACATAACGATAGAAAACCGCAGCTAAACATGCCCTATAAAATTTCCCATTTACAGGGAAAACCAAGGATGGATGCGAAGCTTCTTACATGTCAGAGGACAAAATGTCACCGTGTGAGGGGTGACACTGTCTCACCCCTGGGTCTGACAGCGCGACACACACGACAAAACGCTTCCTTTAAATAAAGAATTTCCAAGACAAAGAATAAAAACAATCCGCAACAGGAAGCCATTTGAACACCTTTTACCGCACTTATTTGTCACTGTGTTCTTTTTTTTGTGCCTAAAAAATCAAACTCCTGAGTTTTCTATTAAAACAAAAAGATACAGTTAAAACATCCCTGAAATGGTCATACAACCAAAATATATGCATTAGGTGTTAAAGCCGCTATCGGAGAGCTCAGCTGGGTGTGTTTTTTTTTTTTTTTTAAATCTGCAAAATATAATTAAATTGGTGTTGGTAAAAAGAAGATTGCCCAGTCCAAACCCTTATAAGGATATTTCAGACATGCTGAGGTTCCTTCTCCATAAATGTTAAGCAGACATCTGTAAACATAATTGGAATTTACTGCACACGTGAATAACTGCATATAAATTAGCCTGTATCGTTGGGGTTTAGGAAAGGGCTGCAGGTCCCCCCTGTCGATAAGGCGACGGCGTTTCCTGCGCACATCCCGGCTCAATTCCAAATGTCAATTTTCTACATTTTTATTTTTTTGCATAGCTGTTGCCTTGTTACATTTATCATGAAGCCCCTACAGATGAGACATTCTGCTGAATTCTGTACATTCCCAGGTTTGTTTACCAGTTATTCTGGGAAAAAGCAAAGTGGTACTGGCAGGGATTGCTTAATATTAATGATGGAGATTGAGGCATCTGAGGGGGCTGAACAAGCACAACTTCATTTCAGTCTTCCTCATTTTTCCCCTCTCCTTCCCTTATCCCTGCCTTCTCCTTTGTTATGGGCAGGACCCTCTGGCCCTAAACCTGCCGAGACCCAGGGCCAGATCCTGCTCCTCATCGAGCTAACAGAAAACAGTCACTTCTATGGCTCAGGATCAAGCTTTTAAGCGCCCGCTTAACTTTATGCCCAGGGGCTGAGAAGTCCTAGTTAAGCCACACCGAAGTCTGTGCACCATGATGAAGGCTGGAGCTCTCAGGGGAGGAAGGAGCCTCCTCCTCCTCCCTTCTCCGTCCTCCTGTCCCCATCCCGGTCAAGTGAAATCTGGGAATTCGGAGCCCAGGAGAGTTCCCCTGCGCAGCCCTGGGTGGGTCCAGCATGAACAGAGGTGTCCAGATAGATGTAATTCAGCTAAAACGAGGATGACTTCAGATGTGTATGGAGTCAGTCAGGAGCAGGATTTACACAGAGCCGCATCACGAAAAAACATGATTTTACGCAGATTTAGTGAAAACAAAGGGTTGCGCCCACTTTCAGTGACACGCTGGCACCCAGCTTGTATCAGCCCAGCTTTAGACGGTGAATTTGCAGGAGTAAATGAAACCAACCCCACCAGTTTTACACAAATGTGAGCCTGACAGCAATGGGGCTGAAGCACCTTTGGGGCACAGACCCACAGGCTCCCAGGCTGGGGAAGGACCACAGAGCTCAGCGGAGACGGGGAAATCCCTCCTGCCCCAGGATAAACCCCAGACCAGGCTGCACCCTGATCCCAAATCTGCTGAATTCCAGGGAAAACTGAACACGAGCGTTTGTGAATCAGACAGCCCAGGTTTGGGGAACTGAGGATGTGTTTGGTGGGACTGAAGGGACGCCACACACCGATGGCTAAAGGTAAAGATCAGCATTAGGCTGCGATGCCTGGTGAAATTCTGCTCACCCAGCGCACGGGAGAGGCCACTGCACCAGCAGCAATACGAGCACTTTGGATTTTAAGGCATGGGTCCCCCAATTAAAGTGAGGTTCATCAGTGCTCTGCCAGTCTGAACCTGCTGTGCCCCAGCGGGGTGGACGAGGACGTCCCCACACCAAGGGAACAGTCCCCAGCCCAGCACGACCGCGGCTGTTCCCGACATCCCTTCTTGATGATAACGGCATTACCAAGTGTGCCAACGAAGCAACCGGGTGATTTATTTCGTTGTCACTCTTCAAAGGCGCATTTGTTTACCACCCATCTCTCGCCAGGAGCTCTGTTTGTTTGGAGGGGGACGGTGCGGGAAGCAGGGGGCTGTGAACCCCCCGGGCAGCGGCCCCCGCGCCCGTCGCCGTTCTCACCTTGACTCGGAGCCGCCGGTGCGGGGGTCCCTGCGGCTTCCCAGGGACACTGTTGGGAACGTGTGAGTGGGGCCGAGTGACCTGAATTTAACCTTCCGCCGTGCCCCACGTTACTGGGGAGGGGAGGTGAGAGATGTGGCAGCCTGGCCGGAGCGGTGACAAACTGCCCGCGGTTTTTGGGCCAAAGGAGGTGACACGGGGGGGAAGCACCGCAAGCCCATCCTGGCTGGACCTGCTGGGCAGAGCTGCCCCACGGCTCAGGGGGCTTTGGGCCACATCACTGCTTTGAATAACAAAGGTGTGGTACCTTGCTTCTCGTTAGGGAAAAAGAGAAGGATGAAGAAAGCAAAAATAAGCAAAACAAAAAATTCTAAAAAAGAAAATAAATGGATTTTGGGTCTAAACTCCCTGGCTGATCTGGCCCTACAATCTCACAAGTCATGACTTTTAATCTTGCCAGACCCAGCTGAGCGAGGGAACGGCCACGCCAGCGATGGGAATGGCTGGCGTTTGGAACACACAGAGCTGTGGTCCCTGGGGATGTCACCCAGACACTGCTGCTCCATCTCCTGTCTGACTGAGCACAAAGCGGATGGGAGCGCTGGGAGGATGAGGAAGGGCCTTCACACCACAGTCCTGGGGACCCGGCGCTGCTCCATGACCCGTGGGCACCACCGAGCCCCCGCTCACCCTCATGGGGCACAACGCTCAGTTTATAATTCAAAATGATCGACTAAGCATCTTTTTTCCAGGCCAGTCCAATTACCTTCAAACACACCTATTTGATTTTAGTGTCAAAGAGATTTTCTCTCTCAAGTTGTTTTCACTTAAAAAACCCCAAGCATCCTGGAGTACCAGATAGAATAATAAGCAGACTCACCATTCAGTCATAGAACGAGCTGAAATTTCTCTGAGGAAACGTATTTTTCACTGAAAAATACTGGAAAAAAATCTGTATGAAAGTTTTTCCTTGACATTTTCTTGGTTTAGAGGAAACAGGAGAGCAATTTTTCCCCATCACTTTCATCGTTTGTTATTTTTTCTTCGCTCTCTCCGCTCATCCCCAAGAGTTTCCTCCAGGATGCCCAGGCACACAGGAAGAAAAAAGGGAGTGGGATGAACAAGGCGTTGCGAACCACCGAGAAACAAGGACTTCCCTGGATCGTTTCCTTTTCACAGAATCACAGAATGGACTGGGTTGGAAAAGACCTCAGAGATCATCCAGTCCAACCCTTAGACCAACTCCAGTCCGTTGACTAGATCATGGCACTAAGTGCCATGTCCAAGCTCAGTTTAAGAACCTCCAGGGCCGGTGAGTCCAGCACCTCCCTGGGCAGCCATTCCAATGCCTGACCACTCTCTCTGCAAAGAATTGCTTTCTAATCTCCAGCCTCAATTTCCCCTGGTAGAGTTGAAGCCCATGGCCCCTTGTCCTATTGCTGATGCCTGGGAGAAGAGCCCAATCCCCACCTGGCTAGAACTGCCCTTCAGGTAGTTCTAGAGAGTGCTGAGCTCAGCTCTAAGCCTCCTCTTCTTCAGACTAAACAAGCCCAGCTCCCTCAGCCTCTCCCCATCAGTCTTGTGTTCCAGTCCCTTCCCCAGTCTTGTTGCTCTTCTCTGGACCCGCTCCAGCACTTCAATCTCTTTCCTGAGCTGAGGGGCCCAGAACTGAACACAACACTCCAGGTGTGGCCTCCCCAATGCAGAGCACAGGGGAAGGATCACTGCCCTTGTCCTGCTGACCACGCTAGTTTTTCCTTCGCTGCAGTTAACTTGGGTTGGGTGTCCGCTTCCACTCCCTGGATTTACAGCAGGACTCTGCTATAAACGCTGGGCACTCACGCTCACGTTTGGGGGTTTTTAAGGGCTGTTTTTCCTACAGCACACACTGAGGCATCATACTGTGCGTTACGCAATGGGAACGGCTTTTAATGGGAGAACTTCGAGCTGAGCTGCGCCTGGCACTGGTCCCACCAGGACCCCAGCACCCAAGTGCCCCCGAGACACGGGGCTGAGCCAGAAACCAAAACCTGAGCCTGCCAGTTGCCTTTGTCCGGGTTTTTCACACCCTCCTGCCAGCCAAACCTTGTGCCAAGGGGTCTGTCACGTTTAAACACATGGAATTATCTATTACAATGCTTCAATATTTATTACACAGATTTCGCTTTAACTGCTTTGTAAATCATAGCAGAAATAATGGCCTTCCAACTGAGAGTCATATGCCGTAATCAACCAACAGGAAGTCAAGATGGTAATTTAAAGTATATATTAAAAAGTCTTTATGTGAACAGTTTGTTTAAATTAGGAGATGGGACATGATTCAAACAATAAGGCCTCACCAAAGATACTTTTTCCTAGCAAACCAGTCAAGAGGAGGCTCAGGGGGTGCAAAGGAGCAATCTTGACCTCGCAGGACTAGAAACATCTTTTGTTGTCAGAGTATTTGGACAGCAGGTTCTGCACATTCAGCCTGGGACCCGCGAGCTCTGCCTGCCCAGTACCACGGGATCACAGATGGTTTGGGTTGGAGGGACCTTTCCATCTCCCCAGTGCCCCCCCTGCCATGAGCAGGGACATCTTCACCAGCTCAGGTTGCTCAGAGCCCCGTCCAGCCTGGCCTGGGATGTCTCCAGGGATGGTTCATCTACCACCTCTCTGGGAACCTGGGCCAGGCTCTCACCACCTTTATGGGAAAAAATTTCTTCCTCATGTCTAACTTAAATCTCCCCTCTTTTAGTTTAAAACCATCTCCTATTGCAACAAGCCCTGCTCAAAAGTCCATCCCAATCTTTTTTACCAGCCCCTTTAAGTTCTGAAAAGCCACAACAAGGTCTTTCTAGACAGAGAGCAATGGTGCAACTCTACAGTGAAGCCAGGAAACCTCAGTGTCCATCGTTGCTGGGATGGGGACGCCCATAGGACCTCCTGGGTGGGACTTCTGGTGAGGGCCATAGCTTTGCAGCCCAGTCCTACACAGAGACCATGGGGCGTTTGTGAGCCGGGTTCTCAGAACAGATCGCGGTATTCCGCTATTTATGAAGCCTCCTTTCAATAATTATCACGCTGTTACATTGGTGAGTTTCTTGACAAGTTATTAAATCATAATTTCTAATTTAAATGCCAGCTTTTGGCGTGCATGCCTGCTCAGGATAAGCTCATTTTCATTTTTATTAAACATCACCTATTAAACACAAGGAGAATTTTCTTAGGAATAACAGAAAACACCACAGGTGCCTTATTTCCCAGCTCATTTTGCAAAGGTTTCAAATAATTCCCCAAACATGTAACCCACAACAAGGGAATTGTGATGTGGTTTAGGGGAGGACTGAGGTCCGCAAAGACCCTTTCCCAGGCGAGAGCTGCAGGATTTTCACCCCATAAACACTGAAAAACCTGAACGAGCACTCACGTAAAACCAAAGGAAAGCTCAGGATGTCTGAGCTGGAAACCAGCATCCAACCTCTAGAGATGTTTCAGAGGCTCACGACACAGCCGTCACACTTCAGTGGCACCCAACACTTGGCTTTTCAAGCAGACGGTCAATTAATTATGCTTGTTTGGTGACTATATTTTGTGTCCATGGAGCCCAGAGTATATGGCACAAACCACCCAAAACCATATTAGACAGCTGTTTTCATCTGAAAACAGGAAGGAGAAGAAAAAGACCAACTCCAGTGCAAGAGACGTGGGGTGAGATGATGTCCAAACACATAGGCTTGGCTTAGTCCCCTTGGCTGGGCTGGAGTTTGTGCTAGAATCCTGACTGACTGGGGGGCTGATGGGAAAAGGAATTACCCATTTCCCCCAGATGATTTCCACCTCCAGACCATACATTCTCTGTGATCAGACTGATTAGTTAAATAAATCATCCTTACCTGAAGATAATCCATTTCTGCTTTTTAATTAAACACAATTATGACAATTTGTTCTGCTGCCTGCCAGATTGCGTTTGCAATCAAAGCCAAAGGCAAGAAACTTTTGTGGATGTGTTTACCTCCAGGCCAAAAAATGAGCAGAAAACTACTGAAAGCACAGCTCTTGATGATGGTGATGAAGATCGGCTGGGAAAGAACAACAACAAAGGGAGACTGGGGGGTTAGCTGAGATGATCAACGGCCTCTGGAACCGCTGTGGGCTTCTCTTGTGCCACATCGGCACCGGAATACAAGGCTGGGTCCCCTCTGTGCTTGGTTTTGGGGATGAGTATCCCCCTCCCAAATGCAGAGCCAGGACTAGGTGCAAATACGAACATGGCAGCTTTCTTAAACCGGCGTGGTGGCCTTTTCGCAGTCCAACAAGACAAGAAAACACGTCCCGTTTACTCTGCCAAGGGCTTTTATTCCGATCAACTTTTCTTCAACTTGCTTGCCCGGAGTGAGAGACAAAATAAGACATAATGAGCCAGCTTAAATAGATGTTAGAGACCTCCCCGTTATTTAAAAGCCCTCTGCAGCCCCTCTTGCCTCCCTTTGCTCAAGTTCAACTGCAAGCGAGTACAGCAGACTATCTGCTGTTTGTTTTGGGTTCAATGGCATCTCATTTACACGTGTTAATTGCCACTAATTGGCACTAATTGGATGAACAGGAAACCCTCTGGGAGCACTCATACCTTTAATTTGTAGTAAATATCATTAATTAACATATGCTAATTAGAGCCAATTAACATTGATTAAGGGTTGCCAGCTACTTGGAAAGTACAACTATACATGTTGCGTTAAGTCAGCACAAAATATGATGCACGCTCTAAGTGTGAAAGAAGAGGCGAGCGAACACAAGGCTGTGATTGCACTGCCGGGACACACATGGGGACACCGAGATGTCCCCCACTCGACATGTGGCACTGGGCAACCAAACACTGTGCGGGAAACCGTGTGCTGCCAGCATGGCCTGGGTGCAGTAGGAGAGAAAATGCAGCTCCAAAATGAGTCGTTGCTGCCCAAAGAATGTAAAACTCAATGTTTGAGGGTCCAAGGGAGATCAGTGTCTCCCGTCTGTTAAAGGGGATCTGTGGCCTTTAGAACAAAAGCTAAACCAGCACTACTTCTGCTATGTCCACCGACACGTTTCTCGTGGGATTCAAGCACATGTCACACCATGCTGGCCCAGATGGAGCCACAGGCCTGGGCACACGGGGCAAAGTGGGGACTGGTGCAGCTGGGTGAAGGGAAAGGGTAAAGGGTCCGTTCCTGCCCAGCACCGCTGGCTGGTGTGTGCCGTGTCACATCCCTCTGGGTCTGCAAGGACAACCCAGGCAGCGCTGTCCCCATCAAAATCCAACTGCTCACCGCACAGAGCCCCGAGCGGCTCCCAAGGGACACGTCTGCCTGTCTGCGCTTGGCTGGGGACATTTCGGAGAGTTCAGCCCAAATATTTGTAGGGGCGCTGAGCCGGATCCCTGCTCGGCGCAGCCCTAGGGGCAGGCAGGTGTGACGACAGCCTCGAGCCACCGCACCTGACAGCAGGACTTCTGCTGAGCGCAGCTATTTGATCCAGCAAATATGGGTCACCGCGTTCCCGGGGTCTGCAAAGAGCCCGGGGCTGCTCTGCTCAGAGCTCAGCCCTGCTCTCTGCCAAATGTATTCACCCAACAAAACCTGGAAGGTGTAAAGTAACACAGCAAAGCTCCCACAGGGTAAAATCCTGCTGCATTTTTGGGTATGGCTACATTGCAGCCTGGGATGAAGCTCTGTGCTGGTTCTGAATGACACCAGAAATGGCAACACTGGCTCTGGGCAGCACCGCACCCACGAACACGCTCTGTACCACAGCACCCACTGAGTCACCAAACACCCCGAACCCCCCATGAGACCCCCAGGTCCCTTGGGACGCTGGTGCCGGCACGGCCGGGCCTTGGGGAAGCACTGGTGCGTGCGGTGAGCGCAGGGCCCTTCCCGCACAGGCCGCTCTTTGCTAATTAACGAGCAAACAAAATCAAGACAGGACCTGATAACCGCATTTCCTAGTGCATCGGTCCTTGTTGGCCCTGCCTTTGCTGTTTGCTCTTACCACCAGTGGAGATGAGCAACCGGGGGGTGTCCAGACACACCGAGTCTGTCACAAGAGGCTGAAGTTCAAATACCTCTTGTTCCCCTAAAGCTCTTGCACTAAAATTAGTACCAACCTGTTTACCCTGCTGTTTACCATTTTATTATCTGATAAAACAACTGCTTATCAGTTTGCATAGAAAGACAGGAAAAAAAAAGTGCTTAATCTTAACAAACACCTGTGAGGAAACACGATTCGGGCTGACACCGGCTCTGTTTCCCAATTTACATGTTTCTAAAAGGATTAGCTTTTTACACTGAGAAAACAGAGCCCGGGCTTGAGACATTGCAGGGAGAAGATGCTTTGCAAATGCCTTGAATTTTGTTGTTTGGCTACAAAATGCGCTTTGTTAGCAGAGCACGAGGTGCGCGGTGCCGTGTCCACGCGCTCTCCTTCCCCAGCTCCCACCCACGCTGATCGCGCAGGGTGGGAGCGCACAATTAGCTCTGCCTCTAATTGCAAACCGACCCTGCAATTTGAGGACTGTAAGTGACACATTGCGACTGAGGCCTCTTTGCAGCGAGCATTTTCACTCTGCAGACTGCCACAAGACAGGGTAGAGGATGGAAAAGGGGATGATGCTGCAGCCCCTGCCACAAGACAGGGCAGAGGATGGAAAAGGGGATGATGCTGCAGCCCAAATGCGGCTGCTCGAGTTGGACCCAAAGCCAGTGGGTACAGAGTCACCGATCAGACACATCCCAAAAAACAGGCTGTAAAATCTCAGACACCTGCAATCAGAGGGGACACCTGAGAACCTGAAAATGTATTTTCCATGAGTTTAATGAAAATGTCTGTTGGAGAGGAGCATCACTGGCACATTTAAAGCAGCATCAGAGAGCTGATAAGGTAAAAATGCCAACAGCGGACTGATCTTGAGGGTTTCTTCCAACTAAAATTATTCTATATATATATGAACACGTAACCTGCCCCTCCATGAGGACATGCTCAATAATCCAATAGGTCTGTTCCACCTCTAATTACGGTGATCCCACGGCCCAGTATTCCTAACCAGGGCTTTAAATCTGAGTTTACAGTATTTAGGAAGTGTTGTCAATAATGTTTACAGTGAATTAATTACTGAAGTGATTTTAATTTATTTTCATTAACGATAATCTTATTAACCAATTAATTAAATCCAAATACAGGATGCGACATTGTTTGGTGGTTACACCCTGCTAAGCAAACAAGCAGTGTAATCACACTTGCAGCAAAGCAAACCGGCGACCCCCGGGACGCCCGGGGGAGCCTCCCCAGGGTGGGATGTTTCTGGGGTGCTGCCCACCTGCTGCTCCCCGACACCCCGTCCCTCTCCCGCCTCCTCGCCAGGCACCAAACAACCAGGTAAACCCACCCTCAGCTGCAGCAACAGGGTGTTTTTTCCCCTAAACATAAGAAGCTCCATTGAAACACCCTCCGCGACGGGTCCCACCCCGGCTGCTCAGCCTGTACCTGTGCTGGGCACTGTCCGCAATGGGAGGTTATCAGATCTGTACGAGAAATCCAGGATTATTTGACAACGTACAGAGTGCGACTCCATGGTGCAAAGAAACAAGTTGAATGAGTGACTTAACAGCTTGCAAATTCAAGATCTCCTTTTGTTTTATGGCTGCCTTAGCATCCAGCCACACATGGGCACAACCCCCTTCAACAAACATTATGCACAGGATTTATTACAGATGTATACTATTTACTAGGGTTTATAGTGATATATAGTCTCTGTTCATCATTTGAGCAGTAAAATATATTGTTCTGACCCTTCCACTTCCTCCATTTGCCTAAGACTCCAGCCACTTGATATTTTTCCAGTTCTGACATTTCAAACATGCAATGCCATATGTATTGCCACTTTCAGGTAATTATCACGTAAAATTAGGCTAGTCTTGTACATGAAACCAGCAATTAGCCAAGGATTGAAGGTCAAAGAGATCTCATTTATAGAGTCTCTGACAAAATGTTAAGTGTAAATGTGTGTCAGATGGTCCAGGATGCTGGATTATATGGGGTCATGACAACGGGTCTGAAGTGTCATCAAGCACGATGTAACCAGTCTGTTGGGCACAGCAGTACAATCTGGGACTTATCTCTTTCAGCCTTATCAGAACCTGTGCTAAATCTAGGACACGGCCTTAGAGGAGTTTCTGCAAAACCAGGAAAATGAATCACGGCCCGTTGTTTCCCTTGCTAGGACTTGTAACTGGTTTGTTCTTTATTACAGTGCACTGTGCGTGACAAGCCCGGTCCTTGTCCTCCTGGGACACGGGTGTGCAGGACCCTGTTTCCCCTGTTTGGATGGGGTTCAGGTTGGGACGTGTTGGGACGAGCAGCGAGGGTGGAGGCAGGAGGCCAGTGGGACGTGCTGGGCGCTGGGTCCCGCACCACGGGGCCATCGGTCCCGCTCCAGCTCTGCTGGGAACATACCAACCACCAGCACCAACCCATCACCTCGTAATGCCATCAGCGTG
This sequence comes from Columba livia, assembly GCF_036013475.1. Taxonomy (NCBI): domain Eukaryota; kingdom Metazoa; phylum Chordata; class Aves; order Columbiformes; family Columbidae; genus Columba; species Columba livia. The sequence goes on from NC_088621.1 coordinate 1,597,583, forward strand.
GGGTTATCTGGCCGGCCCAAAGGCATTTGGGACATTAATCAGGTGCTAATTTGTTCAACCTTGGTGAAGATACCGACCTGTGCTGCTGCTGCTGTGCTCGGGAGGGCAGAACCGAGCTCTTGGGGACACTGTGTGGCTGGGACGGAGCTCCCTGCCCCAGCACAGCCCAGCAGGGCTCCCCATCACCTCCACTCCTGTCATGTCCTCAGGCTCCCTGCTCCTCCCCTGCACCGGGAAAGTCCGTTCTGTGTAACAAAGTCAAGGGGGCTTCCATCTGCGTGCACCTTCCATCAATTTTCTTTCAGTGTCTGCAGCTGAACTCCCTCACAAACCCAATCCCTCTAGTTTCCCCCCCCCCCAGTAAAATACTCTCCCACTTGCTACTGCACTTGTGTGCACAGAGACAGAGCACAAAAGCCAAGCCAGAGGCCTCTGCCAGGACAATTGCTGAATGACAAGGAAGGCAACTGCACCCGAAGCTGGTGTCAAAAAAGCCATCTTGCATCATTTTGTTTATTCTCACCTGTATAAATATTTATCCCTCCTTTCTGCCACTCAGAAAAGGAGATCACAAAAAAAGTCTTTCCTTCAACAACCCGGTATGCTTTCCAATGGGATATAACCGCTGCCAGCCCTGCCAACTCCCCCAGCTCCTTGCTGCAGGTCTCCCCCTGCCCAGCACAAGTAACCGCTCCCCCCGGTGGGCTGGTGGCAGAGGCCAAAGGCAGACGAAGTGGGGGGCTCGCACCGTTTTCCTTCAAGTTTTCCTCCCCGCCTTTTCCCTATCCCCCCGTCCCCCCCGCTCTCTGAATGCCATCGCCTCCTTCGCTCTCCTCCCCTCTCCCGCTCCGGTTCCCAGCCCGCGTCCCTCCCGGCGCTGTGTCCTGACTACCAATGATGCTCTCAGCCTGCTCTGCATTCCGCGGCGGGGGCACGCAGCCCGCTCCGCTCCCGGCCCCTCGCCCCCGGCACGACGCTGCAACAACAGACACGGGCGACTTTCCCGTTTGATCTGAACATGGCGCCAGAGCTTTCCTAATCGCCAACCAACGAGCCCACAGACGCACCGCACGGCCCTCTCTCCCTTTCCAGCAGGATGCTCCTTGTGCCAACGCACCCGATGGGGTTATTGCGGATTTGCCCATCCAGACCCGTCCCCGCCGGCACAGCCACATCGAGAACGGCCTCAAACTTCCCTGGCTCTTCCCTCCGCCCCGCGGCAGCCCCGGCTTGTAACCCCCCTCCCCTCCTCGAAGCCCAGGTCGTGGCGGCACTTAGCTAAATTATATAACTGCAAACAAAGTGTGACAGCTTTATTTGTAATTATACTGCATTTAAAGGAACAAGATGAGCTTAATGAGTTAATAAAGTGGCTGCCTGTCAAAGCAAGGGCTGCTTTGCATAGGCGCCCGGCGGGTCCCGCTCGGGCTCATGCATATGGAGGGTGGCCGCGGTGCCGCCGGCCATGGCAACGCGCAGGTAGCGGCCCGGCCAGCTGCCCCGTCCCACAAGACTCGTCTGAAGTGAAGACTTGTGAGGAGCGAGCATTTTGTCTGCACACACTTGACAAAACAAAGACAACTCACTCCTCTGGTTTCATGCCACATTTTTTATTCATAAACAAGCTGTTGGCTGTAAAGACATGATAAAACTCGAGCTCAGAGGAGGCTGGCGAACATTTGAATGCAAATCCTCAGCTGCTACAAATCCGTCCTATTATTCAGCCGATTTTTTTTTTTGCCTTTCCCCATTTTTGTCTTATGCTAAGCTAGGCAGGATCCCAACCAGAGATATGTGATAAACTCTGGTCAATGCAGAGAAAGGCATCAAAATTCAAAGCCTTGCCTGGGAGCGGGAGGCGGGCGGGCTCCGCGGGGCGAGGGAGCGCGAACAAAGGCCGTGGTGCTGCCGGGGGCTCTTCGGCGGCAGCGCCAGGTTTAGCTCGACATGCACAACATCGCCCGTTGTGATCTCTTTTCACCTGTTTTTCTTGCCCTGGCCAGGTCGGTTTCTCCCCGCCGGTGGATGTGGGGAGAGCCCACGGGGGGGCCGCCCGACCGCCGGGAAAGCCCCAGCCAGAGGCGAACGCAGCAGCAAATCAACCCCCAGCAAAAGCAGGAGCTTCCCAGCTCCCAGCAGCAACAAGGACAGCTAACGGGGGAAAAAACAGCTAAAAGACACAATACAGGTAGTTTCTGTGAAACTGGAAAGGAACAGTCATTTAATATTTTCCATTTTGATCCCCAAACCTTTCAGCGACGCATGCTTGTTGTAACACCGCTCAGACCCTTTGCCCATGCAAACCAAGGGATGAGTCTCTTTGGCCGGTGCCGGTTGTGCCTCCAGGCTGAGAAAATCAAGTCCCAGATTAGCTCCAAGGCTGGTGCGGAGCAGCAAGGAGCAGGGATGGCCAAGCGTACCATGGGGTGCCCGGGACCGGAGTCTGTCACTTAGACCCAGCTGTGCCAGCGCCCCAAAATCCTGCCTCCCCACTGCTTTAAGTCCAGATGTTGCACAATGCCAAACGCTGGAGCTTAAGATTGCTTTTAGGCTGGAGCTGGCTCCTGGGCAGCCCCCTCTTGTTGCAGACATTTGTGCAAGTCTTTCAACCCCTGCAGCCCCCGTTTTCTCAGCTGCGGGGGGCACTGTGCTCCTGGCCGCCCGCCCCACCGGGGTGAGAAAGGCTTGTGGCCTTTTGCTGAAACACCAGCAATGCACCCAAGCTTTGCCCTTGGCCGTAATAGAGGGAATTTCCTCCGGGAGAAGGAAAAAGTTGAGAGGAGATGCAGTTCAGAGAGAGGAGTTTTGCATGACAATTGGGAAATGAAGAAAATAAGTTAGTAGGAATTCATTTGCATGTGAACGCAAATGGAAAAAAATAAAGATTATTTCTTGCAGCCTCTATCTAATAAATTATTTTGAGAAGAAAATGCAGCAGAGGTCGAGGGAGCGAGCAGGAGGGCTGGGGGTCACTCAGGGCTGCGGTTTGCTGCTCTGGATCCTGACTGATAAGGATATTTGCATTTCTGGGTAATTCTGCAGCAGGGGGAAATCTGCTATCACGGCTCTACAAGACACCTCGGATCCTCCGCAGAACTGAAACAAGAAATCATTAAACCAAATCCCTTTGCCTCCCTGCAAAACAAATGTGACTGATGCCACATCCTTAGCTGCATTTCCAGAAACACTGAGCACCAAGGGATTTAATTCCCAGTGGCACCCAAAGCCAGGCCGCAGTCGGGGTGTCCCGACGCAGGAGGTATTTGCCGTTTGTTCAGCTGGCGACGCGGTAAGAGGTGGACGGTGAACTGCGGCTGAAATTACAGCCACGCAAAGTACTCGTAGGAAATGAGTGACCCAAGAAAAATAGCTTTTCATTCTCTGAGACAAATTACCAAGTGCAAACTTTGATTTTTATGAATGCCCTCATTAAGCATTCAAGCAGGTTTCTGTGAGTATATGCTGTGCTATGGGCCAGTTGCTAATTGAACCCCCTGAAATGGCCATTGCTCAGGGCAGGGCTGGTACCTGGCGCTGGTACCAGGGCCGGTGCGGTCCCCTCGCCGGGGGGCACGGGCTGAGCAAACCCTCCCTGTGCCCACAGCGATGTGTGGGTGCCCTCCCAGCACCCATGGGTGCAGGTCTGCACCAACAAGCCCCATTCCCCTGTTGGTGATGGCAAAAATGCCACTGAGGTGACCAGTGGTGGAAAAGGCAAAGCACGGGTGTGAGTGGGGTCATCTTGGAAAACGATGGAAGCGGAGAGAAAAATACCAGTAGATGTTTGTGCCAATTGCTGCGCAGCTGGAAGTACAGGACACGCTTAGATGTGTGTTTAATCTTCAGCTTGTGTTAAACCACAGCTTTGTCTGCTTCTACGCCACTCTTGCCGGATTTCTTAGGGTGTCTATTACCCAGCATCGACGCTCCCTGCCGGGCTGGGGACCGGCTGCTGCCGATGCCGAATCCTCCGGCGCTGGCACAGGCTCCTGCTCCCTCCCCGCCGGTTTGGGCACAGCCCAGGTTCCCGGCGTTCGCAATCCGATCAATGCAGGGCCCCTGGTTGTGGACAAGAGGAGAGACTTAATTGTAATCTGTATTGACTGCTCACTGCTTTGTCTGCCAATTTGCATCATGGACTTGTCTGAAACAATGATGTGGGCCTGGCAGGTTCTCTCACAGTAATCTATACCAGCGGGTCAGAATCTCTGAGCACTCGTTAAAGTCCATACATACGAAATGTATGTTTAACTACTGGAAAGATACTGAAGATGCATCTGTCTCAATATTTATTCACCTTCATCTGTAATCTGCTTAAAGCCCAAGAATGTTTTGAATGTTTAGCAGCAGTAGAAGGCCGCTTTCTGCAGTACAGAGTATTTCCTTAAGTTTTTATTCTAAAATATTTTGTCATGCTGCCTCATGTCCAAGGAACAGGCGAACGGTAAGGAGGGAGGATGCCCAAAGGGAGTGAACTCAGTCTCCTGTACCATTAAGTTCCAGCTTACTGGACACTTGCAGCTTTTGCTTCTTTTAAAGCTGAACTTTTGTGAGAATTTTTTGAGAAAAAAATCCCTCAGTGTATTTTGGGTAAAGCTCTTTGGAGTTCCCCATATTTCCACTTCCATTTTTCCCCAGATTTGTAGCTTTGGCAAGAGCAGCTCTGGACATGGTGTCCTCGCTGCCCGTGGGTGACGCCGGGGCCGAGGGGCACACGCGGTGCCATGGTCCGTCCCGCGAGTCCCCACCGTGGTGGCACAGGGGACCAGAGGGATGTCCCCAGCTGTGTGGCCACGCACGGACCCCCCAGATCCGCCACCAAGCTGGATAAAGGCTTCGATCTGCGATGCTGGGCCAGCACCACAACCCCGCCTTGTACAGCCGCTGATTCCTGATGCACAGAGCGTGGCAGGGGAACAGACGCGGGTTTGGGTTAAATGTGGAGCTGACAAAGACATCGCTCAGCTCCAAAGCCCAGCCCAAGCATGCACTTCCACAGACTTTGATAATGCAGCGTGTCAGCTGCCGTGGAGACTGAGTGATTAGGCTGGGGACACGGGCACTTGTCTGCACTTCATCTGAGCTTTGCTACCGTCTGCCTGCTTGTCGGCGGAGGTTTAGGGCCATGGAGAGGGTGCAAGCACGTGTGTGTGAGTGTGCACAGCTCTGTGTATGTGTGCACAGCTCTGTGTATGTGTGCACAGCTCTGCGTGTCCGTGCACAGCTCCGTGTATGTGTGCACACCTCTGTGTGTCCGTGCACAGCTCCGTGTGTCCGTGCACAGCTCTGTGTATGTGTGCACAGCTCCATGTGTCCATGCACAGCTCCGTGTGTCCATGCACAGCTCCATGTGTCCGTGCACACCTCTGTGTATGTGTGCACAGCTCCATGTGTCCATGCACAGCTCCGTGTGTCCGTGCATAGCTCTGTGTGTCCGTGCACACCTCTGTGTATGTGTGCACACCTCTGTGTATGTGTGCACACCTCTGTGTATGCGTGCACAGCTCCGTGTGTCCGTGCACACCCCTGCGCATGGCCGTGCCCTGTGTCCTGGCGCTGACTCCGGAGCAGCTTTGGCTTCCTCATGTTTGGGTGACAATTTACAGCCACCCGTGACCCCGGCCGTGCTTGTGCCAAACACTCCGTCCAGCCAGCGCTGCCCGGACCATGACTCCGGCCCATAAATGTGATGGATGGGCAGCCGCAGGGAGAGACGCTGCCTCTCCCATCAGCTCATCACACCAGATGGACTGTCTGCTACTTCAGTGACGGGCTGGGGTGGCAGCGGGGTGACCAGGGCACTGCCCACCTCCCTCCACTGCCTAACTAGCTGGCTACACCGGGAGCCCAGTATGGGATGGCAGCTCCGAGAAATACAAATATGTAAAATAATGTTTTCCCCAGCTACAGTTTTCATACTCCAGCGTGAAGAAATGGCCTGCTCATCCAGCAACCGTAGAAAATCTCAATTTCCCACATAAAAATATTAGTGACTGGCTTAAAATATTAACATGTGGATCGCATTGCCCTCAGAAGCTGTGGGATCGGAGTTTAGCATCAGCAGTTAGACACAGATATGGAATTAAAAATGTAAGCAGTGGCTTTTCAGGCCTTATTACTGCAGCGGGGAGGCCCCGCAGGACGGTTGGCGGAGGGAGGGAGGGAGGAGCGGGCGCAGGGCTGGGCTTTGGTGCTCTGGCTTTCGTTCCCTGCTGCCGTCCCCCTGGGCTGGGCGGAGCTGCCGCAGCCCTGGGTCAGCCTGTTTTGCACACTGGGTGACAGAACCCTGTTTATGGGACAACGCACCCACAGGTCTGGTGCCACCCAGGCACATCCCGCATGGCCCCATCCCTCCTGCTCCAGCACCCGGGGGTGACGCTCTGGCTTTAGGGTGGCTCTAGGGATATACCCAGCTTGGGGCTGGGCATGTGTCCCCAGGATGTTCCTATCCCTCTGCCCATGTGGGAATGCCATGGGGTGAGGCTGCACCCACCCCCATGTCATTGTATGGGCACCCAGCCCCAGACCTGGCGACACCTCTAGGGGCTACTGTAATACAAATAATGCATAATTACAATAATATTAAACCGGTAAACAACAGATACTCTGCAAGCCCTACGCAGAACGACACACGTAAAACCCTCCTGAGCACAGAGACCTCTTTCCCTGCAGGTTTGGGCTCGGCTCATCTCACACGCCGGCACCACCAACGCGCCGGAGCCAGCGTGGCGAGCGCCCGAGCGCGGCCCCGAGCCGCCCCGGCAAGTTGGGAAGAGCAGAGTTTGGCAGAAGGTTGGTGTCAGAAACAAAAAAACTGGCCTAAATTATTATTCCACCCATAGCCTTCACAAGGAAAATAGAAGCAGCAGATTGAGGCCTGTTTTCATATTTGATAGGGAACCAGATAAATGGCAGGCAGCTTGCTCTGATAAGGCCTTGCTCTGGGCATAACCTCTTTCTCTGAAAGCCTCTTACTATGCATAGAGTCAGGCTATCTGTGCAGCTGCACCTTGACACAAATATATCTGCACCCAAGATGAACCAATTCCCCCAGAAATTACAGGAGTGGGATTGCATCTGGGGAAGGGGCCGCAGCCACCGCTTTGCCGCCTTCTTTTTTTAACGATACTTTTTTTCCCCCCAAGTAGCTTCTCAGACAAACGTTTTTCCCTGATTTGCCCTTTTCCCTTTGCATTGCTCTGCCCCTGTGCCAGCAGAGCGCAGGGAGGGCGATGGGGATGCGGGGAGGGTGATGGGGATGCGGGGAGGGCGATGGGGATGCGGGGAGGGCGACGGGGATTTGGGGAGGGCAACGGGGATGGGGGGAGGGTGATGGGGATGCGGGGACCGGGGCTGGCAGCTGCCACAGTGCTGCTCCCCTGCCCTTTGGCAGGAAAAGGGATTTGACCCTCCTGAGCAACCTCACACTTGGAAATCACCCCCAAATGTTCCTTATTTTGGGGGAGCAGGAGCTGGGGTGATAGTGATATAACCTGGGAGTTCCCAAGCATGAGCAAATGTGTGATGCTGTACAACACCCGCGTGCCAACCACCCCGCCTTGGGTGCTTCTATTTCCCAAACCCCCTCTCCTTTTCAGCAGCACTGGCTCTTAGGTACCAAATTACTTTGGGAAGCGGATCTTGGCTCCAAACGCATCAAAGCCACATTTTCTAATGGTCCCCATGCAAAACACAGGCCGTTCCCGTTAATGTCCAATGGCAGCTGAATGTCCTCTGAGTCCTTGGCAACTTCCCTCTGCTGCACTTTAGGAGCCACAGCAAATGTGTCTGATATGGTAAACGTGTCTGCAGGGGGAAGGAGAGCTGGGTTGGGGCAGAGGGATGCCAGGAGCAGGAATGAGCAGGCAGGAAAGGCTTCTCCCATCTCTGCGAGTGGAGCCTCTGCCCTCCGGCACAAGGAGAACCACCCTGATTCCCGAAGGAGCCAAAGGAAACCACAACACAAGTTGGTTACAAAGATTTGGGAGAAAAGGAAGAGAGAGAACCAAGGAAGCAGCCAGGCTGAGTACTGAGCAGTTTATGACCAACCCCATATTAATTTCCCGGCTGTTAACAGACACAAGCAATGTCCCTGTTACCAACACCACTATTTTTTCCTTTTTTTTAACCAGGAGGGACTCTAAATTAGTTTCCCAGCTGCATGGCCACTTTAAAGACTTTATCCTAATGTTCTGTTTTGCAGTGACATGAGCTCTATCATCATAAGAAGAACAAATCAGCAATTAGTCTGCGAGAGGCATTGCGGCGGAGGCAGCGCAGCCCCCGGTCAGAGGCAGAGGGAATCCTTTACAATGAAAAGCCCCCGGGAGAGCCGGGACCTGGACCTCGTGATGATGATTGATGCTGGCACTGCAGAGACGCACCACACCTCCCCAGAAAATTAAAAGCCTATTTGGTACGGTACTAACAACACATCACATTGATATTGTCTCATTACCCATCAGCACAGGGTCCTCGCCTTCCCGTTTGTATGGTGTTAGGGGAAAAAACCCCACAGGACAAGCACTCTGCCGCTTTTTTCCTCATCCAGAACATGCCTGGAAAACCTGAAAGTGAAGGTTGGGCAGATTCAAAGCCCTTGCACCTTTCCTTGTACATCACTATTATTATTATATGGATTTAAGTCTCAGCTAAAAGCTGGGGTGTGCAGGCTGGATGCTGCTGCACAGCCCCGGGGCAGCTCTGGCCATCTCCCTTCTCCTCCCAGGCTGGCACCGGCGATGCCGAGCAGCCGTGCCAGCACCGGCGCTGAGCACCACATGCCCAAACCACCCCGGGGGTTCGCACGAGGCCACGTGAAGGAGCCATGTGAACGGGGACACGGCTCGTGCTGCAGACGGAGCGTGGGGGGGCGAGGAGGGGGCGCTCGGGGCAGGGACGTGGGGAGGCGTTCGCAAAAGGGGCAGATTTCATCTCAACGCCGCAGTTGCTGAGGCGCAACCGGCCTCGCTGCCAATTGGGAAGGGCCGTAGGTAAAAAAAGTGAAATATTAGAGCTTCGGGGCTTCCCTGCCCCCACCCCTTCCAAACTGGCATCTGTTCCGTGTTGGGCTGGAGCAGCAGATGCCTGGTTGCAGCTAATGACAGCAGTAGTCTGTTAACAGATGCCACGTATCTAGCAACAGCCTTTGTCTGATCAAAACACCGGGTGCTGATTTAGCTGTAAACGCAGCAGGGCCAAGGCCTCTGCCTCCTGCAGCCCGTGGGTCCGAGCGGGAGCAGCATCCCTGCTCCTGTCCCCGTCCCTGGTGCAGAAGAGACGTGGCTCCGGGGGCTGGCGGGACCCAAGCATGCAAACCCGCACACCCCACGCACGGACCGGGCAGCTGCCCCGGATGAGCAGCCCTGGTTTCTGCACCAGCACTTTGCTGGGTGCCAAACACAGAGGAGGAACAGTGCAGGGGAAGCACCGGCTGCAGCCGCCCCGCTCCCCGTGCTGTCCCTGCCCCGCTCCCTGTGCCGTCCCTGCCCCATTCCCTGTGCTGTCCCTGCCCTGTTCCCCGTGCTATCCCTGCCCCATGTGCGGGCAGGAGGATGCAGAAGCCATGGCCGTGCCGGCTCTTCCCTGCCCCAGTTCTCCCCATCCCAGTCCGGCTGCTGCCATTTCATAGAATCACAGAATGTCCTGAGTCGGGAGGGACCCACACGGATCATTGTGTCCAACTCCCGAGCAGAAACGGCTGAAGAAAGGTGAGTTATCTCCGGTGCTGTATGTGTGTCCAAAGCACCGGGCTTGTGCGGGGGCTGCAGGAGGGTCCCACCACCCTAAACCCCACAGGCATTGACTGAAGAGAGCAAAGGCTCCATCCTGCACCCATGGGAGCCCCGAGGGCTGCACTCCGCTCTGGATCAGGTCCTCAGGGCACAAACACCAACATTCATTTTTCAAGGCTCTTTTCCATTTACATTTCCCCAGCCCCACCAGAGATTAGGCCACATTAAACATCAAGGGGTCCATTCTCCAGCCCATGGGCTTCTGCCTCTCCTGGTGCCACTAGCGGCAGCGACAAGCCCGTATGCACAGCAGATCCCTAATTGCTGAACAAATTACATGTTTAAAATCAAACCTGTCTCTGGGAACCAGGAAAACACAGCACTACCCACAATGGAGAACTTCTGTGCTGCTTCGGAAAATATTTAAATAACAAGATTAATACCCTTTCCTTCAAATTAGTTAATAAAAATTGATTTCTCTTGGTACTGAACACTTGTTTCCACCAAAGCCACCTTTTAGGAGTACTTGCAGCCTCCTAATACAAATCAAGCTTGACGCTTGGCCAGATTTCTTTGGTCTTTCTGTGCCAAGGTGAGATCTTGCCCTCCTTGGGGTGCCCACGCTGTCCATGGAGAGCTCAGTGCGAGTCCAGGCTCCAGAGAGGCCACCGCACGGTATTTCTCAGAGGAGGCACGGGACCAGGATCCAGACACCAGAGGCGCTTGATCCTGAGGTAGACCTGGCATCCCCTCCCATGCAAGGAGACTCTTCCAGCCGCCCTCCTGCTGCACGGACAGGGAAACTGAGGCAGAGCCCGGCCCCTGCCGCCCACCCTGAGCCGCCTTCTCCCCTCGACATTTCTATTTCCTCGCACTTATCGTCCTGCCACACCGGGCAGGCAAGGACAACACGGTGAAGAACCAAATGAAGAGACTTTTTAACCAACACACAGAAGCCGAAAGGATAATTAAATGACAAGACTTATCAGCCCCTGCGGGGCATTTCCATTGTATAACAGATTAAAAATTGTTTCCTTTCCAAAGAAAAAAACAGTCGCTGATCTACCTTTCGCTGAATCTATTAGACAACTCATCTGAAACAAGTTTCACGTTTTTTAATTCGACCAGCTGATCCAATCCCCTCCTTTTGATTTCCCCAGATGGCAGGAGCAGCTGGAATGGAAAATCCTTCCCCGCCAGCACCGCAGCATCACCTGCCCATCGACAGCTCGGCGCGCTTGCTGCTCCGCCTGGGCCGAGCGGGGAGGGAAGCGCCGCAGAGAGCGCTGGAAATGCTGCAGTTGTTTTGCTCTTAAGCAATCAAACCAACTAATGCCCTCTTGCATTTTCAGGAGGCTTCGAACAACACAGATCCATACGACAGTTATGTGCTTGCAGGTGCAAGCTAACGGCAAGGGGCTGCGTGCACAAGGAAGGAGTTTGGCTCAGCGTTGTATTAAAGTTAGACCAGAAAGAAGAGTCTAAATGTCTCCGCTAAAAGTTTTTTATATGAGGAAAGTTCTTTGCTAAAAGGATCTGGTTCCTGCAGAGCGTTTGCATTTGGAGCGAAAAGAACCGACCAGCCCGGCTGCGCCGGCACCTCAGACTGAGCTGGTTAAAGAGAAAAGTGTCAACATTTTCCATGGCCAAGGCGGCATTTCGGCGTGTCCCGGCACAGCCGCGCCAGCCGGTGCTGGTGCCCGCGCGCTGCTTTGGGCCCCCCCGCGCAGCGCCGGGCGCCGCGTATGCAATCAACTGTTTACCCGGCATCGGCTATAAATGTGCATTTAATTGGGCACCTTTGCTCCCGCTCCCCCTTCCCCTTCTCCGAGGGCCATCTGAATGCGAGGGGATCAGCCTCCGATTCATGCGCCACCACGCCGGGGTCCCCCCTCCCCTCTCGCCGGGCCCCACAAAGGAGAGGTCGCTGCCATGTCAAGTGGGGTGTGGAGACCAGCTGAGGGGCTGGAGAGCTGAATTGTGCCAATTTGCGCAGCCAGCACCCGCTGAAAAAACTCCCGATCGGGAGGCATGAGCCGGCATATGGTGCCTCACTCAAGAGGCTGTCATTCAGGGGACCGCGATGGCTCTCTCCCCCTCCCTCCCTGGCCTTTCTGTCCCCTCCCGCGGGGCAGGAGGACGAGGAGAGGGGCTCAGCATCCCCCATCTGCACGCCCAGCCGGCCGAGCGTGGACGCTCCTCCTTTATCCCGCTCCCCGCCTCTGAATTTCTCCGATGGCCCCGGTGAATTAACTGCTCGTGTCTTCGCAGGGACACACGTTTGGGCTCAATTTCATGCCAGTTAATTCCAAAAACCTGCCCGTGAGAGCGGCTGCGGACCGTCCCCGCTGCCCTTCCCCTGCTGCTTCATTTCCAAAGCCCGCTCCCGTCCCGGCGGGCAGCCCTTCTCCTCCAGCCCACCCTTTAGCCAGGGCTTGTTCCTGGCCTCAAAGCTGCCCTTTTACAAGCAGAAAAGCTGTTGGCATGAAAGAACTACGAAGAGCCACCACTTAAAGCCCCTTTCAGGAGCAGAAGGTTTTCAGTTCTCAAAGAAAGAGGTTTTTTGTTCTGGCTTTGATGTTTCTGGGGTCCGGGACTCTCCGCTCTTTTCTCCTCGATTCCGAGCAGGCAGATATAATCACCTCCTCCTTCCCTGCCTCTATTCATCGGTGCATTTTAAATAA